>NC_091284.1:702409129-702741212 GCF_032444005.1 Ranitomeya imitator | reverse complement strand
ATATTGATGTAAAGTACTGAACCAACACTGAACATGGCCTTAGGCCGGCGTCACACCTAACGTATAAAAATACGGTCCGTTTTTTAAGGCGGAGATATGCAGAAATGTTCATGAACAGTGATCCGTATGTCATCCATATTCAATGCGAGGATGCGATTTTTTTCTCCAAAAAGTATCCGTGTGACTTCTGTATGGCATCCGTACGGCGAGATTTTCTCCCCGGCTTGCAAAATTGACATATAATGAATTCATGGGCTCAAATACTCGTGAAAACATATATACAGTATATATATATATGTATATATATATATATATTTATATATATATATATACTGTATATATACATATATATATATATGTCAGTAAGACACATATATATTTATATATATCTTTATATTTCATACAGCGCTAGATAGCCGAATAGCCGGTAATTCGTCGGCTTTTGATAAATAATTACCAAACCCGACAGGATATGAGGCATGGTTTACATACAGTAAACCATTTCATATCCGTTATATTTTTATATATCCCTCACTAATAACGTTAGAAGTGTCTGTGTGCAAAATTTGGGAGCTATAGGTGCTAAATTAAAGAATTAATTCACGGAAAAAACTGGTGTGGGCTCCCGCGCAATTTTCTCCGCCAGGGAGGGAAAGCCAGTCACTGAAGGCAGATATTAATAGCCTAAAGAGGGTTATTGCCAAGCCCCCCTCCCCCCGGCTAAAAACATCTGCCTCCAACCACCCCAGAAAAGATGCATCTGTAAGATGCGCCTATTCTGGCACTTAGCCTCTCTCTTCCCACTGCCCTGTGGCTTGGCATATGAGGTAATAAGGGGTTAATGTCACCTTGCTAATGTAAGGTGACATTAAGCTTGGTTAATAATGGAGAGATGTCAATAAGACACCTATCCATTATTAAGCCACTAGTCTGAAAGGGTTATAAAACACACATACACATTAAGAATAAAGTATTTTAATGAAATAAATAAACACACAGGTTTCATTATCTGTATTGTACGCTCAATCTAACTGAAGACCCTTATTCTCCTGTAAAAAATTCCAAAATAAAAAAGCAACAATATCCCATACCTGTCCGCCGTACAGTCAAACCCTACGCTGTAAATCCATCTCAAGGGGTTAAATACATTTACAACTGTGAGCGCTGCTAATGCTGCCGCTCCCGGCTGTAAAAGACTGGGAATGAATAAAATGCAGGGGGCGGAGCTTTGGTAACTAGCGGTGCCATCACCAATGCTGCGCCCCCTGTCTCACTGACATATATATATATATATATATAAATATAAACCTATACTATGTGTAGACATTTATTCTATCTATTCTCTTTTAACCTGTCAGTGTGATTTTACTGTACACCGCACTGAATTGCCGGCTTTTCTATAGAACACCGATGCGTATTTCTCGCAAGTCACACTGATGGTCCGTGTGGTGTGAGAGTTTTTCTCGCACCCATAGACTTGCATTGGCGTATTTCGAGCGTAATACGGTGACAATGGTGCAATTTCACTTGTATGTATAATACGGCCGAGAAAACAACGGCTGATAGGAGCTGCCCCATAGATTAACAATAGTCCGAGTGCTATACAATTTTTTATTGCATAGCATCGGTCCGTATTACGTTCTAGTGTGACCCGGCCTAAGTCAAAAATACCGGCAAGTAAAAAAATATAACGACGCAACGGTATATATAACATTTAAGTGGTTTGATATGTCTATCGAGTTCAGTACTGCAAACATTCATTTACTGACACCTGGACGAAGCCTTTCCTGCGAAACACGCGTCGGGTGCGGTGGGGCTCCCCAAGCGACTTGCAGCGGGCTTGGAATTATGTGGGTATAACAGAACTAGATTAGCTGTCATCAGTTTACCCTCTTAATTGCCGCTATCAAGCATGAAGGCAGTATTTAAAAAACGTTAAAATGCTGGGCATCACTTAACAGATAACAGATATCAGCTCCTCGAGCCTTGAGTTAAAAACATGAAATAATATTTTTTAGAAATATAAAAAAGAGTGTTCATGTATATACAGGGTGGTCCAAAAGTAGGTGGACAGAATATAATAACATTTATTTTGATTTACTAGTATTATTATTTATTTTGAATTTTTATTCTGTTAAACCAGAGAGTTATCTGACACAAAATAGTTAATAAATCACATTTCCCACATGTCTACTTTACATGAGCACAATTTTGGAAACAACATTTTTTTTGTTAGGAAGTTATAAGGGTTAAAAGTTGACCAGCCATTTCTAATTTTTACAACAAAATTTACAAAACCATTTTTTTAGGGACCACCTCACATTTGAAGTCAGTTTGAGGGGTCTATATGGCTGAAAATACCCAAAAGTGACACCATCCTAAAAACTGCACCCCTCAGTGTGCTCAAAACCACATTCAAGAAGTTTATTAACCCTTCAGGTGTTTCACAGCAGCAGAAGCAACATGGAAGAAAAAAAGGAACATTTAACTTTATAGTCACAAAAAAAATCTTTTAGCAACAATTTTTTTTATTTTCCCGAGGGTGAAAGGAGAAAGTGGACTGCAAAAGTTGTTGTCCAATTTGTCCTGAGTACTGCAATAACCCATATGTGGGGGTAAACCACTGTTTGGGCGCACAGCAGAGCTCGGAAGAGAAGTAGTGACGTTTGGGAATGCAGACTTTGATGGAATGGTCTGCGGAAGTCATGTTGCGTTTACAAAGCCCCTGATGTGCCTAAACAGTAGAAACCCCCCACAAGTGACCCCATTTTGGAAACTAGACCCCCAAGAAACTTATCTAGATGTGTGGTGGGAACTTTGAACCACAAAAACCACGTTTGATAAATCTCCCCCTACGTTTGATAAATCTCCCCCTACGTAACCATATTACATATACTGTCCACCTACTTTTGGACAACTATATATATCGTATTTTTCCGACCATAAGACGCACTTGTAGCATGTGGGGAGGGGGGCAGCAGTGAGTGGGATCGCACTGTTATCCCACTTCAGGATGTCTCCGCTGCCCAGAATCACCGCTGGGGAAACCATGTGGTCCCGATGATTAAGTGCAGTGAATATTCATTAGCGGCTCCCCGCCCACCTATCAGCTGAGCTGTGAGCAGGGAGCAGCAAATGAATACTGCACTTAAGCAGGGACACACATGGTTTCCTCAGCGCTGATTCCTGCAGCAGCTGGGGAAGTCTGTGTGTTCGGGGGAGGAGGAGGCAGCAGCAGCAGCAGGGGCCAGAGGAGAGAGGAGATCGCTGCATACCTGCCTGCCATGCCTGGGCTGGACGCTGAGTGCTGTGCACAAACAGGACCTGTTTGATGTCAGGAGTGGGCGGGCTGGAGCATCACATGGCAGCTCAGAGCCCTCCCTCTTCTTGACATCATCACAGGTCCTTCAGGCTCTCCACTAGAATCTGCAGCTTCCTCATAACCTGTGCTGTGGAAAGGAAACGAGGGAGGGCTCTGTGTGCAGTCATGGGATGCTTTTACCTCACCGCAGCGTGGCTGGCTGTCACATTTAAGAGGTTAGTCTTTACAAATCACAATAAAGCACTCTGCCACTCCTTTGGTGAACTATAACTCCCAGCATGTCATAGGATCTGCAGGACATGCTGGGAGTTATAGTTCTCCCATGGGATTTTAAAGCAGCACTCCAGTGTTATTTTGCAGTGCTGGAGTGGTGCTTTCAATATAAGCCCTGTGCCCCCATTCTTATACTCATCCTCCAGCATCTTCATATAGTACCTTACAGACACCACACTGGTCCCGCAGCTTCCAACATAACATACTATTTTATATAATAACACTACATATGATAGTATGTTATTTATGTTATTAAATATTTTACATTTTTTTGCTTCAAATATTTTTTTTCCCTATTTTCCACCTCTAAAACCTGGGTGCGCCTTATAGTCAGGTGCGTCTTATAGTCCGAAAAATACGGTATATATATATATATATATATATATATATATATATATATATATATCACCATCCTTTTCCCAAAATGTAAATAGCAAAATGCATACAATTAAAAACTGAAGGGAGTTGATATTTCCATATGCGCACAATTGCCCAAACTATTTATAAAGTAAAATACAAATATATAAAATAGATCATAACTATAACTTATAATATAAATATATAATATATACAGGCTATTAACAAAATATGATTTTAGAAAATTCAAATCAAATTTTCTTCTTACAAAGTTCTGAATTTTTTTCATTTGACCACTAAAATAGAAAACACATAAGTTTGTTATGACCAAACCATACTGACCTTACTAATCATATTGAGTCATGTTTACTGCACAATGAACGCTGCTGAAACAAACACAAATAACAATGGCAGAATTTCATTTTTTTTCCCACTATTTCACAGCACTTGGAATTTGTTTTACTATTTTTTAGTATATTAGTATTTATATTAGCATATTTAGTATATTATATGGTAAAATGGTTGTTACAACCTACAACTCGTCCCGCCAAAAACAAGCCTCACATAGGGGACATGTCGACGTGACAAAAAATATGGCTCTTAGAAGAAGGGGAACGAAAAATGAAAGAGCAAAAATGAAAGAGGGTTAAAAGATTTTAAAGAATGCCGATTCTACAACTATTTTCTCATCTACTTCAACAGAAAAAAACTCCTCTGCACTGAAAGCTACGGTATGTGTTTCATGTGTAACACAGTCACATATACCCAACATATTCTTGTCTATATAGACCAGCTATGTCCAAAGCCGTAATATGGGTACGTTATCAGCAGAATTCAGTATACAGATAACGGAATTGCATTTATAGCAATAGGCTATACAATTACAATCTAATCAGACGGTGGATGAAGAAAATGACTGTTTCTAGCGTTACATTTGTCAAAATGAGGCATAATATAACCTCCTCCCACACAACTGCACTAGACGTCACTGAAGTTTGATCTTTCCCATTCATACTACACACACATGGTCTCTATTAATCACGCTACCTGTCAGCGCGGAGGTGTAATATTTCCTGCCACTAACTCATTTATATCCTTACAACTTTACAGACAGTGGTTCCTTCAGGCTGTCTAGCTTGGCTAGACGTGCAAAGAAATTCACTAGCTAAATTACCTTTTTTAATTCCATTGTATCCATTGTGTATGTAAGGAGAGTCTTCTCCTTGTTTGCCGAGAGCACCGAGCATTATGAACCTCGATTCGTTCAAAAATCAGGCACAGAACACATTGAAAAGTCAAATAATTTTAATGCAACATGAGGCTGTGAAAAATTCGGCAACTTTGGCGTTTTTATGATCGTTTCTGCCAGCTCTGGTGAGATAGGTGGAGCTGGGCTGGGGCAGGACGAGGGGTTTAACAGGATGTGGCGATGACCACTCATTTAATTCACGATCGGCGTACCTTATGCCACAAATCTTACTCCATTCCTTGACTGGAGTAGGATTTTTGGCTAGGGCTTTTGGCATTTTCATGATAGTTTTGACCACCTCTGCCAAAGTAGGTGGAGCTGGTCTGGCCAGAGGCTCAACAGAATGGGGGGCTCGACAGGATGTGGTGATGACCACTCATCTAATTCATGATGGACGTACCTTATGCCACATTCCCTGACTAGAGCAGGATTTATGGCGAGCGCTTTTGGCGTATTCATGATAGTTTCGGCCACCTCGGCCAATATAGGTAGAACTGGGACAGGGGCTTGACAGGATACGGCAATACCTGGTCATCTAATTCATGAAGGGAGTACCTTATGCCACAAATCTTACTCCATTCCCTTATGGGGGTAAGATTTGTGGCGAGGTGCATGGAGGCTAATGACACTCGTAAAGGGAAGCCCCTGGCCCTGACTTACAGCCGGCCCCAATGGAAAGCGAGCTGTCAATTAGTGGTTACATTCTGCATACACAGAGTAGTGACTGAACCCGCGCTGGTGCCGGCCCTGTGACTGAAAGCTGTCAGGGGAATAAAGTTTCTTTTCTCTCAGCAGCGTTCAGCTACTTGCAGGCGTCGGGCAGGTTAATAACGCAAGTAACCTGCACATTAACCCCAGTATATTCCTATGAATTGCATCTCACCTGCCTCCTTTTTATAAATGTTGACAGGTAGAAATCTATCACAAGCAGAAGGCAGGGGAGGCAGAGGGGATACAGGCTGAAGTTGCATTACAGAGGAGACTAAAACTTTGCAGTGCAGAGGACACCAGTCATATCTAACTTATCTCACTGCTGCACTTAGGACTCAGAACAGAATAAGTGCAATGTGGTGAGACTCCGCTCCTGTGTCTCTCAGCTGTCAGAGGCATCATAGGAAATGTAGTTTGTATTAGCAGAATCATATGAGAAGACAAAAAGGAATAAGCATGAGGCATCATCTAAAACAGACTGAGGCGTACAAAAAAGCCTCTACAGAACTCTGTACTATACAGACCCCCAAAAAAGTCTATTCTGTACTAGGTAGGCAAAAAAAATACTAGGGTTCTGCTTTAATTTGCACTCTACATGCTGAGCTCACTGTTCATTGTTTGTCTTCCCTTTACCATAATCCATTTATCTTCTCCCAAAGCTCCTCTGGCAGACATGATATTCATCGCAATATGTAATAGCTTGGATCCAGGCCTAGTATAAATGATGTCATTGGAAGAAAGCGTTAGCATTACCGAAGACGCCCATAGAAGCCAAGCTTTATATTGTTAAACAGCGGACTACTTTTTTTAATATTATTCTAATGTCTGTTGCAAAATATAAGCTCAAACTGATGTATGAAGAATTTCTACCCCAACGATCTGAACTATCAGGATGAGCGAGAGCGGATTCAGGTGTTCCTTATGGCATCCGCCCTATTCATGTAACAGGGCCGAGCTCATTAACGTGGAGAGATCTGAGTGCATGTTTCCCTGGTTGTCTCAGCCCTTATCCCCTGGTAACAGCGCTCGCACATAATGCAATCCAGCCATTCAGCATTATCCATTCCAGCCTGTGACCAATCTGCACTGATCCAATTCTGCTTCTAGGTCAAATGACAGCTTCTCACACAGATCGTCGTTGTTAAGGCTGTTTTATGCCATTTTTATTAAAATACAATAATTTATCACACAAATGTTAATGTCATTGAATTAAGAGCTTAAAAAAACTTGTTACAAGTATGCTGCACGTTATATATTACACCATCTAAAAACAAAGAAGCAAAAACAATAAAATACATTAACGTTACTCTGCATCACAGCAGTCACTTTCACTAATGTATCAGGGGTTCGTATCATTATCTTTCCAGAATTGCATTATTATACTCTCTGTAAGTGTCATCCTAACATGCAAATCTCTACAGTTTACCAGTCCGGTAATAATACAGCCGGGCCCAGTGACAGGTCCGCAGGGCAAATGCAGGGGATGGGAATTCTCAGTGACCCTGGAAATGATCCTCTAGCTGCTCCCACGGGGGTCCGTGCTTCTGATGACATTACACTGGAGCCTTGTGTCATCTAATATGATGTGTTCAGGAACACTCTAGGAAAATGAATACATATTTCATGGATGACACTCGGTTCTAAAGCTCACGGAATAGCCCTGTTTCAGCACACCCCTGCTTCAGCCCGCCCTACGTCAGCAATCCCCTGCGTCACTGTGTCTGCACGCTCCTGCGTCACCGCGCCCCTGCGTCAGCACACCCCTGCATCAGCCCGCCCCTGCGTCAGCAAGCCCGAGTCATCGCGCCCCTGCGTCAGCCCGCCCATGCGTCACCGCGCCCCTGTGTCAGCACACCCCGCCCCTGCGTAAGCCCGCCCCTTCATCAGCAAGCCCGAGTCACCGCACCCCTGCATCAGCAAGCCCCTGCATCACCGCACTAGCATGCCTCTGCATCAGCGCCCCCTGCGTCTGCCTGCCCCTGCTTCAGAGCCTCTTGTGTCACTGCGCCTCTGCATCAGCCCGCCTCTGCTTCAGCCCGCCCCTGCGACACTGCACCCCTGAGTCAGCCTGCTCATGCATCAGAGCCCCTTGCATCACTGCGCCCCTGCGTCAGTATGCCCCTGCGTCAGAGACCAATGCATCAGCCTGCCCCTGCGTCAGCCCGCCCCTGAGCGCATCACTGCGCCCCTGCGTCAGAGACCCCTGTATCAGCCCGCCCCTGCATCAACCCGCCCCTGAGCGCATCACTGCGCCCCTGCGTCAGAGCCCCCTGCATCAGTGCGCCCCTGCATCAGTGCCCCCTGCGTCAGGCCGCCACTGCGTCAGCACACCCCTGCGTCTGCACGCCCCTGCATCAGATTGCCCCTGCTTCACTGCTCCTGTGTCAGCCTGCCACTACGTCAGAGCCCCCTGCATCACTGCGCCCCTGCGTCAGCCTGCCCCTGCGTCACCGCGCCCTTGCATCAGCACGCCCCTGCGTCAGCCTGCCTCTATGTCAGAGCCCCCTGCATCACCGCGCCCCTGCATCACCAAGCCCCTGCGTCACCGCGCCCCTGCATCACCACGCCCCTGTGTCACCGCTCCTGCGTCAGCCTGCCTCTACGTCAGAGCCACCTGCATCACCGCGCCCCTGCATCAGCTTGCCCCTGCGTCACCGCGCCCTTGCATCAGCACGCCCCTGCGTCAATGCTCCTGCGTCAGCCTGCCTTTATGTCAGAGCCCCCTGCATCACCGCGCCCCTGCATCACCAAGCCCCTGCGTCAGCCCGCCCCTGCGTCAGTGCCCCCTGAAGCCTGGAACTAGGCCTTATACTAGATCATTGATATTTTATAGCAACTGTCAATAAAGGGCGCACTGCTATCACAAATGTGCCAATAACTATATAAAAAAATAGGGTGCAACACCTAGTCTAGAACATCCGCTGTCTAGAACAGATGCCCAGACAGCGGAGTTACTAGTGACAGGCCCGTTCTTATGGCAAGAAGAGCCCCTAGTCTACGGGAGCTCCCGACTAAGAGCCATTTTTCCAGACCCACCGCAAGGTTGAACAGGCTAATCATCCTTAAAGGATCATTCCCCTGTGGGGATTGCAATATATGCCCCTTCATGGTCCCCACATGTGATGCTTTTTGAATCCAGATGACATTAGGAGCCACCCATTAAAATCGTATATTAATTGTAAATCCAGGGATGTAATATATGCTATACTTTGCTCCTGCAATAAGATATACGTGGGGCAAACATCTCAGTAATTGAGGAAGAAGGCGCAGAAACATATATCCACGATTCATCTGGCAGCCGCCAATCAAAGAAATGGCAAAACCCTTAGACCTGTAGCCACTCACTTTCTGACAGCACATGGGGGCTACACCTCTAATATTAAGATCATTGGATGACAAAAAATCCCTTATGGAGGTAGGGGTGGCCCTACACAAAAGCGTTTATTACAAATCGAATCCAGATGGATCTTTGAACTGCGCTCGGTGGCACCAACTGGATTAAATGAGGAGCTTCTCTTCACTGGGATCCTGGGATGAATATCTGTACCTGGCATACAGGATCTGGATAACAATATAAAAAATCTCCTTTACTTCTTTGATACAGGTGGCACTCGACAAGATCCTACTGTGGACCCATTCTGGCAATATCTATGAGGACATCCCTTGTCTTTTTTTATATCGGCCCCGTCCTACCATTGGAGGGGTTATTGGCTTCAGTGAACAATGCAGTAAATTACTTGACAGCAACATAGACATGGATCAAGAAACCGGATGGATCCATGTGTTGAATTTAAGTAACCCCTACATTCAAAACAGTTTTTTCTTGACTTTTCCGATGGAACCATATATTATCTTGTTCAAAGGATACTTTTGAACATTATTGAGTGTTGTAGGATTTTCATACTTATGTGACTGGGCACAGACATGGACCAAGAAACCGGATGGATCCACGTGTTGAATTTAAATGGCCCCTTTATCCAAAACAGTCTTTTCTTTCTTCTTTGATGGAACAACATATTATCCTTCTTTAAGGACACCCTTGAACATTATGGAATGTTGTAGATCTCCTGTATTACGTACTTGAGCCTTGTTTTAGGAGCCATTTTGTCACCTATTTGTAGATCTATGCCAGAAGGCTTGGCAGTATATTGGACTTGGTATGTACACAATGATGCTCTATCCGGTTTTGTTATGGCTATTATGCCATTTATCTGTGGTTATAGACAGAAACTTCATATACTTAGGATATTGTGGCCCTTTGGACACATAATGTATGTAATTGATGAGTAAAAAACAGACGGTGTCTTGGTACGTGTAGTGCACCAATACCTCAATATATTTCACTCAATTTATTGTCTCACCACGATTGGCTGAGAGTTCCATGAAAGTTGTTCTGGGTACACTACTTTTTCCGGTCTTCTGTAATATCATATGGACACTATTGGGGATACCACTTTCCCACTGGGTAGTGTCTATGCAGTCATGACACTCGCTCCCAGTCTTATGACCAACTTTTTTGGGTCGGGGGCACTTTAGCACTATTTAGGACCTTTTTATGGGCGTTTGTATTTATCTCAAGGGGGCTTTTACACCTATTTTGTGATATACCTAATAACCATATGAGCTATACTTGCCGTTCTTATTGGTGTGCATTGTAGAACTTGATATAACATAATATAATATATAATAAAATGTCGATAAACTTAATATACATGTTGTTTGTTCCATTGCTCTTTGCAGGCTACTTGCTGGTGGCCGTGCCAATAACTATCACTTAGGGCATTTAGTTTTCCACCTCCCCTTCAACGCCACATTCAGGCTCTATTGAGCCCTTAGTAGATTGTATGCGCATGTCACACTCGCTTATTCAGGTCGTCCTGTTTTTGCAGCTACGGCGCATGCGCGCTTCCACTTATGCCTATGCTATTATCCGCTGCTGGTACCAGCGCATGCGCTTTATTGCTCTTGTATTTCTGGCTTGTCCAATGTGTGCACGCGCCGGAACATGCCATAGCAACGGCACATACTTCCGGACAGTCAGACAACTATTCGCGTCCTGTCTTCACACAACTCGCGCCGGAACTTCCTTCATTAACCAGCGCCATGACTTCACACCGGTATCAAGGTGTATATTTAAACCTGATGCATTCACCTCATGGTCACTACCCCTGACGAAGCTGCGGCTGCAGCAATACGCATGGGGCCCTCACCTCACCCCTTTTCATCTTCCATTAGGATTCCATATTTATATGGCTTTATCTTATAGCCTTTTCTGAACCGGCCATGCGGCCTCCCCAAATCCCATAGGCTATTATAGCCCTTTTCGTGACCTCTATACTCCTCTACACTGCACCATGAGTGACCACTGATCAGGTTGTATATTTACCTTTTCCCAGAGTTACTATATATCCCATATAATGATTGGGTATTCCTCTTTTTTCCTCCTCCTTATCTATGGTGTTTCATACTGGGAGAATTTATCCCCAGATTACCAAGGCTAAGACACCGGAAACTTAGGAGTTACAGTAGGATACACTATCATATGTTCCCGTAATGAGGGTGAAGGTTTTTTAGTGTCACACTGTGGGTAACACCCAGAGCTTTGTATAGACCCACTAATGTGTATTACATCTACCATACATACTGCTGTTGTCACATCATTATTGGGATGTTTGGTGGATTGCCATCAGTACATGTTCTTGTTGAATGTATAGATTTATCTCTTATGGTGAGATAGGCTATTATTGAGCATTGCACAAGTGTATGAACCACTAACCATTGGATTATTTCATCCATTTCATTCTAGGGCCTATTTGGCCTGGTATTTGGGGGCGTTGGTACATTGGTCTTGTTATATGTATTTTATAGGTTTTTCTTACATTTTACTATGTTGTGGATGTGCACACCATTATTAGTCTAGTCTTTTTTCTTCCTTCTTGCTGATGTTTTATAGCAGACAAATACACATAAAGCACACATTATACCCGGCGAGGGCCCATGGGAGGAGCAGTGCACTGCTTTTTCCATCAGGTTGCGTCGAGCCCTTCTTCAGGATCCCAGGCTCCTGCATGGCTATGAGCAGGGCTGCCATACAGAGGGTTTACACTGTAACATACAGGCAGCTGGATATGGAATCATAGAAAGAAAAACTGCTTGGGTTTTGTCAGCTAGATGCTGAATACAATATGATAATTATTCTCTGGGGCAAACACTTATTTTTGTAGTTGTGCGATTCGCCTTGTAGGCTTCTTAAGGATTTGGTGGGTGCACACTTTGGCAGCACTATTGGGAGCACGTTGGCTGTACAGAGCCTAAAAGAACATGATAGTACGGTATTTGGTGGCACGCTCTGGCTGCTACTGTTATGGGGTACCTAGCAGGCACTACCTACGGAGGTTGCTGGTAGGCACTATTTATGGAGGCAGCTAAAAGGCACTGTTTATGAAGGCAACTGGCAGACACTCTTTATGCAGGGAGCTGACGGGCACTATCTATGCAGGGAGCTGACGGGCACTATCTATGCAGGGAGCTGACAGGCACTATCTATGCAGGGAGATGACAGGCACTATCTATGCAGGGAGCTGATGGGCACTATCTATGCAGAGAGATGACGGGCACTATCTATGCAGGGAGCTGATGTGCACTATCTATGCAGGGAGCTGACGGTCACTATCTATGCAGGGAGCTGACAGGCACTATCTATGCAGGGAGCTGACGGGCACTATCTATGCAGGGAGATGACGGGCACTATCTATGCAGGGAGCTGGCAGGCACTATCTATGCAGGGAGCTGATGTGCACTATCTATGCAGGGAGCTGATGGGCACTATCTATGCAGGGAGCTAATGTGCACTATCTATGCAGGGAGCTGACAGGCACTATCTATGCAGGGAGCTGATGTGCACTATCTATGCAGGGAGCTGATGGGCACTATCTATGCAGGGAGCTGATGGGCACTATCTATGCAGGGAGCTGATGGGCACTATCTATGCAGGGAGCTGGCAGGCACTATCTTTGCAGGGAGCTGACAGGCACTATCTATGCAGGGAGATGACGGGCACTATCTATGCAGGGAGATGACGGGCACTATCTATGCAGGGAGCTGGCAGGCACTATCTATGCAGGGAGCTGATGGGCACTATCTATGCAGGGAGCTGATGGGCACTATCTATGCAGGGAGATGACGGGCACTATCTATGCAGGGTAGCTGGCAGGCACTATCTATGCAGGGAGCTGACGGGCACTATCCATGCAGGGAGCTGACGGGCACTATCAGAAAAACAGAAGTGCACATGCGCAGGTAAACGTACTTCCGATACATGAGTTACATGAGCCGGAAGTATGTGTCGGTGCATATGTACTTCTGTTTTTCACCTTTGCCCGCAGTTGGGCAAAGCGTATTGCGCAGGTGCACAAGGCTATATTTCTGAGCAGGAGCAAATTGTCGCACGGGACAAGAGGAGTTACCTATAAAGTAGGATGGCGACCTACAGCCAATGGGCGTGATGTACAGACCCGAAACCACGCCCATCGGACCGGACTGAGAAATTAACATGCAGCGCGGGACACATTAAAACACCTTTTTGTGAGTATACAAGGGGAGTCAGCGGGTTCTATAAAGATGTAGGGAATGCATAGCAGACTCTTAATAAGGTGATATTTTTAGCTCCTATGCCATAAAAGTGGTGACAGATTCCCTTTAAAGGGAATCTACTAACATGATCTGCTACCCTATTTGAGAGCAGCATGAGGTAGGGGCAGAGATCCAGACTCCAGTGTTGAGTCACTGAGGTGCTTGCTGCAGTTCTGAAAATCAATGTCTTCTCTGCTGCAAATCTAGCAGTTCTCTGAATGCTGAGCTCTGTATAACCCTGCCCAAGCAGCCCAATAAGTGACACATTTCTGGAATCAGAGTCTCTGTTTCTACATTATCCTGCTCTCAGATTAGGTAGCAAAAACCCAGTGACAAGTTCCCTATAAGTCAGTACACTTCAAAGCCTTGAAAATGTCCTCTGAAGCAGACCTTAATAAAATTAACAGTGCATGCTTCTGATAGATATGTAAAAGACCACTTATAGCGTTTTCCTGCATGGTACATATATACGAATCAAATAGGACCATAATATGACCTATCATCATATATCAAACACATACCCACAAAAAGGATGATATTGGTCTAAATATAGAATATAAAATATCAATACTTTATTGTTAAAAAATGACAACAGGTGCACAGAGGTAATATGGGGTTAACAAAGACACCCACCGCAGTGTAGACAGACTCTACTGGAACGTGCCTCCGCCCCAACGCGCGTTTCAGAAAACAACCTTCGTCAGGGGGCCCCCTGTCGAAGGTTGTTTTCCGAAACGCGCGTTGGGGCAGAGGCACATTCCAGGAGAGTCTCTCTACACTGCGGTGGTTAAAACGCTGACAACTGCTTCATTATTTTTCTCTTGCCATGATTATTATTACTATCAAAACGGCTTTAATCAATGGTAGTGGCTGCTGCGCACAGTCCCCATTGTGGGTATGATGCAGTGTCTTTGTTAACCCCATACTTATAGGGACCAATGTCTAATCATTACGTATCTATGATCTCATTGTTCCATATTTTTGGTCCCTCTAATAAGTGTAATAATATGTTTAACAAGCATTGTTCTGCTTAGGATCATATATCTATATGTCGACCTCCTCTCACATGCCTCCTGTCATTGTTTCTACAGCACCGTTTTAGACATCGTTCTGTATATTACCTCTGTGCACCTGTTGTCATTTTTTAACAATAAAGTATTGATATTTTATATTCTACATTTAGACCAATATCATCCTTTTTGTGGGTAGATATGTAAAAGGGAAGACAGGCTGCCAGAGCTGCTGAAGCGCTGGGTCCAGAACTTCTGGGGCCGAACCTTCTGCTAACGCATCGGGTATTATAGAATATGCATGTCCCCGTAGTATATGGACAATGATGATTCCAGAATTTGCGGCAGACTGTGCCCGTCGCTGATTGGTCGAGGCAACCTTTATGACATCATCGTCGCCATGGCAACCATTATGACATCTACGTCTATACTGTGCCCGTCGCTGATTGGTCGAGGCAAATTCGCGGCAGACTGTGCTCGTCGCTGATTGGTCGAGGCAACCTTTATGACATCATCGTCGCCATGCTGTGCCCGTTGCTGATTGGTCGAGGCAACCTTTATGACATCATCGTCGCCATGCTGTGCCCGTCGCTGATTGGTCGAGGCAACCTTTATGACATCATCGTCGCCATGGCAACCATTATGACATCTACGTCGATACTGTGCCCGTCGCTGATTGGTCGAGGCGAATTTGCGGCATACTGTGCCCGTCGCTGATTGGTCGAGGCAACCTTTATGACATCATCGTCGCCATGCTGTGCCCGTCGCTGATTGGTTGAGGCAACCTTTATGACATCATCGTCGCCATGCTGTGCCCGTCGCTGATTGGCCGAGGCCTGGCGGCCTCGACCAATCAGAGACGCGGGATTTCCAGGACAGACAGACAGACGGAAAAACCCTTAGACAATCTATATATATAATTGTCTAAAGGTTTTTCCGTCTGTCTGTCTGTCCTGGCCGCCAGGCCTCGACCAATCAACGACAGGCACAGCATGGCGATGATGATGTCATAAAGGTTGCCTCGACCAATCAGCGACGGGCACAGTCTGCCGCGAATTCGCCTCGACCAATCAGCGACGGGCACAGTATCAACGTAGATGTCATAATGGTTGCCATGGCGACGATGATGTCATAAAGGTTGTCTCGACCAATCAACCACGGGCACAGCATGGCGATGATGATGTCATAAAGGTTGCCTCGACCAATCAGCGACGGAGACAGTCTGCCGCGAATTCGCCTCGACCAATCAGCGACGGGCACAGTATCAACGTAGATGTCATAATGGTTGCCATGGCGACGATGATGTCATAAAGGTTGTCTCGACCAATCAGCGACGGGCACAGTCTGCCACCAATTCTGGAATCATCATTGTCCATATACTACGGGGACATGCATATTCTAGAATACCCGATGCGTTAGAATCGGGCCACAATCTAGTTATACGTATATATAGATAAAGGGACAGTGGTCAGAATTGTAAAAATTGGCCCGGTCATTAACGTGCAAACCACCCTTGGGGGCAAAGGGGTTAGTTAATACATGAAATGTTTAGAAATTCTACTGTGCCTAATAATTTGGAACAGTGCATTTTGAGGTTTTATTCACTTTGGAGATTATACTGTTATCATTGGGAGGTTTCTTCAATAAAATTCAATGTATACTCTAACGGGTGATGACTTTTATTAGACTGACTCATTTGCACCGACCATTTAGGAAAATCAGAGAAAAATGTAATCTGCATAATAATTTGAAACATAGTGTAGATAGATAGATAATAGATGGATAAATAGGCAGAGTGATAGATAGATAGATAGATAGATAGATAGATAGATAGATAGATAGATAGATAGATAGATAGATAGATAGATAGAGATATTAAATAGACTATAGACAGACAGAAATCATTGGTCACAATCCAGCTCTGATTTTCTGTATCTCGTTAATACACATGTGCCTGCATCAAATTATTGGCCAAAACTGCTCCATTTTAGTAATTCATAGATTATAAACAGCATTTTGAACAGTGAAGACTTTCAATCACTCGCAGCCTATAAATAACTCAGGGACATAATGGGAAGATTACAGGCCAAATAATAAGGTCTGTTTGGTGCATATGTGCTATTAAGTGATTGGCTAGTAATTTGATGAGCTTGGCTTTGGGAATGAAGAAAACATTAACATAATGTTAAGATTCGCCCTTAATCAAGAAAAGTGCTAGATACAGATGAGACAATGGCGCTTTCTTGCAGAGATTGGAGCTGACACCATATGGTAGGTGGGAGTACAGCTCGAGTCCCCTTATGAAACAACAGATATAGCCCTTGAATCATAGTTTATCTTTAGCTTAAAAAAACATAATTCTGCATATTTTACAGCATATTTCAGCTTCACACAATCCGTTATACAGGGGAGAGCCCCTCTGCTGTTGGTACCCTTACAGGAGACCAGACAAATATGTATTGCACCTGTCAAAAGAAGGGTGGTACGCAACCATCCTCCCCAATGTTCAGTGTCAGTGGTTTGTACATGCAGGACTGAGCACTGGGTGATACATATATGATGATTTCCCATATTGCAGAGATGTCCCAACGCAAGCAAACATCCCATGGATGGTCTGTGTCACTGACAGCTGACCCCTCCGAGAGCACTGCCCCTAATGACTGCTGGCATCCTACACACCTTTCCCTGATCACTGTGCGCTCCATCATGGACCTTCCCAAATAAAGAAGACACACGTTTTCTGCAGCCTCAATCGAGTGTGGACTGTGCGGCGCACATACAGAAGTACTGTCCCATCTATAGGTCAGGCAGGTAGAGCAATGGAAGTAGCCGAGTCTCAGAACCGGGTGCACATTATAGGAAGCACAGCTGGGAAATCGAAATGATGCTACTTGTTGTGCAATACATAAAATCCCCTTTATAATTATTTATTTTTAAAGCTCTAACCACTTTTGTTATTTGGGTTCTTACAAAATTCCTTCTTGTTCTCCTCATACAGTTACCGTATTCCCTATATTTATTTTTTATGTTTTACTTCCTGTGATGTTTCGTTTAAAGGGAACCTGTCCCCAGGTTTGGCCGATATGACATAAGACTACCTCCTTTCAGCCCTGACATACAGCATTCTATAATGCGGTATATAGGCCCCCAATTAGATCCCCAACAATAAAAAAAATCTTTTATTATACTACCCTAAAGGGCGGTCGAGTCTGATGTGCGTCGCTGTCTTGGTCTGGCGCCTCCCTTCTTCTTGCGATGCTTGCTTTGTATGGATGACGCGTCCCTAAGTCAGGCACACAGTCTCCCAGGCATCGCGCTTCTACGCAGGCGGACTTCTCCACTCTGTCAAGGGCAGAGCAAAATAATGTAGTGCACATGCGCCGGGAAAGGTCAAAGAGACCCTGCACATGCGCGCTGTAGTACTTTACTGTGCCCTGGTCAGGTCAGAGAAGCAGACCTGCGCAGGAGACTTGTACAATTTACTCTGCACTACTGCTGCATCTCATATGACAAGCCATGGCCGGACACCATCGGCTTCTCACCGCCCAATCACCATGGCCGACAGGTCTCCTCCTATGTACGAGAAGCCCATGGGAGCCTGCCATGGACTAGTCATCCAAGATGCATGTCCCCGGCTACACTTTCTCTAAAATGCCGCAGTGTTTCAGAATCAGACATATATGACTGTAATAACACAACCAATATCTAATTCATACTGCCTGTGGTGCAACAAAGACCACCCCCAATGGGGGTGAGAGGGAAGTTTTTTTATATATATATATAATGTTAATAATAATAATCTTTATTTTTATATAGCACTAACATATTCCACAACACTTTACAGGTTGCACACATTATCATTGCTGTCCCCATTGGGGCTCACAATCTAAATTGCCTATCAGTAAGTCTTTGGAAGGTGGGAGGAAACCGGGGAACCCGGAGGAAACCCACGCAAACACGGAGAGAACATACAAACTCTTTGCAGATGTTGTCCTTAGTGGGGTTTGAACCCAGGACTCCATCGCTGCAAGGCTACAGTGCTAACCACTGCACCACCGTACTAACCACTGCGCCACCGTGCTAACCACTGCGCCACCGTGCTGCCCCTGTTAAGGTGAATACACAGAAAAGAGATGATTTGGTCAAATATAAGGAGCACATGATTATAGGTATACTGTAAATTATAACACCCAGTATTGGTACATAATAATAACAGCTATTATTATGTATTTTGTAGGCCTTAATCAAGGCCATGTGACCAAAACGGCCCACTGTTCTACACAGACTTACCTACAGGATTCATGGTAGCACTCACATTTTCTTCTCTTTAACCCCTTTACCCCCAAGGGTGGTTTGCACGTTAATGACCAGGCCAATTTTTACAATTCTGACCACTGTCCCTTTATGAGGTTATAACTCCGAAACGCTTCAACGGATCCTGGTGATTCTGACATTGTTTTCTCGTGACATATTGTACTTCATGATAGTGGTAAAATTTCTTTGATAGTACCTGCGTTTATTTGTGAAAAAAACGGAAATTTGGCGAAAATTTTGAAAATTTCGCAATTTTCAAACTTTGAATTTTTATGCAATTAAATCACAGAGATATGTCACACAAAATACTTAATAAGTAACATTTCCCACATGTCTCCTTTACATCAGCATAATTTTGGAACCAATTTTTTTTTTTGTTAGGGAGTTATAAGGGTTAAAAGTTGACCAGCAATTTCTCATTTTTACAACACCATTTTTTTTTAGGGACCACGTCTCATTTGAAGTCATTTTGAGGGGTCTATATGATAGAAAATGCCCAAGTGTGACACCATTCTAAAAACTGCACCCCTCAAGGTGCTCAAAACCACATTCAAGAAGTTTATTAACCCTTCAGGTGTTTAATAGGAATTTTTGGAATGTTTAAATAAAAATGAACATTTAACTTTTTTACACAAAAAATTTACTTCAGCTCCAATTTGTTTTATTTTACCAAGGGTAACAGGAGAAATTGGACCCAAAAAGTTGTTGTCCAATTTGTCCTGAGTACGCTGATACCCCATATGTGGCAGTAAACCACTGTTTGGGCGCATGGGAGAGCTCGGAAGGGAAGGAGCGCTATTTGACTTTTCAATGCAAAATTGACAGGAATTGAGATGGGACGCCATGTTGCGTTTGGAGAGCCACTGATGTGCCTAAACATTGAAACCCCCCACAAGTGACACCATTTTGGAAAGTAGACCCCCTAAGGAACTTATCTGGATGTGTGGTGAGCACTTTGACCCACCAAGTGCTTCACAGAAGTTTATAATGCAGAACCGTAAAAATAAAAAATCATATTTTTTCACAAAAATTATATTTTTGCCCCCAATTTTTTATTTTTCCAAGGGTAAGAGAAGAAATTGGACCTCAAAAGTTGTTGTCCAATTTGTCCTGAGTACGCTGATACCCCATATGTGGCAGTAAACCACTGTTTGGGCGCATGGGAGAGCTCGGAAGGGAAGGAGCGCAGTTTGACTTTTCAATGCAAAATTGACAGAAATTGAGATGGGACGCCATGTTGCGTTTGGAGAGCCACTGATGTGCCTAAACATTGAAACCCCCCACAAGTGACACCATTTTGGAAAGTAGACCCCCTAAGGAACTTATCTAGAGGTGTGGTGAGCACTTTGACCCACCAAGTGCTTCACAGAAGTATATAATGCAGAACCGTAAAAATAAAAAATCATATTTTTTCACAAAAATTATATTTTTGCCCCCAATTTTTTATTTTTCCAAGGGTAAGAGAAGAAATTGGACCTCAAAAGTTGTTGTCCAATTTGTCCCGAGTACGCTGATACCCCATATGTGGCAGTAAACCACTGTTTGGGCGCATGGGAGAGCTCGGAAGGGAAGGAGCGCCGTTTGACTTTTCAATGCAAAATTGACAGGAATTGAGATGGGACGCCATGTTGCGTTTGGAGAGCCACTGATGTGCCTAAACATTGAAACCCCCCACAAGTGACACCATTTTGGAAAGTAGACCCCCTAAGGAACTTATCTGGATGTGTGGTGAGCACTTTGACCCACCAAGGGCTTCACAGAAGTTTATAATGCAGAGCCATAAAAATAAAACAAAATTTTTTTCCCACAAAAATTATTTTTTAGCCCCCAGTTTTGTATTTTCCCTAGGGTAACAGGAGAAATTGGACCCCAAAAGTTGTTGTCCAATTTGTCCTGAGTACGCTGATACCCCATATGTGGGGGGGAACCACCGTTTGGGCGCATGGGAGGGTTCGGAAGGGAAGGAGCGCCATTTGGAATGCAGACTTAGATGGAATGGTCTGCAGGCGTCACATTGCGTTTGCAGAGCCCCTAATGTACCTAAACAGTAGAAACCCCCCACAAATGACACCATTTTGGAAAGTAGACCCCCTAAGGAACTCATCTTGATGTGTTGTGAGAGCTTTGAACCCCCAAGTATTTCACTACAGTTTATAACGCAGAGCCATGCAAATAAAAAATATTTTTTTTTCCACAAAAATTATATTTTAGCCCCCAGTTTTGTATTTTTCCAAGGTTAGCAGGAGAAATTGGACCCTAAATGTTGTTGTCCAATTTGTCCTGAGTACGCTGATACCCGATATGTGGGGGGGAACCACCGTTTGGGCGCATGGGAGGGCTCGGAAGGGAAGGAGCATCATTTGGAATGCAGACTTAGATGGATTGGTCTGCAGGCGTCACATTGCGTTTGCAGAGCCCCTAATGTACCTAAACAGTAGAAACCCCCCACAAGTGACCCCATATTGGAAACTAGACCCCTCAATGAACTTATCTAGATGTGTTGTGAGAACTTTGAACCCCCAAGTGTTTCACTACAGTTTATAACGCAGAGCCGTGAAAATAAAAAATCTTTTTGTTTTCCCACAAAAATTATTTTTTAGCCCCCAGTTTTGTATTTTCCCAAGGGTAACAGGAGAAATTGGTCCACAAAAGTTGTTGTCCAATTTGTCCTGAGTACGCTGATACCCCATATGTTGGGGTAAACCCCTGTTTGGGCACACAGGAGAGCTCGGAAGGGAAGGAGCACTGTTTTACTTTTTCAACGCAGAATTGGCTGGAATTGAGATCGGACGCCATGTCATGTTTGGAGAGCCCCTGATGTGCCGAAACAGTGGAAACCCCCCAATTATAACTGAAACCCTAATCTAAACACACCCCTAACCCTAATTCCAACGGTAACCCTAACCACACCTCTAACCCTGACACACCCCTAACCCTAATCCCAACCCTATTCCCAACTGTAAATGTAATCTAAACCCTAACCCTAACTTTAGCCCCAACCCTAACTGTAGCCCCAACCCTAACCCTAACCCTAGCCCTAACCCTAGCCCTAACCCTAGCCCTAACCCTAACCCTAGCCCTAACCCTAGCCCTAACCCTAACCCTAACCCTAGCCCTAACCCTAACCCTAGCCCTAACCCTAGCCCTAACCCTAGCCCTAACCCTAGCCCTAACCCTAACCCTAGCCCTAACCCTAACCCTAACCCTAACCCTAGCCCTAACCCTAGCCCTAACCCTAGCCCTAACCCTAGCCCTAACCCTAGCCCTAACCCTAGCCCTAATGGGAAAATGGAAATAAATACATTTTTTTTTATTTTTCCCTAACTAAGGGGGTGATGAAGGGGGGTTTGATTTACTTTTATAGCGAGTTTTTTAGCGGATTTTTATGATTGGCAGCCGTCACACACTGAAAGACCCTTTTTATTGCAAAAAATATTTTTTGCAATACCACATTTTGAGAGCTATAATTTTTCCATATTTTGGTCCACAGAGTCATGTGAGGTCTTGTTTTTTGCGGGACGAGTTGACGTTTTTATTGAAAACATTTTTGGGCACGTGACATTTTTTTATCGCTTTTTATTCCGATTTTTGTGAGGAAGAATGACCAAAAGCCAGCTATTCATGAATTTCTATTGGGGGAGGCGTTTATACCGTTCCGCGTTTGGTAAAATTGATAAATCAGTTTTATTCTTCGGGTCAGTACGATTACAGCGATACCTCATTTATATCATTTTTTTATGTTTTGGCGCTTTTATACGATAAAAACTATTTTACAGAAAAAATAATTATTTTTGCATCGCTTTATTCTCAGGACTATAACTTTTTTATTTTTTTGCTGATGATGCTGTATGGCGGCTCTTTTTTTGCGGGACAATATGACGCTTTCAGCGGTACCATGGTTATTTATATCTGTCCTTTTGATCGCGTGTTATTCCACTTTTTGTTCGGCGGTATGATAATAAAGCGTTGTTTTTTGCCTCGTTTTTTTTTTTTTTTTCTTACGGTGTTTACTGAAGGGGTTAACTAGTGGGACAGTTTTATAGGTCGGGTCGTTACGGACGCGGCGATACTAAATATGTGTACTTTTATTGGTTTTTTTTTTTATTTAGATGAAGAAATGTATTTATGGGAATAATATTTTATTTTTTTTTTTCATTATTTTGGAATATTTTTTTTTATTTTTTTTACACATTTGGAAATTTTTTTTTTTACTTTTTTACTTTGTCCCAGGGGGGGACATCACAGATCAGTGATCTGACAGTTTGCACAGCACTCTGTCAGATCACTGATCTGACATGCAGCGCTGCAGCCTTCACAGTGCCTGCTCTGAGCAGGCTCTGTGAAGCCACCTCCCTCCCTGCAGGACCCGGATCCGCGGCCATCTTGGATCCGGGGCTCGAGCAGGGAGGGAGGTGAGGAGACCCTCGCAGCAACGCGATCACATCGCGTTGCTGCGGGGGGCTCAGGGAAGCCCGCAGGGAGCCCCCTCCCTGCGCGGTGCTTCCCTGCACCGCCGGCACATCGCGATCATCTTTGATCGCGGTGTGCCAGGGGTTAATGTGCCGGGGGCGGTCCGTGACCGCTCCTGGCACATAGTGCCGGATGTCAGCTGCGATAAGCAGCTGACACCCGGCCGCGATCGGCCGCGCTCCCCCCGTGAGCGCGGCCGATCGGCTATGACGTACTATCCCGTCCAGGGTCAGATAAGCCCAGGGCACCTCGACGGGATAGTACGTCTAAGGTCACAGAGGGGTTAAAGGATGGAAGGAAAGGTGTGCAGATGGTTTCTGCGCTTGCCAACAGACGTATATCCCAGGATATAAAATGAAATGGTGGTTTATTCTACGCGTTTCAAAGTACAAATGAATTTTTCATTAGGAAAGACCACACGTATACAGCAAAAACAGCAAAGATATTGTTTACATAGCAATGGAGATTTCAAATATGGGTGTCAAAAACACATGACAAATGTCAAAGTTCGGTCAGGTACCACCGCCAAAAACACATGACAGATGTCAAAGTTCGGTTACATACCACCTAAAAACACATGACAAATGTCAAAGTTCGGTCAGGTACCACCGCCAAAAACACATGACAGATGTCAAAGTTCGGTCACATACCACCTAAAAACACATGACAGATGACAAAGTTCGGACAGGTATATGACCTTTTTTTCTCTTTTTGAGACCATTCATGTGTGGAGTTGTTTGTCATCCATGGAGGGGCTCACTCACAATTTTTACTAATCACTCTGCAATGAATAAAGAATGGGATCTATACATCCTCCAAGAGCAACTTCTCCCAACAATCCAGGGGTCAGTTTGGTGATGAACAATGCCTTTTCCAGCATGATGGAGTACTAAGTCACACGAAAAAAATGATAACTAACCAAGTGGCTTGATGAATAAAACATTGAAATTTTGCTTCCACATCCAGGAAACTCCCCAGAACTCAATCCCACTGAGAACCTGTGGTCAATTCTCAAAAAGTGAGTGGACAAACAAAACCACAGAAATTGTGATAAATTCCAATCACTGAGTAGACAAGAATGGGCGCTCATTGGTCAGGATTCGGCACAGAAGCCGATATCCAGCTGCCAGGGCGAATGGCAGAAATCTTGTAAAGTAAGGGTCAACACTGTAAATATGGAGTCTTTGCAGAAACTTGATGCAGTTGTCACTAAAAGCTTAAAAACGTATAAAATGCTGATAATTGTACTTCAGTAACTATAGAAACTTCTGAGAAAGGGTATGTTCCCACGATCAGTAAACGCTGCAGGTTGAACGCTGTTGCGTACATCCGCAGCGCCAAACCTGCAGCGTCCAGATGTTACAGCATAGTGGAGGGGATTTCATGAAATCCCATCTCCACTATGCGTTAAAAGATGCCCCCGGCATCCCTGCGTAAACGGACATGCGGCGCGTCTTTCCAGACCGCAGTAAGTCTGTTTATGTTGCAGAGACACTCCGTCTCCACAGCATAAATTTCCCATAGACTATCATTACATGCGATAAAACCGCATTATCTTTATAGTCACATGCGTATTAAGTGCGAAAACGCAGCTTACTATTCATGTGAACTAATTTAAATAACGTCTTACCTTGTGACACAGTCGGAACTTCGCATCCACTGCAGTTCTCGCGATGAGCTGAGCTGACCGTGAGAACTGCTATGCACGTGACCACCGGGGTTATCTCCGGTCACTTGCCAAGTTCTCACGGTCAGCTGATCGTGAGAACTGCAGTGCAGGTGACCGCCGCCAGCAACCGAGTTATCTCCGGTGGTCATCTACAAGCTCTGCTGTGTCTGGATGTCAGGCTGGATGGTGGCATAATATGGTGTTCAGCCAAAGGCATCCAGATGTAGCAGAGCTGGACTTGTCATGGGACATTATGGATTATCTTCTCGGCGGACAGGTATGGTATACTGTTGCTTTTTTATTTTACTTTTTTTACAGGAGATTGAGGGCTTTGGGGAATTAGGCATTGCAGTAAGTATGGATTAATTTAGAATATTAAAGGAGTCTTGTGTCTTTATTTCACTTAATGGACTTTATTCTGGACGTGTCTTTATTTACCATAAAACTATAGGATTAGTAATGTATAGTTGTCTTATAGATGCCTCTCCATAACTAAGCCGTGGGTTTGATGTCACCAGACAAACAAAGGTGACATCAACGCCACAAATATTACCCCGCTTGCCACCGCTACAGGGCAAGTGGGAAGAGCTGAGTAAATTGCCACAATTGGCACATCTTTGGATGTGCCAATTGATGAGTGGCTGCGGGATGCTATTTTTAGTGAGGGCCCAAATCCATGGGCCTCGCCAGCCTGAGAATACTGGGCTGCAGCTGTCTGCTTTTTCCTTGGCTGGTTAACAAATATAGGGGGATACCACACTATTTTTTTTGGAACGGATCCCACTATTTTGGCTAACCATCCAAGGTAAGCAGACTGCTGCGGCCTGGTATTATCAGGCTGGTAAAGGTACCTTCACACTGAACAACTTAACAACGATATCGCTAGTGATCCGTGACGTTGCAGCGTCCTGGATAGCGATATCGTTGTGTTTGACACGCAGCAGCGATCTGGATCCTGCTGTGACATCGCTGGTCGGAGCCAGAACTTTATTTCGTCGCTGGATCTCCCGCAGACATCGCTGAATCAGCGTGTGTGACGCCGATTCAGCGATGTCTTCACTGGTAACCAGGGTAAACACATCGGGTTACTAAGCGCAGGGCCGCGCTTAGTAACCCGATATTTACCCTGGTTACCAGTGTAAATGTAAAAAACACAAACACTACATACTCACATTCCGGTGTCTGTCGCGTCCCCCGGCGTTCTGCTTCCCTGCACTGTGTCAGCGCCGGCTGTAAAGCAGAACACAGCGGTGACGTCACCGCTGTGCTTTATGGCCGGCGCTTACACAGTGCAGGGAAGCAGAACGCCGGGGGACGCGACAGACACCGGAATGTAAGTATGTAGTGTTTGTTTTTTTTTACATTTACACTGGTAACCAGGGTAAACATCGGGTTACTAAGCACGGCCCTGCGCTTAGTAACCCGATGTTTACACTGGTTACCCGGGGACTTCGGCATCGTTGGTCGCTGGAGAGCTGTCTGTGTGACAGCTCTCCAGCGACCACACAGCGACGCTGCAGCGATCGGGATCATTGTCTAGATCGCTGCAGCGTCGCTAAATGTGACGGTACCTTTAGGTTCATGGATATTGGATCCTTACCAGCCTGAAATACCAGTCCCAGTAGTCGGCTTTACTCTGGCTGGTTAACAAGTATTGGGGGACCCCATGACATTTTTTTTAAATTATTTATTTATTAAAGAGGGGGCCTCCGTGCTTTTCTCCACTTCCTGTGTCGTGTATGTCCGGCTGTGTCACTATGCTGTAACAGCTGGATGCTGCAAATGTACACAGCGTCCAACCCTCAGAGTTTACTGACCATGGGAACATACCCCAATATATCTTCAAACAGGAAATCACTTTTTTTTTTCTTCCCAGATGCCAATTTTCAATTACGGTAGCTTTATTTCAAGTGACAAAAAAAGTGCATGAAATGAAAAAAACGCATGAGGAAAAAATGCATGAAAAAAAAACACATCAAAAACCGGTGACTCGCCAGTGACCTCAGATGCAGATTTCACCTGCGTCAAATCCTGAGCAAATACTGAGCCAATTCTGACCGTGGGAACATACTCTAAAAGAGATTTCAAAACACTGAAGCATCAAATATTGTGAAAACCAAAATCTGTGTCAGACTCACTTTTGGCCACAACTGTACATCCACAGATCTGTGGTTCATTCTCATACATGGTTAGAACAAGCTCCCTGCAGAGTTCCTCCAGACACTGCGTGTAAAGGTAGCTTCACACTGACCAACTTCACAATGATATCGCTAGCGATCCGTGATGTTGCTGCGTCCTGGATAGCGATATTGTTGTGTTTGACACGCAGCAGCGATCTGGATCCTGCTGTGACATCGTTGGTCGGAGCAGAAAGTCCAGAACTTTATTTCGTCGCTGGATCTCCCGCAGACATCGCTGAATTGGCGTGTGTGACGCCGATTCAGCGATGTCTTCACTGGTAACCAGGGTAAACATCGGGTTACTAAGCACAGGGCTGCGCTTAGTAACCCGATGTTTACCCTGGTTACCAGTGTAAATGTAAAAAAAAACAAACACTACATACTTACATTCCGGTGTCTGTCGCGTCCCCCAGCGTTCTGCTTCCCTGCACTGTCAGCGCCGGCCAGCCGTAAAGCAGATTACAGCGGTGACGTCACCGCTGTGCTTTACGGCCAGCCGGCGCTCACAGTCAGTGCAGGAAAGCAGAGCGCCGGGGGACAGACACCGGAATGTAAGTATGTAGTGTTTGTTTTTGTTTAACTTAGCACTGGTAACCAGGGTAAACATCGGGTTACTAAGCGCGGCCCTCCGCTTAGTAACCCGATGTTTACCCTGGTTACCAGGGGACTTCGCATAGTTGGTCGCTGGAGAGCTGTCTGTGTGACAGCTCTCCAGCGACCACACAGCGACGCTGCAGCGATCGGCATCGTTGTCTAGATCGCTGCAGCGTCACTAAATGTGACGGTACCTTAAGTGTATCTCGAAGGATTGATAAAGATTTGAGGACAATGGGGCAGTCACACCAAGTATTGTTTAGTTTTAGATTTCACTTTTGTTCACTCACTTTACCTTTTGCTAATTGATATAAATAAACTCTTAACTCTTCTATTTTTTGAAAGTATCCTTACTTTGCAGCACTATTTTCTCACCTGCCTAAAACTTTTGCACAGTTCTGTATGTATGCTTGGGTC
Organism: Ranitomeya imitator; assembly: GCF_032444005.1. Lineage (NCBI taxonomy): Eukaryota > Metazoa > Chordata > Amphibia > Anura > Dendrobatidae > Ranitomeya > Ranitomeya imitator. Next base: position 702,713,014 of record NC_091284.1, on the reverse strand, counting down.
AATGTAGCAGAATCAACCACTCAAATATTGCATCTGATTGGCTTTAAAAAAATATCAGGAAGCAGAGATGGTTTTTAATTCTTTAATAGTTATAACTGTGTTTCAATATTTGTTAATTAAAAACAATATCTACTTTGCCTTGTGCTTAGTAAAAATTATTTGGCTTCTTGTCAACATTAGTATTCTGCCAGCACTATAGCTGCAGGAACCTCCTTTGCATCGCTTTCCAGCACGCAAGATGGCCTCTGTTATGATTGTATGCTTTCTGACAGACCAGAAAACAGGAGTAACCTGTAATTGGCATGACTACTGATAGAGATAGATTACACTTGACAACATGCAGCGTGCAGCAAATTAGACAAAAGGAGGGAAGCCGACAGCCGCAGCTTTGGAGTGATGATTTAGGGTTAAGTCAAAATATTTGTTATCTGAGAGAATCGGGTCAATTATGTAAATGACACTGATCAAACTCTGACCAGAGGCTGATCCGAGTATCAGCATCGTGTGATCCAATTCCTTCGCATGAGAGCTGTAGTACAAGTGAGAAGATGGAGTTCAAGATTTCTCCATCTTCTCCATTGTCTCAGTCTGTGGAAATCAAACTGCACTCAAGTGTCATCTGATCCGATGTTTTCCGTGCACTCAATGACTTACATGGCCAAGAGTCATCCAAATAATGGGTCAAACACAAGCATGCGGCATTTTTGTTTTTTAACCTTGGACAGTATCTGTCCAGGAAGAAATCGGACATGTACAGGGCCCTATAGACTGATATTGATCTGGTGTTTTGTAGACTTGCACTTGGACTGGTAATATGATCATTTGCACAAATCCTTATATAATTGCTGATTAGTTAAACCTGTCATAAAGTTTTTAGCCTCCCAACCTCCACCAGTAACTCAAGGTTCTGCTTCTCCATTCTCCAGGCGTGTTCCTTGTAGCCCAAATACATGCCTCATTATAATAAAAGCCAAACTTTTCAATTCTGACCAGTGTCACTTTATGTGGTAATAACTCTAAAACGCTTCAACAGATCTCATGTATTTTGAGAATGTTTTTTCGTGACACATTGTACTTTATGTTAACAGTAAATTTATGTCAATATTTTCTGATTTTATTTATAAAAATATTCCTCATGTCTGCTTTACATTAACACCATTTTTTAAAATGTCCGTTTGTTTTGTTAGGATGCTAGAAGGTTTAAAACTGTAGCGGCAATTTTTAATTTTCTCAAGAAAATTTACAAAACTTACTTTTTTTTTTTGAAGTGACTTTGGTGAACCTTAAGGTCATAAAATCCCCAAAAAGGATGCCATTTTGTGAACCGCACCCTTCAAGGTATTCAAAATTACGTTCAGGTAGTTTATTAACCTTTCAGGTGCTTTTAAAGAATTAATAAAAAGTATCATGCTAGGAATGAAAACTGTTATTTTCACCACCTAAATGTTGCTGACTTCTGAACAGGTTACTTTAGCTGGCAGACTTAAAGGCCGTTTTTTGGACGTGAATTGCGATGGCAAATATCAGGACCACACAATCATGATCTCAGGGTGCTGATGGGGTTAAGGAGGGAGCCCCCACACTCCGTTAACCATTTATATCCCATAGCCACTATTTACAGCAGCATCTAAGGGGTTAAAAATCCATGGTTGGTGGCAACACTAATCAAGCTTGATACAGCAAGGTGTCAGCTATAGTGTACAGTCGACAGCTGATGCATTTTCACCAGTCGGGGGATGCTATTGTCTGATATGTGAGGTCAGTAAAAAAGACATATTGGTGGTCACTAAGGGGTCAATGCCTGAACATGCCATATTCCAGTGATCTCTTTTCTGTCAAAGAGGCAAAGACCACTGCTAAAGAAGTCAATATGGCCGTGTGCTAGTTTTGCCCAGTAGTTGATTGATGTTCTTGAGTTAAGAGCATCTTGATAGGCCTGTCCAAAATCCTGCGTATGCACAACGAATATCCTGGCGCATGCGCAGTGAAGCTGGGTGTATATGACCCGGCTTCATCAGCACACAGTGCCTAAAAGGCTTCACCGGCGGCCTTGGTAGGATGGACGTTGGCCACCATAATTTATGTTTACTACTTCAATCTATTAATGTAATCGTGTAGTTATCCACATTTATTAAGCATCAGAGAACAAATGCATAATAATGAATGAAAATAGATATGTTTTCCTTATAGTTCTTTGTTGGACAGGTACCTCTATAAAAGTGGCACGTATTTTATTTAGGGACCATTCCATACTCTTCTGGATCAATAATCGAGACTTGTGTTGAGCGCCTGACCAAAATAAATAATGGGGACAAGTGGCTTTAATTGTTCAATATGTTTAATGTTGTATAAAACACAATGGGGGAGATTTATTAGTGTCCTAAATTTAGACAGGATGAAACGAGACGTGGCATAAGCGGTGCCAAATGAATCACAGAGGCGCACGCTGTATGATAAATTTGGCACATCTTGCTAGACATCTTAGACACGTTTCCTTATGCCATCCCCTAGCTGGTTGATACCTATTTTTCCTACAATAATGGTGAACGCTATTAATACAGACTCATCTTTATGATTCCTCTTACCTGCGCGTCTTCTTTTCTAGACACCGTCCAGTGAGGCGTAAATAGGGACTAAACATGTTACAATCGGTGCGATTTGGGCAGAATTCTGCTGCACTAGTATCTCGCCCCATTTGTCTTCACCGGCTTATTATAGGAGACATTATTAGCACATCACACTACAAGTATCCGGCCTCCTAATGTCATGCCGCACACAAATGTGGTTATTTTTATTAATTCTAAAGGTCTCCATGAATAAAATAAACATGTGTGTATTACACCCGCAGAGAACGCAGAGGATCACCCTGTCATATTTACCACGCCGCATTAATTAGTGGTGTATGACCAATACATGCAGAAAGCAAACAGCAAGATCAAGGTTTACTCAAGCTGTTGATTATTGCGCTCGTTGTTGTTATGAGCGGATGATTAGTGGAAATTTTTGCCGAGAGTTCCAGCAAAGTGGATGGATTTATAGAAATCTCCTGCCCACTCGGCTTCTTTATTACTCAGTATAAACTGACCGGCGGCGCGACTTTCAAATCCGTAACTTGTCAATTTTTCTTGCAGGTACGCTGAGCTGTCTGAGCGGATTTTTCCCATAGATGTGCACTAGATGCGTAAAATCCACGTGTTTTTCTTGCGTTTCCACTGCGGAAACTCACTAAAAAATTAATTAAATTTGAACATTTATATATCAAAAAGGTTTTGCCAAAGCCAAATACCAGGAAGTATCAAAAACAAACATACCAACAAGAGACAAAAAAACAAAACACAACATCAAAAATGTATAAAAAACACAAGTAACCTAAATTATATAAAAAAACATCAAAAACTCACCAAAAGCTCATCGTGGAAACGTGGCCTAAAAATGGGTTTTCTTTTTGGCAGAAAGGAGCCCGACACTTAAAGGAGTGATCCCATTTTGATAAGTCAACCCTTATTTAATGATAGGTGATAACTTCCTGTTGACATTGTTGGGACCCGACGGTCCAAGCATCAGACTCATATGTGCCACCATTCCCTGAAGATAGTCCAGCTTTGTTCTCGGCTACCACCAGTAGCCCAATAGACAATGAAGTGGGCACTTGGCGCACATGCACATGTCCAATTTTTTTCTGCGCGCTACCTAGTGTTCATTTTCCCTACAGTGACACCACTGGAGAAATGAGGAATTACACAGCGTCCACTGAAATCAATGGGCCGTCTATGCAATGGAAAGTCATGTTTGGCCTTTCAGAGCAAGAGACAAATTTTAAGGTACCGAAAGGGCGACTCCATTTACGGAAAATTTCCTAATAGGATAATAAAAAGGCTTTTGTAAATCGGACCGCTGTTTGAATAAATCATAGCCAGACTTTCTTCTTTAGTCCACCATTATGGAAGGAAGAACAGACATTATAAGGTTGTGTAGAAAAGAGCCCTTGGTTTTCTTATATGTAGCACAGTCTTCTTATCCCTCGTGTCTATTATACCGTGACACATGTAGGACTGTCTTGCTGATCTCGGATTATTCTATACTGAAAACCGAGGCTAATAGGTTATTAATCCAGCAACTAAAAAGCAAATCACATGGATCACTGACCTCTGTGGCAATAATTTCCTCACATACAGGCGTGCAGTGACTCATTGCTGCAGACTGATTGTGGCATGCACAAAATGAAGAAACCCCAATGGCGTTCTAAGCTCCACTTCCCCTCTGCTCGTAGGAACTAGAATACATTTCAGCAGAGAGCATATCCAGAAATGCCAGTGTGTATGTAGCCTAGGGTGGTACATTACAGTACCGTAAGATAATGGCGATTACGGTACATTTACTGCTTAGGGCCTCACATGTAAAATCAGGACGGGATTGGTAACAGGGGTTCAGGCCCCCATTCACACTACACTAATGTTGGCCGGACCTGACGGTACTGATGGGTTTGATAGGCAGTGCAATGTGTATGGGGATCCGGCATGTCCAATTTTAGACTGTAGATCCTTTTATTCTCCAAGAGATAAGCCACCGCCAGAGGAGTCTGACAGCAGCTCTTACAGAGGACACAGGAGCACTAGGCAGAATGAGAGCTGGGAAAGTCGGGCGAGATACCTGCCAGCCGAACGATTGGCCATACCATCGGCCGACAGCTATCTATTGTGTATGGGAGCCTAGTACTCAACCATTTCAATGCAGTCATTTACAAAGTTACAGCACTCTTTGGTTTACTGACTTATTTTTATTAAGAAACAACGTTCAAGAAAAGGAAAATTAGGATATTTAAAATTTTGGCATGGCCTTTGATTATAGGTGGCGAGACACAGGGATCATAGCCATTATACGACACCTAGGCATCACCTTGCTATGTCTGATGAGACCACAGTAGTAACATTTGAGAAGCTCTAGTATAATGTACTGTGGGGGTGTAGGGGAGTAAATAATGTTTCTGTTGTGCCCTTCCTTTCTCTCTCATCTGTATTATATGTCTAGGTATAATGTTATATTGGAACTGCTACACTACAAAGGTGTATTACCATTCTTGCTCAATGTTCATTGCTTATTTGTGCTGCTATGTGCCTAATGTATATAATTTTATATTGCAAGTACTTGTTAAATAGGGAAAGTGTAGTATTGAAGTTTGGACACTAGAGGGGGCACAATAATGTGCATAGTCATAATAGGAGGGGTCAGCTCTGCAGTTAAGACAGGGAGGTCTTCCTAATTAGAGTCAGAGGGCCTGAGTGCCCAGACAGTCCACACAGGCTTAAGTGCCCAGGACAATAGCAGCTACCATGCAACGATTTATAAGCCTAGCCATCCACAGTTTCGGGCCGGAACAGCAGAGGCCAGTAGAGCAGCGTGAAAGGAGAAACAAGACAGTACGGGGCACAGGTAGCTCCAGGATGTGGCAGCTTATAGCTTGGGCAGATGCTCTCAGTATCGGGGCGAAACGGCTGCTGAGGGAACTGGCAGATGCAGTGAGCTTAGAACAGGAGTTTGCTGGGTCATCACAAAGCACATTACAGAAGGGCTGGTCGCTCACCAAGTGGCAACTAGCTTCGGAGACAGAAATTCTCTTGTCTTATGCGAAACAGACTAAGGAAGGTCTAACCGTGGCAGAGCTGAATTGGGAGGACGCTGAGGAACCGTGCGGCATGGTCCGACCCAGGTGTGTGCTGTGAAAGTGCAGGGAAAGAAGAGGAAATGTGTAATGGAAATCCTGTTGTAAATGCTGTAAAGAATCTGGATGTGCTGCGTAAACCTAACAGTAAAGTTGTTTATTTGAAAGATGAAAAGGACTGTGTCTCAATCTTTATTACGCTGACTGATGGGAACCCACAGCGAAACAGAGGTGACTCTGATGGTGCAGAAAGAGGAGTTACAGGTGCGCAAAGTAATGGACAATATTTTCATGTAACGGGAGGCCAGGACACAGATACACCGGAGTGCTCGGCCATGACTACGGCTCTGGTCCTGCCTCTTACATTGGTATCCATAGACCAGAGGTGGGGAACCTTAGCCCAGCGAGCCGTTTACAGCCCTCGATTACATTTTATCTGGACCCCAGGCAGATTCCTAGGGACCACAGTGCTTGGGCTGGCACCTGTAGTTTTTACGGCCGCTGAACCATTAATTTCTTCTTGCTCCGTGGGCATTGTTCACTACTGAATGCTAAGGAGGGTGCAATGAAAGATTACGTCCTGACACCAGTGCCAGCATGAGCCTGTACTTCGTGGGTGGAGTCAGAGTGTGATTTACGGCCCAGAAAGGATGGTATAAATATCCAAATGGCCCTTAACAGGTAAAAGATTCCCCACCGCTACGATAGAGCATATACAGAACGTATGTGTAGCTTTTAGAGGGAGCCTGTCAGAAGGTTTGATCCCTATAGAAATAGATAGGTGTAGATAGGTGTTTAGGTAAACCTTACTGTTTTGGCAGCAGTAATAATGAAAAAATGATGTTTTATTTTTGAGAATACGGCTCCTGCACATGCTCCTAAGGCTAATGTGCTTTCTTTTGTAGCAGACTCGTGCTTGAATTGTACAGCAGGCACCTAAAGCGAATGCGTCACCAGAAAATGACCTATTGTATAAATCAGGTTTAGTTTTGTTACATGTATTTCTAAATTTGGTTATGTTTTCTTTCATGTCACAATTTGTATAAAGAAAATAGTAATCTTGCAATTTGCACACTGGCCACTGGGGCTCTTTTAATCCCACACTTCCTGTCCTCCCAAGAAGAGTTTTCAGCAGCCTCATTATCATCAGAGGCAGGATTACAATGCCAGGTAACACCTTTACGCAAAGCTGATAAAACAGGATATCCGGGGGGAGGTGTGAGTGCTCCAGAACATTAGTGGCCGCTGATTTACTACAGCGCTCATGTTGGTATCTTTGTAACAGCGCCATTCTGGAAATTATCTGTTATTTTTATTTAGAACACAGTAAAAATAAAACAAAAAAGTCAGAATCCCGTTTTTTTTTCACCATTTCACTTCACTCGATATTATTGTTCCTATTTTTCAGTACTTTGCACGGTAAAGTGAATGGTATCAAAGCGACAACTCGTCCTGCAAATAAAAGCAAGCCGTCATTTTGATAGAAAAATAAAAATGTTATCATTCTCGAAAGCAAAAGAGAAAAAAATTGAGCAAAATGAGCAAAACAAAAACAAAAACTGGCTGAGGCAAGCTAAGCAGCTCTACACCTCTCCTACCTAGAACTTTCAGGGTCATAGCATCTGACAGCCGCCGTTGGTTTTTCCACTACTCGGACAAACCTTCCTCAATCCCTATTTTTGCCCCCAGTAACATAAAAGCACCTATTCTCGCCGTCGGTCTCATTGCTGTTCCAGCATTGTCGGCACTGGCTCTCCCGGAGATAGCATGACATTATTATGTCACGCAATCCCTGCAGCCAATCAGAGCTGGCTTCACTCTCCTCGTCTTCAGACAAATCACATACTGTACATCCGGAGGAAGTGAAAGCTGCAAACATAGGGATTGAAAAGGGGTTGTGAGAGTAGTAGACAACCCCTTGAAGTATCAACCTTGCTACAAAAGTCATGTCTCTGACTACAGTCATGTATCCTGGATCTCCGTAAGATTCACGTACAAGAACAAAGCAACGATTGACATAAATGCACAGAAATCAGTAGTAGTGGTAAATTATACTAACAAGGTCATTGCCAGTAATAGATTCACCTTCACAAACAGGAGGAATATAAATAAAATCCTATAAAAGCCCAATGAAATGTACCCAGCGTACAAAGGATGGCTGGAATGACAGCTTTGGATCACAACACACCGGCGGAGTCTTTAAGACAGATCTGTGTCTGAAGTCTGGTCCTAGACTGATTTATTAGCCTTGTGCCAGGAAGGTCTGCTTCCTCTATTTTAATTGCATTGTAGCCCAAAGGAGATTTATTAAATAAGCGGAAGCGGCTGGACACCGGGTACAGACATTTTATTTGCTGTTCTTTTGAAAGTTTAGCTCTTTAGAAGCAGAATCCACCTTATTACCGGCCGTAACCGTACAGAGTTGTTCTTTTTCTATGGCAATCTGCTAAACCTAAAGCCAATAGGAAGCGAAAATCCACCAAAAAATTAATAATTGCCCCCCAATATTTTTTATTTTATCACATTCTGGCCACAGGATCTCTATGTCTTATGGTGACAATTACCCTTTTGTGTTGGCTTACTGCTGTATCATGGAGATTCTACATGTTTTAGGTTCTTTCAGTTACAAGGGTCCATAGCTCATTAATTTACTAAAGCTTCAGTATCAGATTAGAGCACATGAGTATGATGTTACATAGTTACATAGTTACATAGTTATTAAGGTTGAAGGAAGACTATATGTCCATCTATTTCAACCCATAGCCTAACCTAACATGTTGATCCAGAGGAAGGCAAAAAAAACCCATGTGCAAAGAGTAAGCTCCACATTGGGGAAAAAAATTCCTTCCCGACTCCACATACGGCAATCAGACTAGTTCCCTGGATCAACGCCCTATCAAGGAATCTAGTGTATATACCCTGTAACATTATACTTTTCCAGAAAGGTATCCAGTCCCCTCTTAAATTTAAGTAATGAATCACTCATTACAACATCATACGGCAGAGAGTTCCATAGTCTCACTGCTCTTACAGTAAAGAATCCGCGTCTGTTATTATGCTTAAACCTTTTTTCCTCCAACCGCAGAGGATGCCCCCTTGTCCCTGTTTCAGGTCTATGATTAAAAAGATCATCAGAAAGGTCTTTGTACTGTCCCCTCATATATTTATACATTAAAATAAGATCACCCCTTAGTCTTCGTTTTTCCAAACTAAATAGCCCCAAGTGTAATAACCTATCTTGGTATTGCAGACCCCCCAGTCCTCTAATAACCTTGGTCGCTCTTCTCTGCACCCGCTCCAGTTCAGCTATGTCTTTCTTAAACACCGGAGACCAGAACTGTGCACAGTATTCTAAGTGTGGTCGAACTAGTGACTTGTATAGAGGTAAAATTATGTTCTCCTCATGAGCATCTATGCCTCTTTTAATGCATCCCATTATTTTATTTGCCTTTGTAGCAGCTGCCTGACACTGGCCACTGAATTTAAGTTTGTCATCCACCCATACACCCAGGTCTTTTTCATTGACGGTTTTGCCCAGAGTTTTAGAATTAAGCACATAATTATACATCTTATTACTTCTACCCAAGTGCATGACCTTACATTTATCCCCATTAAAGCTCATTTGCCATTTATCAGCCCAAGCTTCTAGTTTACATATATCATCCTGTAATATAAAATTGTCCTCCTCTGTATTGATTACCCTGCAGAGTTTAGTGTCATCTGCAAATATTGAAATTCTACTCTGAATGCCCCCTACAAGGTCATTAATAAATATGTTAAAAAGAAGAGGGCCCAATACTGACCCCTGTGGTACCCCACTGCTAACCGCTACCCAGTCCGAGTGTGCTCCATTAATAACCACCCTTTGTTTCCTATCCCTGAGCCAGCTCTCAACCCACTTGCACATATTTTCCCCTATCCCCATTATTCTCATTTTATGTATCAACCTTTTGTGTGGCACCGTATCAAAAGCTTTTGAAAAGTCCATATACACTACATCCACTGGGTTCCCTTGGTCCAATCTGGAACTTACCTCTTCATAGAAACTGATCAAATTAGTCTGACATGAACGGTCCCTAGTAAACCCGTGCTGATACTGGGTCATGAGGTTATTCCTCTTCAGATACTCCAGTATAGCATCCCTTAGAATGCCCTCCAGGATTTTACCCACAGTAGAGGTTAAGCTTACTGGCCTATAATTTCCGAGTTCAGTTTTTGTCCCCTTTTTGAATATTGGCACCACATTTGCTATACGCCAGTCCTGTGGCACAGACCCTGTTATTATGGAGTCTTTAAAGATTAAAAATAATGGTCTATCAATGACTGTACTTAATTCCTGCAGTACTCGAGGGTGTATCCCATCCGGGCCCGGAGATTTGTCAATTTTAGTGATTTTTAGACGCCGACGCACTTCCTGCTGGGTTAAGCAGGTGACATTTAATTGGGAATTTTTATCACTAGACATTTTGTCTGCCATGGGATTTTCTTGTGTAAATACTGATGAAAAAAAGTCATTTAGCATATTGGCTTTTTCCTCATCCTCATCCACCATCTCACCCAGACTATTTTTAAGGGGGCCAACACTATCATTTTTTAGTTTCTTACTATTTATGTAGTTAAAGAATATTTTAGGATTATTTTTACTCTCTCTGGCAATGAGTCTCTCTGTCTCAATCTTTGCTGCCTTGATTTGCTTTTTACAGAATTTATTTAATTTTCTGTATTTATTTAATGCCTCCTCACTACCTACTTCCTTTAATTCTCTAAATGCTTTCTTTTTGTCACTTATTGCGCCCCTTACAGCTCTATTTAGCCATATTGGTTTCCTCCTATTTCTAGTATGTTTATTCCCATACGGTATATACTGTGCACAGGTCCTATCCAGGATGCTAATAAACGTCTCCCATTTTCTTTGTGTATTTTTGTGTCTCAGGATATCGTCCCAGTTAATTGCACCAAGATCCTCTCTCATCCGTTGGAAATTTGCCCTCCTGAAGTTTAGTGTCCTTGTAACCCCTCTACTACACATCTTTTTAAAGGATACTTGAAAACTTATTATTTTGTGATCGCTATTTCCCAAGTGACCCCCAACCCTTATATTTGATATGCGGTCTGGCCTGTTGGTTAATATTAGGTCTAGCAGTGCCCCCCTTCTTGTTGGGTCCTGAACCAGTTGTGAAAGGTAATTGTCTCTCATAATTGTCAAAAACTGATTACCTTTGCTGGAACTGCAGGTTTCTATTCCCCAATCTATTTCAGGGTAGTTGAAGTCCCCCATAATAATGACTTCTCCTTGAGTCGCAGCTTCATCTATTTGCTTTACGAGGATATTCTCCATTGCTTCCATTATTTTTGGAGATTTATAACAAACCCCTATCAGTAATTTATTATTTTTTCCCCCTCCCCTTATCTCCACCCACAGGGATTCTACATTTTCATTAAATTCACCTATATTATCGCGCAGGATGGGTTTTAAGGATGATTTTACATATAGACACACCCCTCCCCCTCGCTTATCTGTACGGTCATTTCTGAACAGGCTGTAGCCCTGCAAGTTAACAGCCCAGTCATGGCTCTCATCCAGCCACGTTTCAGATATCCCCACCATGTCATAATTATGCTCCAACAACATTAGTTCTAATTCGTCCATTTTGTTGGCGAGGCTTCTGGCATTAGTATACATGCACTTTATGTTCCTCTCTGTACTTCTGTTTCTTAAATTATTAACTGTTCTGACCCCAACCCCATGCCACCGCCACCCCCAACTTCCTTATTTGTGCCCAGGTCTCTGTCTGCACTATCTGCTACGTTATTGAAGGGTTGTCTGGTTTAGGCCCTAAATTTACAGTACACCTCAATACTATAATATTGCAGTGTATTGCGCCCCAAAAATTGTGTATTGTGAGGATATGAGTAAGGCCTCATTCACTCTTCAGTTTTTCTGTACACGTTCTGTGTTTTTTTACGAATAATTTTCCTACCTGTAGTAGTGAATGAGGCAGTTCACATGTCCGTGATTTTTTTCGCAGAAATGTTTGGCGCAAAATTGCAGATTCATGTCTAATCTTAATCCTGCGTTTTTGATAAAAAATGGCAACGCAAGTCTGTGGGTCCATGATAAAAATCACAAAGCACTTGGATACCATCGGAGTGCGGTCCAATTTTCATGAAAACTGTTAAAAATCGGACCAAACTCTGATAAAACTGATGAAAATCACTGCTGAAACTGTGATGAAACTCAGGCCGTGTTTCTTGTACGTGAACAAAATGACGCGTGAATGAGGCCTAAGATGTTGCTACATTATTAAAGTCTTGCATAGTTTAGGACCTACATTTACAGTACACTGCAACACTCTTGTGTCTACAAGACTAGGGAGTTACGCACCACTCTTTGTGGGCTATCTGCACAAAAGCTGTTCCATTCAGCGTGTCCACATGGACATTTCCTCTCTGAACCCTGTTCATACAGGTAATATACAGATGATCAAATTTTTTAAATACATCAGATAGGGATTACGTACATCAGTTAGGACTGCTCTATATGGGTATACCTTGACGTTTGGTGTAGCAGTTTAGTATATATTTTTTGCAAAAAACGTATCAACCAAATACCCTGTTTTTTACATCTTTTTACTAGCACTTGCTGATTACTTTGATTTTTCTTTAACGGAGTGTTTTTGGTTTTACTGTGCTTTTTTGTCTTCAATTATTAAAGTCTTGCCTAGTTTAGGACCTATATTTACAGTACACTGCAACACTCTTGTGTCTACAAGACTAGGGACTTGCCCACCACTCATTGTGGGCTATCTGCACAAAAGCTGTTCCATTCAGTGTGTCCTCATGGACATTTTCTCTCTGAACCCTGCTTTTATAGGTACTATACAGATGATCAAGTTTTTTAAATACATCAGATAGGGATTACATACATCAGTTAGGACTGCTCTATATGGGTATACCTTGACGTTTGGTGGAGCAGTTTAGTATATATTGTTTGCAAAAAACTTATCTACCAAATACCCTATTTTGACATCTTTTTACTAGCACTTGCTGATTACTTTGATTTTTCTTTAACGGAGTGTTTTTGGTTTTACTGTGCTTTTTTGTCTTCAATTATTAAAGTCTTGCCTAGTTTAGGACCTACATTTACAGTACACTGCAATACTATAGTATTTCAGTATATTGTACCCCCCCCCCAAAAAAAAAAAAAAGTATACATCTCATTTTTGTTAAATACAATTTCCTAACCAGAACTAACAACCTCAAAGGCTTATTTTAAGCTGTATTTTCCAGACAGGAGACCCGTAGTTGCCCTGATCATTGCAGCCGGTAAAACATGGACATTTGAGTTCAGATTTAAAAGTTACATTTGGATAACTAACCCATTTATCTAACAATTTTACTCTCGCGTAGACAAATCAGATCTCATACTTTGCACTGATGAAGGGCAACACCCCGAAACACTGTGTTTGCAAATTGAGATTCTGACTTGTTTTTTTTTCTTCTAAATCATATGGCAAGGCTAGTAAAAGGGTCGATAGTGACTTTTAGAATTGCTACTTACAATAGGTGGCAAGTCCTCTTCCTCTCTGAAGAGACCATTTGCATTTTTAATTTCCCATGAGGAGCATGCATGGCATATAAGTCTCCTCACTCTGACATGCCAGGCCTGGCCTGTCACTCTCCACAAGGAGAAACTTTACCCCTTAACTCCCAGCTGGAAACTGTAAATCTGTACCTCTAGCAGCAGATCTTTCTTCAAATCCTCAAATCTTCCCAGCAAACACACAATGGGCCATTATACTGTGTATCTATCCCTATATAAAAAAGTGTCAAAAGCACAATATCATTTCTACAAAGAGAATGGCTTGAGAACGTAGCAATGTATCAATGACACTGTGGTTAACACTGCGCATCAGTGTAGAATCCAGGGACAAAGGGCCGCGCTATTCTCTTTCGGGTTTCCTATTGTAGGTTGCATGTCCTGGGCAGACGTGTATCTTCTCTGTCATCCACTTAAAAGTCTCAGCAGAGAATGGAAATGTTCCTCATCCATCATGAAACTCGTCTGTGAAGGTTTCATTCTTGTATGTTTGATTCTCTGATAAATGATCCAGGACTTTGTTGGTTCTTGTTCCATTAATATGAAGAAAACCACCTATGATTGGTAAAGATAGGATCCTCTCTCTTTCCTAGGGAATATCTGTTTCATTTTATCACTGTATGACATTTTCCCCATCTTTACGACATCATAAAACCAGCCTGAAGTTTCTATATTAAATACACCCAATAAGGGATGTAAATAGCACTAAATGGCAGCAATAACTCCAGATAAAACCCGAATATGCTCAGGTGTACACAGCTCAGAATATCAGATACTGGGATAAAATCATGATTAGGATAATACTAGGATCATTTTCGGAAAACAAATTGATCAGGGGCACGAAAAAAAATAGGGTTGCCAACTTGACTTTTTATTTTTTCGGGACAGCTTACCAAAAAATCAATATTTTTTACAGACATATTGGAAAACCATAATAAATCCTTATGACTATCAGTGATCCATGGCTTCACCCCCCCCCCCCCCCCCCCGTGGCTACGATTGCTCTGATTGGCTGTTGAAAGTGAAACTGCCAATCAGAGCGATTTGTAATATTTCACCTATTAAAACTGGTGAAATATTACAATCCAGCCATGGCCGATGCTGCAATATCATCGGCCATGGCTGGAAACACTGGTCTGTCCCCTCCCCCCATCCCACCGATCGCCCCCCCAAGCCACCGATCTGTCTTGTACAGTGCTTCGCTCCCCTCCGTCCTCCTGTCCGCTCCCCCCCGTGCTCCAATCCAACCCCCCTGCACTCCGATCCACCCCTCCCGTTCTCGGATCCACCCCTCCGTGCTTCAATCCACCCCTCCATGCTCCGATCCACCCCCCGTGCTCCGATCCACCCCCCCATGCTCCAATCCACCCCCCCGCGCTCCGATCCACCCCCCCATGCTCCGATCCACCCCCCCCCCCGTGCTCCCCCCCACCCCATCATACTTACCGAGCCTCCTGGGGTCCGTCCGTCTTCTCCATGGGCGCCGTCATCTTCCAAAATGGCGGGCCCATGCGCAGTGCGCCCGCCGAATCTGCCGGCAGGCAGATTCGTTCCAATGTGCATTTTGATCACTGTGATAAAACCTATCACAGTGATCAAAATTAAAAAAAATAGTAAATGACCCCACCCTTTGTCACCCCCATAGGTAGGGACAATAATAAAATAAAGAATTTTTTTTTTTCCACTAAGGTTGGGGTAAGGGTTAGGGTTAGGGTTTCGGTATGTGCACACGAATTCTGGTCCTCTGCGGATTTGATAAATCCGCAGTGCTAAACCGCTGCGGATTTATCGCGGTTTTTCTGCGCATTTCATTGCGGTTTTACAACTGCAATTTTCTATTGGAGCAGTTGTAGAACCGCTGCGGAATCCGCAGAAAAAAGTGACATGCTGCGGAATGTAAACCGCTGCGTTTCCGTGCAGATTTTATGCAGCATGTGTACAGTGATTTTTGTTTCCCATAGGTTTACATTGAACTGTAAACTCATGGGAAACTGCTGCGGATCCGCAGCGTGTGCACATAGCCTAATTCTTAAGGTATGTGCACACGGGGCGCATTTGGCTGCGGATCCGCAGCGGATTGGCCGCTGCGGATTCGCAGCAGTGTTCCATCAGGTATACAGTACCATGTAAACCTATGGAAAACCAAATCCGCTGTGCCCATGGTGCGGAAAATACCGCGCGGAAACGCTGCGTTGTATTTTCCGCAGCATGTCAATTCTTTGTGCGGATTCCGCAGTGTTTTACACCTGTTCAATAGGAATCCTCAGGTGAAATCCGCACAAAGACACTGGAAATCCGCGGTAAATCCGCAGGTAAAACGCAGTGCCTTTTATCCACGGATTTTTCAAAAATGATGCTGAAAAATCTCACACGAATCCGCAACGTGTGCACATAGCCTTAGGGTTAGGGTTGGAATTAGGGTTGTGGTTAGGGTTGTGATTAGGGTTATGGCTACAGTTGGGATTAGGGTTAGGGGTGTGTTGGGGTTAGTGTTGGAGGTAGAATTGAGGGGTTTCCACTGTTACGGCACATCAGGGGTCTCCAAACGCAACATGGCGCCACCATTGATTCCAGCCAATCTTGTATTCAAAAAGTCAAATGGTGCTCCCTCCCTTCCGAGCCCCGACATGCGCCCAAACAGTGGTTTACCCCCACATATGGGGTACCAGCATACTCAGGACAAACTGTGCAACGATTACTGGGGTCCAATTTCTCCTGTTACCCTTGTGAAAATAAAAAATTGCTTGCTAAAAAATCTTTTTTGAGGAAAGAAAAATGATTTTTATTTTCACGGCTCTGCGTTGTAAACGTCTGTGAAGCACTTGGGGGTTCAAAGTGCTCACCACATATCTAGATAAGTTCCTTGGGGGGGTCTAGTTTCAAAAATGGGGTCACTTGTGGGGGGTTTCTACTGTTTAGGCACACCAGGGTCTCTGCAAACGCAACGTGACGCCCGCAGAGCATTCCATCAAAGTCTGCATTTCAAAACGTCACTACTTCACTTCCGAGCCCCGGCATGTGCCCAAACAGTGGTTTACCCCCACATATGGGGTATCATCGTACTCAGGAGAAATTTGACCCCAAAAGTTGTTGTCCAGTTTCTCCTGTTATCCTTGGGAAAATAAAAAATTGCGGGCTAAAAAATCATTTTTGAGAAAAGAAAAAAAAAGTATTATTTTCATGGCTCTGCGTTATAAACTTCTGTGAAGCACTTGGGGGTTCAAAGTGCTCACCACACATCTAGATTAGTTCCTTTGGGGGTCTAGTTTCCAAAATGGGGTCATTTGTGGGGGATCTCCAATGTTTAGGCACACAGGGGCTCTCCAAACGTGACATGGTGTCCGCTAATGATTGGAGCTAATTTTCCATTTAAAAAGCCAAATGATGTGCCTTGCCTTCCGAGCCCTGCCGTGCGCCCAAACAGTGGTTTACCCCCACATATGGGGAATCAGTGTACTCAGGACAAACTGGACAACAACATTTGGGGTCCAATTTCTCCTATTACCCTTGGCAAAATAGGAAATTCCAGGCTAAAAAATCATTTTTGAGGAAAGAAAAATTATTTTTTATTTTCATGGCTCTGCGTTATAAACTTCTGTGAAGCACCTGGGGGTTTAAAGTGCTCACTAGGCATCTAGATAAGTTCCTTGGGGGGGTCCAGTTTCCAAAATGGGGTCACTTGTGGGGGAGCTCCAATGTTTAGGCACACAGGGGCTCTTCAAACGCGACATGGTGTCCGCTAACGATGGAGATAATTTTTCATTCAAAAAGTCAAATGGCGCTCCTTCCCTTCCGAGCCTTACCATGTGCCCAAACAGTGGTTTACCCCCACATGTGAGGTATCGATG
This sequence comes from Ranitomeya imitator, assembly GCF_032444005.1. Taxonomy (NCBI): domain Eukaryota; kingdom Metazoa; phylum Chordata; class Amphibia; order Anura; family Dendrobatidae; genus Ranitomeya; species Ranitomeya imitator. Next base: position 702,695,907 of record NC_091284.1, on the reverse strand, counting down.
TACTCAGGAGAAATTGCCCAACAAATTTTAGGATCCATTTTATCCTGTTACCCAAGTGAAAATGAAAAAATTGAGGCTAAAAGAATTTTTGTGTGAAAAAAAAGTACTTTTTCATTTTTACGGATCAATTTGTGAAGCACCTGTGGGTTTAAAGTGCTCACTATGCATCTAGATAAGTTCCTTGGGGCGTCTAGTTTCCAAAATGGGGTCACTTGTGGGGGAGCTCCAATATTTAGGCACACGGGAGCTCTCCAAACGTGACATGGTGTCCATTAAAGAGCGGAGCCAATTTTTCATTCAAAAAGTCAAATGGCACTCCTTCCCCTCCAAGCCCTGCCATGCGCCCAAACAGTGGTTTACCCCCACATATGAGGTATCAGCGTACTCAGGACAAATTGGACAACAACTTTCGTGGTTCAGTTTCTCCTTTTACCATTGGGAAAATAAAAAAATTGTTGCTAAAAGATCATTTTTGTGACTAAAAAGTTAAATATTAATTTTTTCCTTCCATGTTGCTTCTGCTGCTGTGAAGCAGCTGAAGGGTTAATAAACTTCCTGAATGTGGTTTTGTGCACCTTGTTGGGTGCAATTTTTAGAATGGTGTCACTTTTGGGTATTTTCAGCCATATAGACCCCTCAAACTGACTTCAAATGTGAGGTGGTCCCCCAAAAAAATGGTTTTGTAAATTTCGTTGTAAAAATGAGAAATCGCTGGTCAAATTTTAACCCTTATAACTTCCTAGCAAAAAAAAAATTTGTTTACAAAATTGTGCTGATGTAAAGTATACATGTGGGAAATGTTATTTATTAACTATTTTGTGTCACATAACTCTCTGGTTTAGCAGAATAAAAATTCAAAATTGCGAAATTTTCAAAATTTTCGCCAAATTTCCGTTTTTATCACAAATAAACGCAGAATTTATTGACCTAAATTTACAACTAACATGAAGCCCAATATGTCACGAAAAAACAATCTCAGAACCGCTAGGATCCGTTGAAGCGTTCCTGAGTTATTACCACATAAAGGGACACTGGTCAGAATTGCAAAAAACGGCAAGGTCTTTAAGGTCAAAATAGGCTGGGTCATGAAGGGGTTAAAAAATATCACAGATGCCGTAAAAAAAAAAAGGACAGAGCAAAAAAGAGCCCTATTTTTACTGACCGCCCTGGAATTTCTGGACGGTTGGCAATCTGGGAATAGAGATCTCTCTTTAGGGTATGTGCACACGTACGTGGGATCTCTGCGGATTTTTCCACACCTGCGGATTCCTCTTATGGAGCAGGTGTAAACCGCTGCGGAATCCGCACAAAGAATTGACATGCTGCAGAATAAACGCAGCGTTTCCGAGCGTTTTTTTCCGCAGCATGTGCACTGCTGATTTTGTTTTCCATAGGTTTAAATGATACTGTAAACTCATTGAAAACCACTGCGGATCTGCATCAAAATCCGGAGCGTATGCACATAGCCTTATAGTGGCACATCCATGCACTATGCTTATTGCAGCCCAACCCCATTCCACAAAGTGCGGCTCCCCTTTCACAATGTCTAATTCATATGTGAATCTAAGTCCATGTTCACGCATCGGTAATTTTGATCAGTATTTCATCAGTATCTGTATGCCAAAACCTGGAGTGTCTCCAAAACACAGAATCGGTGACAATCTTTCAATTATAAGTTTTCTCTGTAAGTTCCACTCCTGGTTTTGGAATAAAAACACTGATGCAAAATACTGACGAAATACTGACGTGTGAAAAAGCCCTAAGGCTGGTACTGCAGCTCAGCCCTCCATAATGGCTCAATCATATGGAGTAAATACATCAATGGCTGCACTCAACTGTATTAAAGCAAGGAAAAGTGTGATACATGAAATGTGAATAGCATAATGGCTTGTGAAATCTATGAAAAAACACATGAGATGCTTAGCACAAGATTTGGCCAAAAAATGTGAGCCCATCCACCAAACGTCAAGGTAATCTCAGATCAGATGGGTCCCTGACCTGACTGCCTAGTGTGAACACTTACCTCTGGCTAATAACATGGTATGAAAAAGTGTGAAAAGGCCCTAAGGCTGGTACTACAGCTCAGCCCTCCATAATGGCTCATTCATATGGAGTGTTTGGACATCCACTTGACAGATGAAGTTCAGTGTTGATAAATACAAAGTTCTGCATCTGGGCATTAATAACCTGCAGGCACCATATGTTCTAGGAGCAGTAAAACTAGGAGAGTCACTTGTAGAGAAGGATCTGGGTGTACTTGTAAATCGCACAATGCAATTTTCACTCCGTGGTTTCTGAGGCCAGTAGGATATTGTCTTGTATTAAGAGCCATGGACTGGCGGAACAGGGACATAATACAGCGTCAGTGCAACCTCGTCTCAAATATACAGTTCAGTTCTGGGCACTAGTTCTTAGAAAAGATGCCACAAAGAAGATGCAAAGAAGATCCACCAAACTGATAAGGAGACATGGAGGATCTTAGTTATTTCCTTTGAAAGACTGATATGTTTTTAAGGTATCGTCACACTGGACGATATCGCTAGCGATCCGTGACGTTGCAGCGTCCTGGCTAGCGATATCGTCCAGTGTGACACGCAGCAGCGATCAGGCCCCTGCTGTGATATCGCTGGTCGGGGCACAAAGGCCAGGACTTTATTTCGTCGCTGGCTCTCCCGCTGACATCGCTGAATCGGCGTAAGTGACGCCGATTCAGCGATGTCTTCGCTGGTAACCAGGGTAAACATCGGGTTACTAAGCGCAGGGCTGCGCTTAGTAACACGATGTTTACCCTGGTTACCATCGTTGAAGTAAAAAAAACAACCACTACATACTTACCTACCGCTGTCTGTCCCCGCCGGGCAGCCGCAAAGCAGAGCGGTGACGTCATTGCTCTGCTTTCCGGCCGCTGTGCTTACACAGGGCAGAGAAGCACAGCGCCGGGGACAGACAGCGGTAGGTAAGTATGTAGTGGTTGTTTTTTTTACTTTAACGATGGTAACCAGGGTAAACATCGGGTTACTAAGCGCGGCCCTGCGCTTAGTAACCCGATGTTTACCCTTGTTACCGGCATCGCTGGTCGCTGGAGAGCTGTCTGTGTCACAGCTCTCCAGCGATCAAACAGTTACGCTTCAGCTATCCGGATTGTTGTTGGTATCACTGCAGCGTCGCTTAGTGTGACGGTACCTTAAGTCTTGAGAAGAGATAACTTGTACAAACAGTATTCTCAAAAGCTATTTCAAGAGAGGAATTAGGATAAAATCTCCATAGGAGACAAAAGGTTATTTACACAATCTAAATTCCCTATCAGTACGTCTTTGGAATGTGGGAGGAAACCGGAGTACCCGGAGGAAACCCACGCAAACACGGAGAGAACATACAAACTCTTTGCAGATGTTGTACTTGGTGGGATTTGAATCCAGGACTCCAGCGCTGCTGTGCTAACCTGTGACCCACCGTGCTTCCCTTCACTGCAACCACTGTATAAGTGAATAAAGCAGCGCTTACCGGTAAAATAGAAGAAGGCGGTAAAATAGAAGAAGGCGGCAGACATCGGGTTGGATCCAGAAAGAACCCCCGATGCGCGTTTCGCTTACCACGGTACTTGCTTTCTCATCTGTCCATAGGTGTAGCTTTTCCTGGCACTGCAGCTCAGCCACGTTGCTGACAGTGCCATAACCCTTCACATCCATGTTTGTGGATGTGCCTAACACTCACCTAAGCCCCATAAATGAGAGCACTATATGAAGCTGGGCCTCATACTGCGGCTCAGCTCCATTCTATAAAGGCCCTCAGCTCTTCCTAACGTCTCGCTCACACGCTTGGTTGTAGCTTATCCCTATTTATGTGAATGTGGCTCAGCTGTAGTACCAGGCTCAGCCCCATAGACAGGCACACTGATCCGCCTGGATGAACTTAGAAAACCAACCATCTACTCTCTACCTCCTATCACTGCAAACTAAAATATCTATATATATAATTGTCTAAGGGTTTTTCCGTCTGTCTGTCTGTCCGTCTGTCTGTCCTGGAAATCCCGGCTCTCTGATTGGTCGAGGCCGCCAGGCCTCGACCAATCAGCAACGGGCACAGCAACGATGATGTCATAAAGGACGTAGACATCCCGCGTCTCTGATTGGTCGAGGCCGCCAGGCCTCGACCAATCAGCAACGGGCACAGCGACGATGATGTCATAAAGGATGTAGACATCCTGCGTCTCTGATTCAGCGACGGGCACAGTATCGACGTAGATGTCATAATGGTTGCCATGGCGACGATGATGTCATAAAGGTTGCCTCGTCCAATCAGCGACGGGCACAGTCTGCCGCGAATTCTGGAATCATCATTGTCCATATACTACGGGGACATGCATATTCTAGAATACCCGATGCGTTAGAATCAGGCCACAATCTAGTTTCCCATATTTGTCCCACCCTCATACATGAGACCACTTTGTGCACTTATATTTCCTTATCAAGGCTAAATTACCGCATTATCCTGATCTATCCTAACAGACTAAAACTTTTTCTTCAATGTGACATAATGTACGCTTACTCTCCATTTATTTAGCTTTCCTGATGCCCAAATGCCAGCCAGTAATGTCTGCCACCTGCCAGGCTTCATACAGACCGTGCGCACTCATATAAGAAGACTAAATTCTGTAGCTCAATCTTGTAGATTAATTTATCAGGTTAGGCATCATACATCCGCGACGCGTTTCGGCTTTAAGCCCTTTTTAAACGTGACACCATAACTAAAGACTAAATAGCCCGCTCGGCACTCCCACCTCACTTACACATAATGATCAATGAGCAGAGTTAGATATAATATTGTACACAAGAAAATAATAATTGTTGTTACTGAAATATAGTAAGTATACATATGTTACTAGGTTACACTACACTGCTGCTTCAGGAAACAATATAGTAACAACACATAGGCTGAATTTATTTGTAACTGTACAATAATTCCTATCAGCCGCACATAAATTGCATGATAAGAATAGAAAGCAAAAACAGAATGATTACTAATCTGAAGAAATGTTTAAGATGCAAATTGTGTATAATCCCGAAATTCCACATATCAATGGGAGGAAACTATGAAAACCAAAAAAATATTGTTACGCCCAACGATAGCACATGTGGATTTGTGGAGCCACTGTGCCACAGGGCCGGGCCTACCTAGGAAGGGGCATAGCTACAGTCATGGCCAAAAGTATTAACACCCCTGCAATTCTGTCAGATAATACTCAGTTTCTTCCTGAAAATGATTGCAATCACAAATTCTTTGGTATTATTATCTTCATTTAATTTGTCTTAAATGAAAAAACACAAAAGAGAATGAAGCAAAAAGCAAAACACTGATCATTTCACACAAAACTCCAAAGATGGGCCAGACAAAAGTATTGGCACCCTCAGCCTAATACTTGGTTGCACAACCTTTAGCCAAAATAACTGCGACCAACCGCTTCCGGTAACCATCAATGAGTTTCTTACAATGCTCTGCTGGAATTTTAGACCATTCTTCTTTGGCAAACTGCTCCAGGTCCCTGATATTTGAAGGGTGCCTTCTCCAAACTGCCATTTTTAGATCTCTCCACAGGTGTTCTATGGGATTCAGGTCTGGACTCATTGCTGGCCACCTTAGAAGTCTCCAGTGCTTTCTCTGAAACCATTTTCTAGTGCTTTGTGAAGTGTGTTTTGGGTCATTGTCCTGCTGGAAGACCCATGGCCTCTGAGGGAGACCCAGCTTTCTCACACTAGGCCCTACATTATGCTGCAAAATTTGTTGGTAGTCTTCAGACTTCATAAAGCCATGCACACGGTCAAGCTGTCCAGTGCCAGAGGCAGCAAAGCAACCCCAAAACATAAGGGAACCTCTGCCATGTTTGACTGTAGGGACCGTGTTCTTTTCTTTGAATGCCTCTTTTTTCTCCTGTAAACTCTATGTTGATGCCTTTGCCCAAAAAGCTCTACTTTTGTCTCATCTGACCAGAGAACATTCTTCCAAAACGTTTTAGGCTTTTTCAGGTAAGTTTTTGCAAACTCCAACCAGGCTTTTTTATGTCTCGGGGCAAGAAGTGGGGTCTTCCTGGGTCTCCTATCATACAGTCCTTTTTCATTCAGACGCCGACGGATAGTACGGGTTGACACTGTTGTACCCTCGGACTGCAGGGCAGCTTGAACTTGTTTGGATGTTAGTCGAGGTTCTTTATCCAACATCCGCACAATCTTGCGTTGAAATCTCTTGTCAATGTTTCTTTTCCATCCACATCTAGGGAGGTTAGCCATGGGCTTTAAACTTCTTGATGACACTGCGCACGGTAGACACAGGAACATTCAGGTCTTTGGAGATGGACTTGTAGCCTTGAGATTGCTCATGCTTCCTCACAATTTGGTTTCTCAAGTCCTCAGACAGTTCTTTGGTCTTCTTTCTTTTCTCCATGCTCAATGTAGTACACACAAGGACACAGGACAGAGGTTGAATCAACTTTAATGCATGTCAACAGGCTGCAAGTGTGATTTAGTTATTGCCAACACCTGTTAGGTGCCACAGGTAAGTTACAGGTGCTGTTAATTACACAAATTAGGGAAGCATCACATGATTTTTCGAACGGTGCCAATATTTTTGTCCACCACCTTTTTTATGTTTGGTGTGGAATTATATCCAATTTGGCTTTAGGACAATTCTTTTTGTGTTTTTTTCATTTCAGACAAATTAAATGAAGATAATACCAAAGAATTTGTGATTGCAATCATTTTCAGGAAGAAACTGAGTATTATCTGACATAATTGCAGGGGTGTCAATGCTTTTGGCCATGACTGTATGTGCATTCACTGGACCTCCTGATGGTGGAGACGGACTGGGCTGCAGATAGCCGCCAGGTACCACTATTAGGCTGAACCTGGTACTGCAGCTCAGGTTCGCTGACACGGACTACTGCTCTGTTCAGACACATTGGTCAGGAACAAGACAGGGCACACCGGGACCAGGGGACAATGTTTAGACACTTGCCTTCCTGGGACCTGGGATTTGAGTTCAGGACGCTGGCTGATTGGCGACTCCTTAAGGGAGAGGGAGTCTTTTATACATTTAGTGTCTGTTGCTGAACTCCAAAAACAGATGGAAAGAGAGAAAGAGGCTTATGCAGCCCCCTAGCCATTACTGTGACCATTTCACAGCACAAAAGTTAGGGTCACCATTGACTTCTAGGTGGTACAGGTTCTAGTTAACGTTTCGGGTAGAGTTCTGGTACCCGAACTGAACTTTGGACTAACGTTCGATTGGACCCGATGGACCTGAACTTCCACGGGCCCGCTCATCCCTATTGAGACTAATCAAAAAATAGAATAGTAATCGCCACACTCAACGGTAGTAGACTGTAAAACAAAACAAGAACCAAAGCAAAAAATAGCAGGATTACGAATTTTGATTTTTTATAATAGAGACCATGATATAAAGAAAAAAAACATCGCTATAACTTTGCACAAAAAATACCCATAACCAGGGCCGTATTTGCCACTAGGTACTTGAGGGCACGTGCCTAGGGCGGGGACAATGCAGGGGGGCGGCACCTGAGCAAGTTTAAAAAAATAAAAAATTTTTTTTTTAAAGTTCGGGGGTCCAACCCGCCCACCCACCTCAGTCCCAGCTGCTGCGGGGGGGGGGGGGCGGTTAGAGGGGGGGGGTAATGGTCACAAGCGCAAGGCCACCATCAGGGCATTGCTGCCCTGACTACTGTATGGGGCAGAAATGGGTGCTGTACCTTTAAGCAGCAGCAGCCCAAGTGCATCATGGTCCTCCTGACGCCGGTCATGTGACACGCTGCGCGCTCTTCTTACTGTAAGAGCACTGGAGCAGACTGCAGAGAAGCATTTAATGTTTGTGGGAGAAGATACTGAAGTCGGCGGTGAGCAGGGAGAGGAGGAAACGGGCAGTGTGTGTCTGTGTGAGGACTCAGAGGAGGCTGCAGAGAGGAGACGGGAGTCTGCTGATGTGAGTGAGTGAGGGGAGGGGATGAGAGGCTGGTAAGGAGCTGAGAGGCAGGAGAGGAGAGGCTGGTAAGGAGCTGAGAGGCAGGAGAGGAGAGGCTGGAAAGGAGAGGCTGGTAAGGAGATGAGAGGCTGGTAAGGAGCTGAGAGGCAGGAGAGGAGAGGCTGGTAAGGAGATGAGAGGCTAGAAAGGAGAGGCTGGTAAGGAGATGAGAAGCAGGAGAGGAGAGGCTGGTAAGGAGAGGAGAGGCTGGAAAGGAGAGGCTGGTAAGGAGATGAGAGGCTGGTAAGGAGCTGAGAGGCAGGAGAGGAGAGGCTGGAAAGGAGATGAGAGGCTGGTTTAAGGAGAGGAGAGGCTGGTAAGGAGAGTAGAGGCTGGTAAGGAGAGGAGAGGCAGGAGAGGAGAGGCTGGAAAGGAGAGGCTGGTAAGGAGATGAGAGGCTGGTAAGGAGCTGAGAGGCAGGAGAGGAGAGTCTGGAAAGGAGAGGCTGGTAAGGAGATGAGAGGCTGGTAAGGAGCTGAGAGGCAGGAGAGGAGAGGCTGGAAAGGAGAGGCTGGTAAGGAGATGAGAGGCAGGAGAGGAGAGGCTGGAAAGGAGAGGCTGGTAAGGAGATGAGAAGCTGGTAAGGAGAGGAGAGGCAGGAGAGGAGAGGCTGGAAAGGAGAGGCTGGTAAGGAGCTGAGAGGCTGGTAAGGAGCTGAGAGGGAGGAGAGGAGAGGCTGGAAAGGAGAGGCTGGTAAGGAGATGAGAGGCTGGTAAGGAGCTGAGAGGCAGGAGAGGAGAGGCTGGAAAGGAGAGGCTGGTAAGGAGATGAGAGGCTGGTAAGGAGCTGAGAGGCAGGAGAGGAGAGGCTGGAAAGGAGAGGCTGGTAAGGAGATGAGAGGCTGGTAAGGAGAGGAGAGGCAGGAGAGAAGAGGCTGGTAAGGAGATGAGAGGCTGGTAAGGAGAGGAGAGGAGAGGCTGGTAAGGAGATGAGAGGCTGGTAAGGAGAGGAGAGGCTGGAAAGGAGAGGCTGGTAAGGAGATGAGAGGTTGGTAAGGAGCTGAGAGGCAGGAGAGGAGAGGCTGGAAAGGAGATGAGGCTGGTAAGGAGAGGAGAGGCTGGTAAGGAGAGGCTGGTAAGGAGATGAGAGGCTGGTAAGGAGAGGAGAGGCAGGAGAGGAGAGGCTGGTAAGGAGATGAGAGGCTGGTAAGGAGCTGAGAGGCAGGAGAGGAGAGGCTGGAAAGGAGAGGCTGGTAAGAAGATGAGCGGCTGGTAAGGAGCTGAGAGGCAGGAGAGGAGAGGCTGGAAAGGAGAGGCTGGTAAGGAGATGAGAGGCTGGTAAGGAGAGGAGAGGCAGGAGAGGAGAGGCAGGAGATGAGAGGCTGGTAAGGAGCTGAGAGGCAGGAGAGGAGAGGCTGGTAAGGAGATGAGAGGCTGGTAAGGAGAGGAGAGGCTGGAAAGGAGAGGCTGGTAAGGAGATGAGAGGTTGGTAAGGAGCTGAGAGGCAGGAGAGGAGAGGCTGGAAAGGAGATGAGGCTGGTAAGAAGAGGAGAGGCTGGTAAGGACACTTGCCTTCCTGGGACCTGGGATTTGAGTTCAGGACGCTGGCTGATTGGCGACTCCTTAAGGGAGAGGGAGTCTTTTATACATTTAGTGTCTGTTGCTGAACTCCAAAAACAGATGGAAAGAGAGAAAGAGGCTTATGCAGCCCCTAGCCATTACTGTGACCATTTCACAGCACAAAAGTTAGGGTCACCAGGAGGCAGGAGAGGAGAAGGCTGGAAAGGAGAGGCTGGTAAGGAGATGAGAGGCTGGTAAGGAGCTGAGAGGCAGGAGAGGAGAGGCAGGTATGGAGATGAGAGGCTGGTAAGGAGAGGAGAGGCTGGAAAGGAGAGGCTGGTAAGGAGATGAGAGGTTGGTAAGGAGCTGAGAGGCAGGAGAGGAGAGGCTGGAAAGGAGATGAGGCTGGTAAGGAGAGGAGAGGCTGGTAAGGAGAGGCTGGTAAGGAGATGAGAGGCTGGTAAGGAGATGAGAGGCAGGAGAGGAGAGGCTGGAAAGGAGAGGCTGGTAAGGAGATCAGAGGCTGGTAAGGAGCTGAGAGGCAGGAGAGGAGAGGCTGGAAAGGAGAGGCTGGTAAGGAGATGAGAGGCTGGTAAGGAGCTGAGAGGCAGGAGAGGAGAGGCTGGAAAGGAGAGGCAGGAGAGGAGAGGCAGGAGAGGAGAGGCTGGAAAGGAGAGGCTGGTAAGGAGATGAGAGGCTGGTAAGGAGTTGAGAGGCAGGAGAGGAGAGGCTGGAAAGGAGAGGCTGGTAAGGAGATGAGAGGCTGGTAAGGAGCTGAGAGGCAGGAGAGGAGAGGCTGGAAAGGAGAGGCTGGTAAGGAGATGAGAGGCTGATAAGGAGAGGAGAGGCTGGAAAGGAGAGGCTGGTAAGGAGATGAGAGGCTGGAAAGGAGATGAGAGGCTGGAAAGGAGATGAGAGGCTGGAGAGGAGAGGCAGGAGAGGAGAGGCTGGAAAGGAGATGAAAGGCTGGAAAGGAGAGGAGATGAGAGGCTGTAAAGGAGATGAGAGGCTGTAAAGGAGATGAGAGGCTGTAAAGGAGATGAGAGGCTGTAAAGGAGAGGAGAGGATGGAGAGGAGAGGCTGGAAAGGAGAGGAGAGGCTGGAGATGAGAGGCTGGAAAGGAGATGAGAGGCTGGAAAGGAGAGGAGAGGCTGGAAAGGAGAGGAGAGGCTGGAGAGGAGAGGCTGGAGAGGAGAGGCTGGAAGGAGAGGAGAGGCTGGAAAGGAGAGGAGAGGCTGGAAAGGAGAGGAGAGCCTGGAAAGGAGATGAGAGGCTGGAAAGGAGATGAGAGGCTGGAAAGGAGAGGAGATGAGAGGCTGGAAAGGAGAGGAGAGGCTGGAAAGGAGAGGAGATGAGAGGCTGGTCTCATGCAGTATATGGGGAGGCTGTGTGGGGCTCATGCTGTATTTAAGGGGCTGTGGGGGGTTTAAAGATATATAGGGGGTGTCAGCATACTTAATTCTGCTCAATATTAAGTGATACAATTAATATTAATTAATATTGAGTAGAATTATTTTCATGCTATTGGTTCGGCCTCCACAACAGTCATGGTCTTTCATATAGCCCCTCGGGAAAATAAATTGCTCACCCCTGATCTAGAGACATGGAGTGAGAAGCCCACAGACGATAGCAACAGATTAGTCCATTCTCTCACTAAATTACCCATCCAGCTCTTCAAACTATTCTCTCTGAAACGTCCCAGCATTGCAGAGATAAACTTCCCTGTTTGCAGTCTGAGTGATGCTGCCCGTGGTTTTGTTAATATGAATCGACTGACAGGTTCCCCTTAAAAACCTGTCAGCCAAACCTTGCAACCGTGGCAGAATCAACTGACCATGTACTGTGTATGAGATCCACCAGATTCTCACATGACAACTAATGGAAAGGTTTGCTAAGGCTCCTTTCACATCAGCGATTTTCTCAGTTCGCGGCAGATACTGCAGGTTTTCCGCCTCTGTCGTGTAACTTATCACTTACAGGCCGGCAACTCTGCGTTCGGCCTCATTCATTCCCTATGGGACTTGCGGACATGTGCAGCACTTGAGGTGAGACAAAAAAAACACTGCTAGCAGCATTTTTTTCTTGTTGCTGCAAGTACTGCATTTGCCGGATCGCAGCAAAACTGCAAGTGCCGCAAGTCCCATAGGGAATGAATGAGGCCGAACACAGTGTTGCCGTAAGTGATCCGTTACGGATGCGGAAAAACGACGGATCTGCCGCAAATGTCAAAAATCGCTGATGTGAAAGTAGCCTAAGTCACTGCCGATAGTGTCTGCATCAGTCATACTCACCAATGGGGGAGGCAGCACGAAAAGTGCCTAGGGCAGCAGAAACTCTAAATACGGCCCTGTCTAGAGTCCTGTGCATGTCAGACACTACAATTCTTCTTTATTTCTTTTTGCATGTAGGTTGACAGGACAAGTTTTTTGTTGAATGTAATTGAATACGCTAATGAAGTAATCTTAAGATATATAGGTGGTAAAAGTCCGATTATTTCTGAAGATGTTGGCTTTTTTATAATAAAGGAGGGATAGGCTTTTCTAAAATAAAGGAGGGCAATAATGTTGACCACAATTGTAAGGGCAAATATTTAGAGACATCAATTTTTATATACATGGCTATTAAGATGTGGAGCCGATACAGAAGTGGTTTAATAGCAATGTTTAACATTGTAAATATGGTCTGTTTTGTTTGAGTAAAGTAGAGTAGACTCCATTCCATCCAGGACTGACCATGGCGAGGGCTGCCTAAATAAGCATCTTTGGCAACAGCTTGAGGAGACTCAGCAGCTGAGAGGTACTCACAGAGGTGGATAAAATCTGTGCCTGAAGAAGAGCTGCCACTTCTAGGGTATAGCACTTTTGGGTCATAACCTATGTTATCTAATGCAAAGGTAGCTTTCCTGTTCTCAGACCCCAGGGTGCCTTCCTGAGAACACAGAATTGGAAATATTTCACACCTCCGATGTCTTGAAGGAAGACGCCCAATCGGACCTATTTGCAGCACGACAATTTCTATTTACTATGGGAAAGAAAAGCTAAGACAAGAACCTTTAGAAAAATAATGTATTAATTGGTAAAGTAGCCGTGGTCCAGTCACAAACCCGGAATTAGAATATTAACCCCTTCATGATCTTGGGATTTTCCGTTTTTCCGTGTTAGTTTTTCGCTCCCCTTCTTCCCAGAGCCATAACTTTTTTATTTTCCTGTCAATATGGCCATGTGAGGGCTTATTTTTTGCGGGACGAGTTGTAATTTTGAACGACATCTTGGTTGTACCATGACGTGTACTAGAAAATGGGAAAAAAATTCCAAGTGCGGTGAAATTGCAAACAAAAGTGCAATCCCATGCATGTTTTGTGTTTGGCTTTATTGCTTGGTTCACTAAATGCTAAGTTGTGAAAAAAATTCCAAACTTTGCTAAAATAAAAAAAAATTAATTTTGCCATTTTCTGATACCCGTAGCATCTCCACTTTTTATGATCTGGGGTTGGTTGAGTCCTTTTTTTTTTGCGCGCCGAGCTGACATTTTTAGTGATACCATTTTGGTGCAGATACGTTCTTTTGATCGCCCGTTATTGCATTCTAATGCAATGTCGCAGCGACCAAAAAAATGTAATTTTGCCGTTTCTAATTTTTTTCTCGATACGCTGTTTAGCGATACGGTTAATCCTTTCTTTTATTGATAGATTGGGCGATTCTGAACGGGGCGATACCAAATATGTGTATATTTGATTTTATTTTTATTGTTTTATTTTGAATGGGGCGAAAGGGGGGTGATCTAAACTTTTATTTTTTTTTATTTATTTCATATTTTTTTAAACATTTTTTTTTTTACTTTTGCCATGCTTTAATAGCCTCCATGGGAGACTATAAGCTGGCACAACTCGATCGGCTCTGCTACATAGCAGCGATCATCAGATCGCTCCTATGTAGCTGAATTCCTGCATTGCTATGAGCGCCGACCACAGGGTGGCGCTCACAGCAGGCCGGCATCAGTAACCATAGAGGTCTCAAGGACCTCTATGGTTACTATCCTGAGGCATCGCTGACCCCCGATCATGTGACGGGGGTCGGCGATGCGCTCATTTCCGGCCACAAGCGGTAGTTAGATGCCGCTGTCAGCGTTTGACAGTCGTGAATGGCATATGAAAAAGATCTATCATCCACATGTCAGCAATGTGCGTCCATCCACTGGGACCCCTTCTGATCTCAACGGGGTCCGCGCCCTCCATTCTCTTGAATAGTGCTGATCTGCAATGTCAGACAAAGTACTCAGATGACAGTGTTGTGTCTGCTGGAAAAATTGTGATCCACTTATTCTGTGGTCAGGCCCACTTGTATTATTATAATGTCATCCTAGGGATATGATATAAAACAAATGTGGAAATGTAATACACAGATATGACGAAAAATAAATCAGTCTCTTGTGCAATCACAACTTGAATTGGCAGGTTTTCCCACTATTAGCTAACTGGGGACAATGGTTGTAATGGTTTTATCTGAGCTTTCTGCTTGCTCTTAGTTTATTGCTTCATTAGAGGTAGAAAATGCAGCTGCATCCCCCTCCTCCCTTCCTACTTTACTATGTTACTGCAGACAAATTCTTTGTGGATTGCAGAGGTTTATGAACAAGTATGTAGCCTGCAGGCATGAAAAGCACAAATACAAAGTGCTAGAAAGTGCAGAAGATGCCACTTTAGATATATGAAAATGCTTCTTTTATTCATGTGTACTACTCAGTTGGACGAATCTGCTAAGATTCAATTTTGGCACACTTGTTCAATTTAGGGGGAATTCGTTTCACATCAAAACAACTAGGCGTTAAACAAATCTGCCAGGAAGAGGTTAAAATAAAAATAAACTTTAATCCTCAACTCTTCTCTGTCCTTTACATACATGTCATTTTGTCGCCGATTCCTGATCCCTATCCGGTCCTCCGGCCGACTTCTCTTCGTTCTTCTTTCCTCCAGGTCCTCTGACGGATACACCACTGCCGACTAGGCCCTGTGCTGTCAGGTCGATTGAAGGACCGGACAGGGAGTGGCAGCGGGACAGGGAGTGGCAGCGGAACAGGGAATGGCAGGACAGGGAGTGGCAGCGGGACAGGGAGTGGCAGCGGGACAGGGAGTGGCATCGGGACAGGGAGTGGCAGCAGGACAGGGAGTGGCAGCGGGACAGGGAGGGGCAGCGGTACAGGGAGTAGCAGCGGGACAGGGAATGGCAGCGGGACAGGGAGTGGCAGCGGGACAGGGAATGGCGGGACAGGGAGTGGCAGCGGGACAGGGAGTGGCAACGGGACAGGGAGTGGCAGCAGGACAGGGAGGGGCAGCAGTACAGGGAGTGGAAGCAGGACAGGGAATGGCAGCAGGACAGGGAGTGGCAGCGGGACAGGGAGTGGCAGCGGGACAGGGAATGGCAGCGGGACAGGTATGGGGATAGCCAAATAGAGGGCAGTATAACAGATTATTATTATTTTGTAGCCCCTTCACTGATCTCAGAATCTATCAAAGTAGTGCTCAGCCAGAAAGTCAAAAATTTAGAGTCACCTGAATCCACAAATTTGGGGAAATTTAAACAAATTTTATTATGTTAGAATTGATTTGTTCACCTTTAATTATTACTGACCAATGCAAAAAAATACACAAAATTATGAGTACACTTTAAGACAGTGTTCACACTTGTGATTTTGACTTCCATTTCTCTGTTCTGTTGTAGGAACTCAGAAATGAAAAACATCCAAAACAGCTCTATTACAAAACTGACTATAATGAAACCCGTCTGGTTTCCATTAGGTGTCCTATTTTATGAGGGAACAGTAAGCGCCACACGCCGAGTGTCCACCACCTTCCAGTGGCTTTTGTTGTCTGCGGCGCTAATGTCACGTCAACAGATGCATCCAATAATCCGGGTCAGCGGCTCGTGCCATCTACACAGTCACGGTGGCTGAGCTAAGTGATTGGTTGTAGCATTGTTGAAGTGAACTGACGCCAGAGTTGAAGACAACAAGATTCACGTGGCAAAGGTGGAGGCACAGCGCTGAACCAGGGAAAGATGAGCAAAGAAAATTTGTTTATTTTCTCAAAAAAAAAAAACGTAAAACCCCTTTAAGGACACTTTTTTATTAACGCTCATCCTCTGGGACTTGGCGTTAACCTGCAAATAACTGAATTTACATAAAGAAAAACTTATGGAGCCATTGCATTCAACAGGACCCTTCTGCTCTTGCATGTATCAGTTCTGTACGGCTGTGTGCACAAGGTGCGTTTTTGAGGCAGTTTTCCAGGCGGAAATGGGCGAGAAACGCTATGCAATCCTTATGCCAGTTAAATGAATGAGAATCCTGAAGTGTTGTGCACATGATCATGATCAGTAGTTTTCCTTAAACTATTTGCAGTGGTTTTTTTCTGCAGCCGTCAATTCTTTGTGCTTATTTTTACCGTTTTTCACCCATTGACCCATAGTCAAATTCGCAGCATAAATGCAGGTAGAAAAATGATTGCGGATTTGCTGAGTTCTCCCGAGATTTCAGTGCTGAGATCTCCATTTGCGTATGCGCCGCCTCCTGGCGGCCATTTTCCCAGAAGGAATCCACCGCACACGTACAAGAAAGCATGGATGGAATGGCACAGCCCCCCACGCAGCACACATGGGACAGAGCGCAGCAGCAAGCACCGGGGGACAGAGCGCGGCGACAGAACCGACAGCAAGTACCGGACACCCGCAGTGGCAGCACAGATAAGGTATATCCACGTTGTAAGATGCACCCCCGTTTTCCCCCAAAATTTTGGGGAAAAAACGTGCATTTTACAAAACAAAAAATACGGTATGCTACTTCACAGGTCGGGAACTATTTGTTGCATATTATGGTATAAGGGCATTGCTTACATTAGCTCATTTACAGATGGGGGTCCTTTTCTGGTCTTCACGCAGTGGCTGCGGCGCAGGCGTACTTTGTCTGCCCTTTTGTGGGCAGAGCAAAGTACTGCAGTGCGCAGGCGCCGGGCCTCTTTGACCTGTCCCGGCACCTGCGCACTGCAGTCCTTTGCTCTGTCCTCAACAGGGCAAACAAAGCCTCAACAGGGCAAACAAAGTACGCCTGCGCCGCAGCCGCAGCATGAAGACCAGAAGAGGACGTCATGGAATGAAGATGGGAGGCTCCGGACCGGACCTGAGACACCCATCGGACCCGGACCGAAGCGGGACCGCCCCTGAGTGGGTATAATCTAGCATCTTTTTCTCCTCTTTTAGGATACATTGGGGGCTTATCTACAGCATTGCAGAATGCTGTAGATAAGCCCCTGATGACGGTGGGCTTACCTCACCATCGATTTTGGGGGTGACAGGTTCCCTTTAAAAAAAGACTACTCCATTAAGGTCCATTCAATCATTTTATACCAGAGATCAGAGAGGAACCTTTTTCCCCACAATCATATTCCATAATCAATCTTAGAGGTAACAACCATGAAAACAAACAAAAACATTAAACTGAAGGACAACGGCAAAGTGTTACATTTTCGTGCAATGTTACCATATGAATAATGACAAAGTGCTGATTCAAGTCAATGGGTTGTCTGTGTAAGGCAAGACAGAACAAATCCTCAAGAGCAAAAAAAGGCCAAAATATACAGTAGAAACCAAATGTTTGGATTCGCATTTAAAGATTTTTCTGTATTTTCATGACTATGAAAATTGTACATTCACACTGAAGGCATCAAAACTGTGAATTAACACATGTGGAATTATATACTTAACAAAAAAGTGTGAAACAACTGAAATTATGTCTTATATTCTAGGTTCTTCAAAGTAGCCATCTTTTGCTTTGATGAATGCTTTGCACACTCTTGGCATTCTCTTGATGAGCTTCAAGAGGTAGTCACCGCAAATAGCTTTCACTTCACAGGTGTGCCCTGTCAGGGTTAATAAGTGGGATTTCTTGCCTTATAAATGGGGTTGGGACCAACAGTTGTGTTGTACAGAAGTCTGGTGGATACACAGCCGATAGTCCTACTGAATAGACTGTTAGAATTTGTATTATGGCAAGAAAAAAGCAGCTAAGTAAAGAAAAACGAGTGTCCATCATTACTTTAAGAAATGAAGGTCAGTCAGTCTGAAAAATTGGGCAAACTTTGAAAGTGTCCCCAAGTGAAGTGGCAAAAACCATCAAGCCCTACAAAGAAACTGGCTCACATGAGGTCCTCCTCAGGAAAGGAAAACCAAGAGTCACCTCTGCTTCTGAGGAGAAGTTTATCCGAGTCACCAGCCTTAGAAATCGCAGGTTAACAGCAGCTCAGATTAGAGACCAGGTCAATGCCACACAGAGTTCTAGCAGCAGACACATCTCTACAACAACTGTTAAGAGGAGACTTTGTGCAGCAGGCCTTCATGGTAAAATAGCTGCTAGGAAACCACTGCTAAGGACAGGCAACAAGCAGAAGAGACTTGTTTGTGAGTCGCCCCGCCTGGTCCGTGGGGTACTCGGTAATGGGTCCTGAGTTCACAGGGGGATGTCACGGTGGCGACCCGGTTCGTGGCCTTGGGCGCCCATATAAAAGGGAAAGGTCTTTAAAGGGAATAAAGTTTATGTTCGTGATGCCACCTGTGGTATTCGGTCAGTGTGGACCGATGCTGCTTTAAGGGGTCCTCTGGGGTGATGTTATGGCAGCTAGATGGTATGACTTCCCATAGGTGAAGTGTATCCCCAGGGATCCCGGTGTGTAGATGGAAGATGGTAAATGACGCAGTAAAGAACGAGGACACAGGTTTGCAGTATCTTTACCTTGTTTACTGGCAGCCACAGTCCAGGGCACCAGATCACAGGGCAGGCAGGGTCCGGCCGTCTTGGAGGCAAGATAGGAGTCCCCTTATCAAGGTGGAAATCAAAGCCTTCTTTTAGCGCCGTGGTGTTGTAGTCCCTTACTGTCTATGGCTTCAGATAAGGTCCTCACAGATGTTCTCTCTCTGTCCCCCGTATAGGATAGGACATAACCCGTATGACTGGTGACTTGAACCTGTTTATAGGGACTCTAGCATGCCCCAGGCTCTAAGGGTGTCACAGTGCATCCTGGGTATTAAGGCGGACAGGTAGAACTTGGTGTTCAGCTGTCCAGCCGGTCTCTGATGTAAGTTGTAGAGATCCTTACAACCTCGGTGTTCCGGCTACCAGTCTCTGCGCCTCAGAAGGAGGCAGCCTGCTCGGGGCTTGTCTCCCGCTGGTATCCTCTCCAGTGCTTCGCTCTCCTACACGCTCACTGCAATATATTCGGCTTTCTGTATGTCTCTTTCCGGCAACTGCAGCACTGTGGATACACAGCTCCGTAAACCATCTTCTGACTCAGTCTGCTTCCTGGCAATAACTCACTAACTTTCCTTACAGGCTACCATATATATATAGGGAGTCACCTAGTAAATAGGATCAAAAGCTCCCCCTGGTGGCCTGGATTATGAATGTGTTGCATGCTTGTGTTTACATGGTGACAGTTATCCCTTCTTGCCTCCAAACATAACATCACTCTCCCCGTAAGGAAAGCAATGCTACTGTGATGACCAGGACCCTGGGGAGCCACATTTGGGGTAAAGAACACAAGGAATGGACATTAGACCAGTGGAAATCTGTGCTTTGGTCTGATGAGTCCAAATTTGAGATTTGGTTCCAACCACCGTGTCTTTGTGCGACGCAGAAAAGGTGAATGGATGGACTCTACATGCCTGGTTCCCACCGTGAAGCATGGAGGAGGAGGTGTGATGGTGTGGGGGTGCTTTGCTGGTGACACTGTTGGCGATTTATTCAAAATTGAAGGCATACTGAATCAGCATGGCTACCACAGAATCTTGCAGCGGCATGCTATTCCATCCGTTTGCATTTAGTTGGACCATCATTTATTTTTCAACAGGACAATGACCCCAAAAACACCACCAGGCTGTGTAAGGGCTATTTGACCAAGAAGGAGAGTGATGGGGTGCTACGCCAGATGACCTGGCCTCCACAGTCAGCAGAGCTGAACCCAATCGAGATGGTTTGGGGTGAGCTGGACCGCAGGGTAAAGGCAAAAGGGCCAACAAGTGCTAAGCATCTCTGGGAACTCCTTCAAGATTGTTGGAAGACCATTCCCGGTGACTACCTCTTGAAGCTCATCAAGAGAAAGCCAAGAGTGTGCAAAGCAGTCATCAAAACAAAAGGTGGCTACTTTGAAGTACCTAGAATATAAGATATAATTTCAGTTGTTTTACACTTTTTTGTTAAGTACATAATTCCACATGTGTTAATTCATAGTTTTGATGCCTTCAGTGTGAATGTACAATTTTCATAGTCATGAATATACAGAAAAATCTTTAAATGAGACGGTGTGTCCAATCTTTTGGTCTGTACTGTATATGTAAGTGCTTGATGACCATGATCAACACTATAGACATGCTTAAAGGGAATCTGTCAGCCGTTTTTTGATATGTAATCTGAGTGCGCCATAATGTGCGAGCTGACACCCTGATAACAGTGATGTGTCACTTACTGGTCTGTGTATTGCTGTTTCAATACAATTGGTATTTTATCAGCAAGAGATTATCATTGCAGGACAACTGCCCTTGTGCATTCTAGTCCAACCACTCCCTCATCACCGATTAGCTGTGGTATGGACGGGGGACACAGCTCAACAATTAAACTTTTCTAGATATGCAGCAGAGAAAACTGTGACACTATCATAACTGCTGCACCCAGTAAACTAAGTGACAAATAGCTGGAATCGGGGTCTCAATCTCTACCGCATGCTGCTGTCAGTTTACATGGCAAAAAAACAGCTGACAGATTCCCTTTAAGCCTTCCCTGTACAAATCTGACAACTTTACCATTATGGTTCCTTCATTCCATACTTAAGAATGAGAACAATGGTAGAACTGCATGAAGACACTAAAGGAGCTTTGCGGAAGAGACTCCACTAAGGAGGGCACAGCAGCAAGGGACAGCTCCGAGACAGCTTAAAGGGAACCTGTCACCTGAATTTGGCGGGACTGGTTTTGGGTCATATGGGCGGAGTTTTCGGGTGTTTGATTCACCCTTTCCTTACCCGCTGGCTGCACGCTGGCCGAAATATTGGATTGAAGTTCATTCTCTGTCCTCCGTAGTACACGCCTGCGCAATGTTCAAAAACTCTATTGCTGCCAATAATGTTCAATATGCTGCACATAAATGCTCTTCTTACATCAGCTTGTAGTGTGGACAACACTGGAAGTCTGAATGACACCCCAGATGAGATGCTGGGCTCCCAAAAGACTTTCAGGGTCCTGAATATTGGTCCCCTCCCCCACTGCCCCAGTACTCAGTCCTGAAAACATGGGATCTAACACAAGACTTGGAGAGCTGCAGTAATCATATCTCGTCTATCTTAGGCCTCTTTCACACGTCAGTGTCTCCGGTACGTGTAGTGACAGTTTTCTCACGTACCGGAGACACTGACACACGTAGACCCATTCAAATGAATGGGTCTATGCACATGTCTCCGTGTTTTCACGGACCGTGTGTTCGTGTTGAAAACACGGAGACATGTCCGTTTTTCGCCGGCAGCACGTACCGCAATACGTGCCGCACACGTGCACACGGAGAACAGTGTGCACTCTCCTCCGTGTGCACATACCGCCCGCAGGAGAGAGAGCGCTACAGTTAAGCGCTGTCCCCCCTGCGTGCGGTGCTGAATCCAGAATTCATCCCTTCTTCCCAGCAGCATTTGCTGGAAAGAAGGAATGAATAATCTTTTTTTTTCTCTTTCCACTTAAAAGTAAAGTTTATGCGCCCCCTCCCGCCTCCCATCCCCTGTGCGTCCCCCCGGCTGGCCAGTAAATACTCACCCAGCTCCAAGCTCCAGCAAAGTCTCCTCAGCGGCTGCAGCCTGTGCTGTGTGAGCGGTCATGTGGTCCCGCTCATTACAGTGGGGGAATATGCGCATATTCCTCACTGTAATTAGCGGTCCCACGTGACCGCTCACACAGGAGAAGCTGCCAGCGTTGAGAGGAGAGAGGAGGCATCGCGGGAGCTAGGTGAGTATTTCTATGCAAGGGGCCGGTGAACGGGGGATGAGAGGGGGGAGTCACACGCAAACTATATTTTAAACAAAGAAAAAGAAAAAATGATCTTTCATCTCTTCTCTCCTGCGGGGGAGAAGAGATGAATGCGGCTTCAGCACCACGCAGAGGGGCAGTGCTTAGTGTAGCGCTGTCTTTCCTGAACGGTCCGTGTTGTCCTCAGGCGGCACACGGGCGGCACACGGATGCCACACTGATGTGCTACGTGAGCACACGGACACAGATAATTCCGGTACCGATTTCTCCGGTACCGGAATTATCTGGACATCTGAAAGAGGCCTTACAGAGCACTACATCCTTTAGGTGCCTCCTGTACGATGATGTGACTTTCTGACAAGGAGGTTATTTTACAAAAAAAGGGTGCATGTGGCTGCACTGTATATGAGAGTACATGAGGCTGCACTGTATATGAGTACAAGTGGCTGCACTGTATATGAGTACATGAGGCTGCACTGTATATGAGTACAAGTGGCTGCACTGTATATGAGTACATGTGGCTGCACTGTATATGAGTACATGAGGCTGCACTGTATATGAGTACATGTGGCTGCACTGTATATGAGTACATGAGGCTGCACTGTATATGAGTACATGTGGCTGCACTGTATATGAGTACATGAGGCTGCACTGTATATGAGTACATGAGGCTGCACTGTATATGAGAGTACATGAGGCTGCACTGTATATGAGAGTACATGAGGCTGCACTGTATATGAGTACAAGTGGCTGCACTGTATATGAGTACATGAGGCTGCACTGTATATGAGTACAAGTGGCTGCACTGTATATGAGTACATGTGGCTGCACTGTATATGAGTACATGAGGCTGCACTGTATATGAGTACATGTGGCTGCACTGTATATGAGTACAAGTGGCTGCACTGTATATGAGTACATGAGGCTGCACTGTATATGAGAGTACATGAGGCTGCACTGTATATGAGTACATGAGGCTGCACTGTATATGAGAGTACATGAGGCTGCACTGTATATGAGTACATGAGGCTGCACTGTATATGAGTACATGAGGCTGCACTGTATATGAGTACATGTGGCTGCACTGTATATGAGTACAAGTGGCTGCACTGTATATGAGTACATGTGGCTGCACTGTATATGAGTACATGTGGCTGCACTGTATATGAGTACATGAGGCTGCACTGTATATGAGTACATGTGGCTGCACTGTATATGAGTACAAGTGGCTGCACTGTATATGAGTACATGAGGCTGCACTGTATATGAGAGTACATGAGGCTGCACTGTATATGAGAGTACATGAGGCTGCACTGTATATGAGTACATGAGGCTGCACTGTATATGAGAGTACATGAGGCTGCACTGTATATGAGTACATGAGGCTGCACTGTATATGAGAGTACATGAGGCTGCACTGTATATGAGTACAAGTGGCTGCACTGTATATGAGTACATGAGGCTGCACTGTATATGAGTACATGAGGCTGCACTGTATATGAGAGTACATGAGGCTGCACTGTATATGAGTACAAGTGGCTGCACTGTATATGAGTACATGAGGCTGCACTGTATATGAGAGTACATGAGGCTGCACTGTATATGAGTACAAGTGGCTGCACTGTATATGAGTACAAGTGGCTGCACTGTATATGAGTACATGAGGCTGCACTGTATATGAGTACAAGTGGCTGCACTGTATATGAGTACATGAGGCTGCACTGTATATGAGTACAAGTGGCTGCACTGTATATGAGAGTACATGAGGCTGCACTGTATATGAGTACATGAGGCTGCACTGTATATGAGTACATGAGGCTGCACTGTATATGAGTACATGAGGCTGCACTGTATATGAGTACAAGTGGCTGCACTGTATATGAGAGTACATGAGGCTGCACTGTATATGAGTACAAGTGGCTGCACTGTATATGAGTACATGAGGCTGCACTGTATATGAGAGTACATGAGGCTGCACTGTATATGAGTACATGAGGCTGCACTGTATATGAGTACATGAGGCTGCACTGTATATGAGTACATGAGGCTGCACTGTATATGAATACATGAGGCTGCACTGTATATGAGTACATGACGCTGCACTGTATATGAGTACATGAGGCTGCACTGTATATGAGTACATGAGGCTGCACTGTATATGAGTACATGAGGCTGCACTGTATATGAGTACATGAGGCTGCACTGTATATGAGAGTACATGAGGCTGCACTGTATATGAGTACATGAGGCTGCACTGTATATGAGTACATGAGGCTGCACTGTATATGAGTACATGAGGCTGCACTGTATATGAGTACAAGTGGCTGCACTGTATATGAGAGTACATGAGGCTGCACTGTATATGAGTACAAGTGGCTGCACTGTATATGAGTACATGAGGCTGCACTGTATATGAGAGTACATGAGGCTGCACTGTATATGAGTACATGAGGCTGCACTGTATATGAGTACATGAGGCTGCACTGTATATGAGTACATGAGGCTGCACTGTATATGAGTACATGAGGCTGCACTGTATATGAGTACATGACGCTGCACTGTATATGAGTACATGAGGCTGCACTGTATATGAGTACATGAGGCTGCACTGTATATGAGTACATGAGGCTGCACTGTATATGAGAGTACATGAGGCTGCACTGTATGAGAGTACATGAGGCTGCACTGTATATGAGTACATGAGGCTGCACTGTATATGAGTACATGAGGCTGCACTGTATATGAGAGTACATGAGGCTGCACTGTATATGAGTACATGAGGCTGCACTGTATATGAGTACATGAGGCTGCACTGTATATGAGTACATGAGGCTGCACTGTATATGAGTACATGAGGCTGCACTGTATATGAGAGTACATGAGGCTGCACTGTATATGAGAGTACATGTGGCTGCACTGTATATGAGTACATGAGGCTGCACTGTATATGAGAGTACATGAGGCTGCACTGTATGAGTACATGAGGCTGCACTGTATATGAGTACATGAGGCTGCACTGTATATGAGTACATGAGGCTGCACTGTATATGAGTACATGAGGCTGCACTGTATATGAGTACATGTGGCTGCACTGTATATGAGTACAAGTGGCTGCACTGTATATGAGTACATGAGGCTGCACTGTATATGAGTACATGAGGCTGCACTGTATATGAGTACAAGTGGCTGCACTGTATATGAGTACATGAGGCTGCACTGTATATGAGTACATGAGGCTGCACTGTATATGAGTACATGAGGCTGCACTGTATATGAGTACAAGTGGCTGCACTGTATATGAGTACATGAGGCTGCACTGTATATGAGTACATGAGGCTGCACTGTATATGAGTACATGTGGCTGCACTGTATATGAGTACAAGTGGCTGCACTGTATATGAGTACATGAGGCTGCACTGTATATGAGTACAAGTGGCTGCACTGTATATGAGTACATGAGGCTGCACTGTATATGAGTACAAGTGGCTGCACTGTATATGAGTACATGAGGCTGCACTGTATATGAGTACAAGTGGCTGCACTGTATATGAGTACATGAGGCTGCACTGTATATGAGTACATGTGGCTGCACTGTATATGAGTACAAGTGGCTGCACTGTATATGAGTACATGAGGCTGCACTGTATATGAGTACATGTGGCTGCACTGTATATGAGTACATGTGGCTGCACTGTATATGAGTACAAGTGGCTGCACTGTATATGAGTACATGAGGCTGCACTGTATATGAGTACATGTGGCTGCACTGTATATGAGTACATGTGGCTGCACTGTATATGAGTACAAGTGGCTGCACTGTATATGAGTACATGAGGCTGCACTGTATATGAGTACAAGTGGCTGCCCTGTATATGAGTACATGTGGCTGCACTGTATATGAGTACATGTGGCTGCACTGTATATGAGTACATGTGGCTGCACTGTATATGAGAGTACATGTGGCTGCACTGTATATGAGAGTACATGAGGCTGCACTGTATATGAGAGTACATGAGGCTGCACTGTATAAGAGTACATGTGGCTGCACTGTATATGAGTACATGTGGCTGCACTGTATATGAGTACATGAGGCTGCACTGTATATGAGAGTACATGTGGCTGCACTGTATATGAGTACATGAGGCTGCACTGTATATGAGTACAAGTGGCTGCACTGTATATGAGTACATGAGGCTGCACTGTATATGAGTACATGTGGCTGCACTGTATATGAGTACATGTGGCTGCACTGTATATGAGTACATGTGGCTGCACTGTATATGAGAGTACATGTGGCTGCACTGTATATGAGAGTACATGAGGCTGCACTGTATATGAGAGTACATGAGGCTGCACTGTATAAGAGTACATGTGGCTGCACTGTATATGAGTACATGTGGCTGCACTGTATATGAGTACATGAGGCTGCACTGTATATGAGAGTACATGTGGCTGCACTGTATATGAGTACATGAGGCTGCACTGTATATGAGTACATGAGGCTGCACTGTATATGAGAGTACATGTGGCTGCACTGTATATGAGTACATGAGGCTGCACTGTATATGAGAGTACATGTGG
This sequence comes from Ranitomeya imitator, assembly GCF_032444005.1. NCBI lineage: Eukaryota > Metazoa > Chordata > Amphibia > Anura > Dendrobatidae > Ranitomeya > Ranitomeya imitator. Next base: position 702,669,752 of record NC_091284.1, on the reverse strand, counting down.
CTGCACTGTATATGAGTACATGAGGCTGCACTGTATATGAGTACAAGTGGCTGCACTGTATATGAGTACATGAGGCTGCACTGTATATGAGTACATGTGGCTGCACTGTATATGAGTACATGTGGCTGCACTGTATATGAGTACATGTGGCTGCACTGTATATGAGAGTACATGTGGCTGCACTGTATATGAGAGTACATGAGGCTGCACTGTATATGAGAGTACATGAGGCTGCACTGTATAAGAGTACATGTGGCTGCACTGTATATGAGTACATGTGGCTGCACTGTATATGAGTACATGAGGCTGCACTGTATATGAGAGTACATGTGGCTGCACTGTATATGAGTACATGAGGCTGCACTGTATATGAGTACATGAGGCTGCACTGTATATGAGAGTACATGTGGCTGCACTGTATATGAGTACATGAGGCTGCACTGTATATGAGTACATGAGGCTGCACTGTATATGAGTACAAGTGGCTGCACTGTATATGAGTACATGAGGCTGCACTGTATATGAGTACATGAGGCTGCACTGTATATGAGTACATGTGGCTGCACTGTATATGAGTACAAGTGGCTGCACTGTATATGAGTACATGAGGCTGCACTGTATATGAGTACATGAGGCTGCACTGTATATGAGTACAAGTGGCTGCACTGTATATGAGTACATGAGGCTGCACTGTATATGAGTACATGAGGCTGCACTGTATATGAGTACAAGTGGCTGCACTGTATATGAGTACATGAGGCTGCACTGTATATGAGTACAAGTGGCTGCACTGTATATGAGTACAAGTGGCTGCACTGTATATGAGTACATGAGGCTGCACTGTATATGAGTACAAGTGGCTGCACTGTATATGAGTACATGAGGCTGCACTGTATATGAGTACAAGTGGCTGCACTGTATATGAGTACATGAGGCTGCACTGTATATGAGTACATGAGGCTGCACTGTATATGAGTACATGTGGCTGCACTGTATATGAGTACATGAGGCTGCACTGTATATGAGTACATGTGGCTGCACTGTATATGAGTACAAGTGGCTGCACTGTATATGAGTACATGAGGCTGCACTGTATATGAGTACATGTGGCTGCACTGTATATGAGTACATGAGGCTGCACTGTATATGAGTACATGTGGCTGCACTGTATATGAGAGTACATGTGGCTGCACTGTATATGAGAGTACATGAGGCTGCACTGTATATGAGTACATGTGGCTGCACTGTATATGAGTACATGTGGCTGCACTGTATATTAGAGTACATGAGGCTGCACTGTATACGAGAGTACATGAGGCTGCACTGTATATGAGTACATGTGGCTGCACTGTATATGAGAGTACATGTGGCTGCACTGTATATGAGTACATGTGGCTGCACTGTATATGAGTACATGTGGCTGCACTGTATATGAGTACAAGTGGCTGCACTGTATATGAGTACATGTGGCTGCACTGTATATGAGTACATGTGGCTGCACTGTATATGAGTACATGTGGCTGCACTGTATATGAGAGTACATGTGGCTGCACTGTATATGAGAGTACATGAGGCTGCACTGTATATGAGAGTACATGAGGCTGCACTGTATAAGAGTACATGTGGCTGCACTGTATATGAGTACATGTGGCTGCACTGTATATGAGTACATGAGGCTGCACTGTATATGAGAGTACATGTGGCTGCACTGTATATGAGTACATGAGGCTGCACTGTATATGAGTACATGAGGCTGCACTGTATATGAGAATACATGTGGCTGCACTGTATATGAGTACATGAGGCTGCACTGTATATGAGTACATGAGGCTGCACTGTATATGAATACATGTGGCTGCACTGTATATGAGTACATGAGGCTGCACTGTATATGAGTACATGTGGCTGCACTGTATATGAGTACATGTGCCTGCACTGTATATGAGTACATGTGGCTGCACTGTATATGAGTACATGAGGCTGCACTGTATATGAGAGTACATGTGGCTGCACTGTATATGAGTACATGAGGCTGCACTGTATATGAGTACATGTGGCTGCACTGTATATGAGTACATGAGGCTGCACTGTATATGAGTACATGTGGCTGCACTGTATATGAGTACATGTGCCTGCACTGTATATGAGTACATGTGGCTGCACTGTATATGAGTACATGAGGCTGCACTGTATATGAGTACATGAGGCTGCACTGTATATGAGTACATGTGGCTGCACTGTATATGAGTACATGAGGCTGCACTGTATATGAGTACATGAGGCTGCACTGTATATGAGAGTACATGTGGCTGCACTGTATATGAGAGTACATGTGGCTGCACTGTATATGAGTACATGAGGCTGCACTGTATATGAGAGTACATGAGGCTGCACTGTATATGAGTACATGAGGCTGCACTGTATATGAGAGTACATGTGGCTGCACTGTATATGAGTACATGAGGCTGCACTGTATATGAGTACATGAGGCTGCACTGTATATGAGTACATGAGGCTGCACTGTATATGAGTACATGAGGCTGCACTGTATATGAGTACATGTGCCTGCACTGTATATGAGAGTACATGTGGCTGCACTGTATATGAGTACATGAGGCTGCACTGTATATGAGTACATGTGCCTGCACTGTATATGAGAGTACATGTGGCTGCACTGTATATGAGTACATGTGCCTGCACTGTATATGAGTACATGTGGCTGCACTGTATATGTGTACATGTGGCTGCACTGTATATGAGTACATGAGGCTGCACTGTATATGAGAGTACATGTGGCTGCACTGTATATGAGAGTACATGTGGCTGCACTGTATATGAGAGTACATGTGGCTGCACTGTATATGAGTACATGAGGCTGCACTGTATGAGTACATGAGGCTGCACTGTATATTAGAGTATATGAGGCTGCACTGTATATGAGTGTCACGATTCCCCTGACCGCTGTCACCAACGGGTCAGGAGTCACACCGTGACCGTCACCCCTACGTCACGGATTGAGGTGACTTTAGGCCAACAGACGGCTATCACATGTGCAGGGGGCTTATCTTAGTTATCCCTCCACTGCTAACAATGTGATGAAAAACCACACACAAGGCTATTGACCTCTTAGTTTACAGCAGGGGCTTATTCTAGGTATCCCACTGCTTTTCTATATACCACGAACTGCAGGGATTTATGTATATCCCGCTTACAGTTCCACTTAACACTTGCAGCTCTCTGGCGCCCCCATTACTCTCAGGTCAGATTAGGTACTGCACCCTGGGTAATTAGTCGCCAGAAAGGCTGCCTGCTATGTACTGGCTATTGGGCACGCTGCAGCGACGCGATAACTACTCCCACACAGGCAGGAACAATAATTATCAAACCCGCAGTTGCTTCAGCATAATCCAACCGTCAGCACACTTTCGCTGCCACCAGCTTCGATTAAACGGATCCGAAGCTAACCCAACACAACAGTAACAGTAGCGTATTTTCCCTTCAAGAGACTTAGGGTACGGTTTAGAGCAGGAGAACGAACTAATATATAATAGTATATCCCATTCAAAATAACTAGGCAGTGCGTTATTAAAAATAGTTTATAAAGATGTTATACATGAGACAATTGCAAATATGTACATGGGTAATTATAACATAAAGGGAATAAATGAGAAAAGCAACACTTACATGTTTAAAGCATGACAAGCATCCAGGCTAGTGCAGTTTCCATACATCCCAGTCCATGGGATGTACCAGCTCTTCCAGGACAATAGGACAAAGCAGTCCAGAGGGAGAAATCAGCAAAAAGTGACTCCCCAGAGCCTGCCAGACACTTAAAACATTAAGGCTGTGACATCACAGAAAGGCTGGCTTATCCAGACCCTCCTCTCTCTACATTCTGCCTAAACTTTAAACTATTCTCTCTGATTTCTATAACTTCACTACAAAACATGTCAGCGTCCTAAAAAGCTCATCATTCATCTCAGATTAACGTGAGCATTCTAATGAGATCAAATATGTCCTATCTGGGATACATATTTACAGAGAAAACCCTACTTCTTTACCAGATGGAGTTAGAAACCCGAGTGTCATGAGATGTGTAGCTACACCGAGTGGGACTACGAATATATATTTTCGTATTTCTAGCTTAAATCGTTTGCCTAATAGCTAACAAAAACTAAACAAAGAATCTTTCATGGATTTTTGGAGCCATTTTTCCTGTTCTAGCTGGACAAGAGCTTACACAGGAAATGCTAGTCGTAAATTCCGTTCGGCAATAAAACCTCTCTTCCCCCATACTCTCAGAGAAGGAAAGCCAGGAATTTGCAGCTACAAACTGTTCTCCAAGAAGGGGGCTTAGCCCACTCAGGCTAGCAAAAGAACTACTTATGATATTTCATACCATATCGTGACACCTCCCCCTTTTGGTGTGCGCTAGGGAGGCAGTACCCCACGGTATGCCTCCATGGGCACCTCAGTAGGTTCACCCTGGCGGGAGAGTCCATCTGCATTCCCATGCTCTTTGCCCGTTTTATGTTCAATGGTGAAGTCAAACTGCTGAAGGGCAAGGCTCCAGCGTAGCAACCTGCCGTTGGTTCCACACATGGCGTTTAGCCAGCGCAGAGGGTTGTGGTCGGTCACCACAGTGAAGGTGTGACCGTACAAGTAGGGCTGCAAGCGCTGCAGGGCCCAGACTATGGCCAGGCACTCCTTCTCGATGGTGGAGTAGGCCACTTCACTCGGCAAAAGTTTCCGACTCAGGTATAACACGGGGTGCTCTTGGTCCTCCGAGTCAACCTGGCTGAGTACAGCACCAAGGCCAAACTCGCTGGCGTCGGTCTGCACCAAGAACGGTCGACTGCTGTCGACTGCTTTCAACACAGGGGCGTTGCACAGTGCGGTTTTCAACGCCTTGAAAGCCCCCTCACAGCCATCTGTCCAGTTGACGATGTGGGGTAGCTTCTTCCGGGTGAGGTCCGTCAAAGGTTTTGCCAGGCCACTATAGTGCTGTACGAAGCGCCTATAGTACCCTGCAGTGCCCAAGAAGGACATCACCTGTTTCTTGGTCACGGGAGTGGGCCAGTTCACGATCGCGCCCACTTTCTCCGGCTCTGGCTTCAGGGTGCCTCCGCCTACCCGGTGTCCTAGGTAGTGAACCTCCCTCTTGCCCATCTGACACTTCCCCGGCTTGATAGTCAGTCCTGCTTGGTGAATCCGCCTGAGCACCTCCTCGAGATGCTGCAGGTGTTCCTTCCAGGAGGGACTGAAGATGGCAATGTCATCCAAGTACGCCACGGCGTACGTCTCCAGTCCCTGAAGCAGGCGGTTGACCATCCGCTGGAAAGTGGCAGGGGCATTCTTCATGCCGAAGGGCATGACCGTGGACTCGTACAGTCCAAAGGGTGTGATAAAGGCGGACTTCTCCTGCGCCTCGGGGCTCAGGGGAATCTGCCAGTATCCTCTACTCAAATCCATTATTGTCAGGTATTTTGCGCCAGCTAACTTCTCAAGCAGCTCCTCGATGCGCGGCATTGGGTGCGCATCCGAGGCTGTGATGGCGTTGAGCCCCCTGTAGTCCACGCAGAACCGTGTGGTCCGGTCCTTCTTTGGCACGAGAACTACAGGCGATGCCCACGCGCTCTTTGACCGTCGAATCACCCCCAGCTGTAACATCTCATCGATCTCTTGGCGCATAGTCTGCTGCACCTGGTCAGAGATTCTATAGGGTGTTCGCCGTAGTGGGGCGTGATTCCCGGTGTCCACCTCGTGGACGGCTAACTCAGTCCTCCCAGGTCGGTTGGAGAATACGACCCGGAAGGGTTCCAGTGTGGTTTGCAACTGCACCCGCTGGGGTTCAGTTAACGAGGCGCTTACCTCCACATCCTCGATGGACCCATTGGCCTTGGCTTGGGCCAGCAAGTCCAGGAAGGTGTCTTCCTCACCGTCTTCGGGCAAGCTGCAGACCGGTAGGACGAAAGGTTCACGTTCGTGATGAGCCTTCATCATGTTGACGTGAAAGGCCTTTCGCCTACCCCGAGCGTGGTCAAGCGTGACCACGTACGTGACCGGGTTGAGCTGTTGGTGGACGACGTACGGGCCCTCCCAGGCTGCCTGAAGCTTATCCGTTGGTACGGGGACCAGCACCCACACCTTTTGACCCACGTGGTAGGTCCGCTCCCGGGCGTTCTGGTCGTACCAGTGCTTCTGATCAGCCTAAGCCTGCGTCATGTTGTCATGCACCAACTGCGTCAAGGTCTGCATCTTGTCACGGAAGTGCATGACATACTCCACTATGGACACTTCAGAAGGGTTCGGCTCCTCTTCCCAGGATTCTCTTACCAACCCAAGGGGTCCCCGAACTCGCCTGCCGTACAGGAGCTCGAAGGGGGAGAACCCCGTCGAGGCCTGCGGAACCTCTCGGTAAGCGAACAGCAGGTGTGGGAGGTACCGCTCCCAGTCGCGCCCTTGAGTCTCAACCAGCATGCGTAGCATCTGTTTGAGGGTACCATTGAAGCGTTCACACAAGCCATTGGTCTGTGGGTGGTACGCACTCGATACCAGGTGCTTCACCTGCATTTTCTTACAGAGAGCCTCCATTAGGCGAGACATAAATTGGGTCCCTTGATCAGTAAGCATTTCCCTGGGAAATCCTACACGTGAAAAGATGGCCAACAGGGCATCCGCCACCTTATCTGCCCTAGTTGACGACAGAGCTACTGCCTCTGGGTACCGAGTAGCGTAGTCTACCACAGTAAGGATGTATTGCTTTCCAGAGCTGCTGGGGACGGCCAGCGGGCCCACAATGTCCACCGCGATCCTCTGGAAAGGCTCCTCTATCACTGGCAAAGGGATCAGGGGTGCCTTAAGAGCAGGCCCCGCTTTCCCCACCCTTTGACAGGTGACACAGGAGCGGCAGTAGTTTGACACATCTGTCCCCATCTTAGGCCAATAGAAGTGTTGAGACAGCCGGGCCTTAGTTTTGCTGATCCCCAAGTGTCCAGCTAGTGGGATCTCATGGGCAATCCGCAACAACTCACCCCGGAATTGCTGCGGGACGACCAGCTGTCTTTCCCTCAACCACTCCTTTTGTGATTCTCCGGGTACTGTCTCCCGGTACAACCTTCCTTGTTCCCAGAACACCTTCTCCTTATCAGTCTCGGAGAAGCGCGTCCCGGCGAGTTGTCTCAAACTCTCTAGGCTCGCATCTGTGTGCAGAGCGGCCTGAAACTCCTGGCTAGGGGAAGCCAGAAGCGACGTCAGGGTCCCTTCCCCACGGGAACCCTCTTGGACCTGCTCTGGGTCCACCTCTGGTTCAGTCACAGTGATGACTGAGGAGGGTCCGGAAGGCAGACAGTTATCTGCGTTCCGGGCACTCTGACTGCGGGTGACAGCAGCTACATAGGTTGTCTCCCCGGGGGTTTCTACAGGCCCATCAGCCGGCGCTGCTATGGGCTCTACCTCCCCATCCACCCCCAACACTCCAGGGGCAGTGCTACTTATGGGCCAGTTACCTTCCTCGGTGGCACTGGTCACTTTCATGGCGTCACCTTCCTCACGGTTCCCATGCATCTCCCCATTTCCTGTAGCACCGACACTTGCCCCTGTTAGGGGTTCCTCAGCCGTCTCACTCCGCAGAGCGACGTGGCTGGGCACGCCTGTACCTATGGACACATTAACCTTCACAGAAAAATCATTATCAGGTTCCGCTGGCACAGGTACAACATTTTCACCCTCAATCCTAGGGAAAAAATGGTTATTAGATGCATCATTACAAGATAAAGCATGGTCAGGTAACACATGCGATTTCCCATCATCATCATCATCATCAGGGTTAACGTCACCCTTATTAGTAGATTGGGGAGGGGTGTCAGGGACGTAGTATGCAAACATCCTCCCCAAATCAGTTCCCAACAAAACATCAGTGGGCAAATTATCCGACAGCCCCACTTCCTTCACCCCGCTCCAAGCACCCCAATCAATAAAAACCCGGGCCATCGGTAAGGGACAGCTGATGCCCCCAATCCCAGTGACAGTTAGGGTTTTCCCCGGAATGATTTCTTCAGGGGCCGCCAGTTCGGGTCGGATGAGGGTTCGTTCAGCCCCGGTGTCCTTGAGGCCTGTAGCAACATGGCCCCCCACAGTGACGGGCTGTACGTTGTCACACACCCTCCCAACCACACCACCCACCAAAAGAACTGCTGCATTAGGCCCTGGGGCCTTGGCTGGGGGGTTCTTCGGCCTGTCTGGACAGAAGGTACTGATATGCCCAGGCCGCTTGCAGGTGTAACACGCGCGAGGTTCGGTGGTAGGTCTGGTGCTGTTGGCCACAGGGCCAGGACCTCGGGTGTGCTGGCTGGCAGGGGTACTGGCGTTGGTTGCAGGCTTACCCCCTCTCCAGCTGGTGGTGACTGGCTTCCGCACTTCCGATCTACGGTTGGCCTCATAGGCATCGGCAATCTGCGCTGCTTTCGTCACGTCTTTGGGTTCTCTGTCCATCACGAACTGTCGCACCTCAGCTGGGCAAAGATGAAAGAACTGGTCTTTGATCATCAGGTCTCGCAGCTGCGCAAAGGTGGTCACTGACAGTCCTTGGGTCCACTGGTCAAAGTGGGTCCCCAGTCCATGCACCACATCACTGTAACTGTCGTGTGGGCCACGTTGGAGGGTCCGGAACTTTCTACGGTACACCTCGGGTGTAAGCTGGTACTTGGCTATCAGAGCCTGCTTGATGGCCTCATAGTCTCCATCTTGTTCTTGAGGGAGGGCAGCGAACGCCTCCAGAGCTTTACCTTTCAGCCCTGGTGTCAGGTATCGGGCCCATTCATCTGTAGGCAGCCGGTACTGTCTGCAGGCTTTCTCAAAGGCCCGCAGAAAAGTGTCCAAGTCCCCGTCCTTCTCCATAACAGGAAAGTGATCGGGTCGGGGCTTAGGTATCTGAGCGCTGCTGTGCTCACGTCTCTGGGCGGTGGAGGGCATCCCCCCCTGCCGGAGCATCTCCAGTTCATGTTCTCGCTGGGCTTGGCGCTCGGCTCGCTCAGCCTCCCGCTCGGCTCGCTGGGCCTGGGCCTCTCGCTCGGCTCGCTCCTGGTATTGCTGGATCAGCTGCAGACGTCTCTCATGGTCGTCAATGGGGAATTCTTTCAAGGCCGCCTGCAGGTGGGGGTCCAATTCGCCCGGATTGCTAACAGGGCCAGCATTCAGTGGTTGGACCTCTGCTGCAGCACCTCTGCTCGTGCTGGCTCCTGCGGCCTCTGCGCTCTGAGAGCGGTCTCGAGCGGCTTCCCATTGCACCAGATCTGCGACCAGTTGGGCTTTGTTTTTGCTTGCAAAGTCAATGTGCTGTGTCTTGCATAAGGCAACAAGGGTGTCTCTGGTCTGCTGCTCATAGAAGGTTTCTCCCAGCACAACCATGGTTGCCAAATAAAAGATAGGATAGAAAAACGAAGAGAAAGGGAGGGGATAATTACCAGTACACAATTGTCTCACAACTAAAAAGCACTGAGTTCGTTCTCCAAACTTATTTGCGCAGAGTCCTCGCAAGAACTTTCTGCAAGTTTTTAGTGAGAGGAATGATTACTCAAACCAAATCACTAATGCTCTAAGATATCCCACTGCTGCCACCAATTGTCACGATTCCCCTGACCGCTGTCACCAACGGGTCAGGAGTCACACCGTGACCGTCACCCCTACGTCACGGATTGAGGTGACTTTAGGCCAACAGACGGCTATCACATGTGCAGGGGGCTTATCTTAGTTATCCCTCCACTGCTAACAATGTGATGAAAAACCACACACAAGGCTATTGACCTCTTAGTTTACAGCAGGGGCTTATTCTAGGTATCCCACTGCTTTTCTATATACCACGAACTGCAGGGATTTATGTATATCCCGCTTACAGTTCCACTTAACACTTGCAGCTCTCTGGCGCCCCCATTACTCTCAGGTCAGATTAGGTACTGCACCCTGGGTAATTAGTCGCCAGAAAGGCTGCCTGCTATGTACTGGCTATTGGGCACGCTGCAGCGACGCGATAACTACTCCCACACAGGCAGGAACAATAATTATCAAACCCGCAGTTGCTTCAGCATAATCCAACCGTCAGCACACTTTCGCTGCCACCAGCTTCGATTAAACGGGTCCGAAGCTAACCCAACACAACAGTAACAGTAGCGTATTTTCCCTTCAAGAGACTTAGGGTACGGTTTAGAGCAGGAGAACGAACTAATATATAATAGTATATCCCATTCAAAATAACTAGGCAGTGCGTTATTAAAAATAGTTTATAAAGATGTTATACATGAGACAATTGCAAATATGTACATGGGTAATTATAACATAAAGGGAATAAATGAGAAAAGCAACACTTACATGTTTAAAGCATGACAAGCATCCAGGCTAGTGCAGTTTCCATACATCCCAGTCCATGGGATGTACCAGCTCTTCCAGGACAATAGGACAAAGCAGTCCAGAGGGAGAAATCAGCAAAAAGTGACTCCCCAGAGCCTGCCAGACACTTAAAACATTAAGGCTGTGACATCACAGAAAGGCTGGCTTATCCAGACCCTCCTCTCTCTACATTCTGCCTAAACTTTAAACTATTCTCTCTGATTTCTATAACTTCACTACAAAACATGTCAGCGTCCTAAAAAGCTCATCATTCATCTCAGATTAACGTGAGCATTCTAATGAGATCAAATATGTCCTATCTGGGATACATATTTACAGAGAAAACCCTACTTCTTTACCAGATGGAGTTAGAAACCCGAGTGTCATGAGATGTGTAGCTACACCGAGTGGGACTACGAATATATATTTTCGTATTTCTAGCTTAAATCGTTTGCCTAATATCTAACAAAAACTAAACAAAGAATCTTTCATGGATTTTTGGAGCCATTTTTCCTGTTCTAGCTGGACAAGAGCTTACACAGGAAATGCTAGTCGTAAATTCCGTTCGGCAATAAAACCTCTCTTCCCCCATACTCTCAGAGAAGGAAAGCCAGGAATTTGCAGCTACAAACTGTTCTCCAAGAAGGGGCTTAGCCCACTCAGGCTAGCAAAAGAACTACTTATGATATTTCATACCATATCGTGACAATGAGTACATGTGGCTGCACTGTATATGAGTACATGTGGCTGCACTGTATATGAAAGTACATGTGGCTGCACTGTATATGAGAGTACATGAGGCTGCACTGTATATGAGAGTACATGAGGCTGCACTGTATACGAGAGTACATGAGGCTGCACTGTATATGAGTACATGAGGCTGCACTGTATATGAGTACATGTGGCTGCACTGTATATGAGTACATGAGGCTGCACTGTATATGAGTACATGTGGCTGCACTGTATATGAGTACATGTGCCTGCACTGTATATGAGTACATGTGGCTGCACTGTATATGAGTACATGAGGCTGCACTGTATATGAGTACATGAGGCTGCACTGTATATGAGTACATGTGGCTGCACTGTATATGAGTACATGAGGCTGCACTGTATATGAGTACATGAGGCTGCACTGTATATGAGAGTACATGTGGCTGCACTGTATATGAGAGTACATGTGGCTGCACTGTATATGAGTACATGAGGCTGCACTGTATATGAGAGTACATGAGGCTGCACTGTATATGAGTACATGAGGCTGCACTGTATATGAGAGTACATGTGGCTGCACTGTATATGAGTACATGAGGCTGCACTGTATATGAGTAAATGAGGCTGCACTGTATATGAGTACATGAGGCTGCACTGTATATGAGTACATGAGGCTGCACTGTATATGAGTACATGTGCCTGCACTGTATATGAGAGTACATGTGGCTGCACTGTATATGAGTACATGAGGCTGCACTGTATATGAGTACATGAGGCTGCACTGTATATGAGTACATGTGCCTGCACTGTATATGAGTACATGTGGCTGCACTGTATATGTGTACATGTGGCTGCACTGTATATGAGTACATGAGGCTGCACTGTATATGAGAGTACATGTGGCTGCACTGTATATGAGAGTACATGTGGCTGCACTGTATATGAGAGTACATGTGGCTGCACTGTATATGAGTACATGAGGCTGCACTGTATATGAGTACATGAGGCTGCACTGTATATTAGAGTATATGAGGCTGCACTGTATATGAGTACATGTGGCTGCACTGTGTATGAGTACATGTGGCTGCACTGTATATGAAAGTACATGTGGCTGCACTGTATATGAGAGTACATGAGGCTGCACTGTATATGAGTACATGTGGCTGCACTGTATATGAGTACATGAGGCTGCACTGTATACGAGAGTACATGAGGCTGCACTGTATATGAGTACATGTGGCTGCACTGTATATGAGAGTACATGTGGCTGCACTGTATATGAGAGTACATGAGGCTGCACTGTATATTAGAGTACATGAGGCTGCACTGTATACGAGAGTACATGAGGCTGCACTGTATATGAGAGTACATGAGGCTGCACTGTATATGAGAGTACATGAGGCTGCACTGTATATGAGAGTACATGAGGCTGCACTGTATATGAGTACATGAGGCTGCACTGTATATGAGTACATGAGGCTGCACTGTATATGAGTACATGAGGCTGCACTGTATATGAGTTCATGTGGCTGCACTGTATATGAGTACATGTGGCTGCACTGTATATGAGTACATGTGGCTGCACTGTATATGAAAGTACATGTGGCTGCACTGTATATGAGTACATGTGGCTGCACTGTATATGAGTACATGTGGCTGCACTGTATATGAGTACATGTGGCTGCACTGTATATGAGTACATGTGGCTGCACTGTATATGAGAGTACATGTGGCTGCACTGTATATGAGTACATGTGGCTGCACTGTATATGAGTACACGAGGCTGCACTGTATATGAGTACATGAGGCTGCACTGTATACGAGTACATGAGGCTGCACTGTATATGAGTACATGAGGCTGCACTGTATATGAGTACATGTGGCTGCACTGTATATGAGTACATGTGGCTGCACTGTATATGAGAGTACATGTGGCTGCACTGTATATGAGAGTACATGAGGCTGCACTGTATATGAGTACATGAGGCTGCACTGTATATGAGAGTACATGTGGCTGCACTGTATATGAGTACATGAGGCTGCACTGTATATGAGTACATGAGGCTGCACTGTATATGAGTACATGAGGCTGCACTGTATATGAGTACATGAGGCTGCACTGTATATGAGTACATGTGCCTGCACTGTATATGAGAGTACATGTGGCTGCACTGTATATGAGTACATGAGGCTGCACTGTATATGAGTACATGAGGCTGCACTGTATATGAGTACATGAGGCTGCACTGTATATGAGTACATGTGGCTGCACTGTATATGAAAGTACATGTGGCTGCACTGTATATGAGAGTACATGAGGCTGCACTGTATATGAGTACATGTGGCTGCACTGTATATGAGTACATGAGGCTGCACTGTATACGAGAGTACATGAGGCTGCACTGTATATGAGTACATGTGGCTGCACTGTATATGAGAGTACATGTGGCTGCACTGTATATGAGAGTACATGAGGCTGCACTGTATATTAGAGTACATGAGGCTGCACTGTATACGAGAGTACATGAGGCTGCACTGTATATGAGAGTACATGAGGCTGCACTGTATATGAGAGTACATGAGGCTGCACTGTATATGAGAGTACATGAGGCTGCACTGTATATGAGTACATGAGGCTGCACTGTATATGAGTACATGAGGCTGCACTGTATATGAGTACATGAGGCTGCACTGTATATGAGTTCATGTGGCTGCACTGTATATGAGTACATGTGGCTGCACTGTATATGAGTACATGTGGCTGCACTGTATATGAAAGTACATGTGGCTGCACTGTATATGAGTACATGTGGCTGCACTGTATATGAGTACATGTGGCTGCACTGTATATGAGTACATGTGGCTGCACTGTATATGAGTACATGTGGCTGCACTGTATATGAGAGTACATGTGGCTGCACTGTATATGAGTACATGTGGCTGCACTGTATATGAGTACACGAGGCTGCACTGTATATGAGTACATGAGGCTGCACTGTATACGAGTACATGAGGCTGCACTGTATATGAGTACATGAGGCTGCACTGTATATGAGTACATGTGGCTGCACTGTATATGAGTACATGTGGCTGCACTGTATATGAGAGTACATGTGGCTGCACTGTATATGAGAGTACATGAGGCTGCACTGTATATGAGTACATGAGGCTGCACTGTATATGAGAGTACATGTGGCTGCACTGTATATGAGTACATGAGGCTGCACTGTATATGAGTACATGAGGCTGCACTGTATATGAGTACATGAGGCTGCACTGTATATGAGTACATGAGGCTGCACTGTATATGAGTACATGTGCCTGCACTGTATATGAGAGTACATGTGGCTGCACTGTATATGAGTACATGAGGCTGCACTGTATATAAGTACATGAGGCTGCACTGTATATGAGTACATGTGCCTGCACTGTATATGAGTACATGTGGCTGCACTGTATATGTGTACATGTGGCTGCACTGTATATGAGTACATGAGGCTGCACTGTATATGAGAGTACATGTGGCTGCACTGTATATGAGAGTACATGTGGCTGCACTGTATATGAGAGTACATGTGGCTGCACTGTATATGAGTACATGAGGCTGCACTGTATATGAGTACATGAGGCTGCACTGTATATTAGAGTATATGAGGCTGCACTGTATATGAGTACATGTGGCTGCACTGTATATGAGTACATGTGGCTGCACTGTATATGAAAGTACATGTGGCTGCACTGTATATGAGAGTACATGAGGCTGCACTGTATATGAGTACATGTGGCTGCACTGTATATGAGTACATGTGGCTGCACTGTATATTAGAGTACATGAGGCTGCACTGTATACGAGAGTACATGAGGCTGCACTGTATATGAGTACATGTGGCTGCACTGTATATGAGAGTACATGTGGCTGCACTGTATATGAGAGTACATGAGGCTGCACTGTATATTAGAGTACATGAGGCTGCACTGTATACGAGAGTACATGAGGCTGCACTGTATATGAGAGTACATGAGGCTGCACTGTATATGAGAGTACATGAGGCTGCACTGTATATGAGTACATGAGGCTGCACTGTATATGAGTACATGAGGCTGCACTGTATATGAGTACATGTGGCTGCACTGTATATGAGTACATGTGGCTGCACTGTATATGAGTACATATGGCTGCACTGTATATGAAAGTACATGTGGCTGCACTGTATATGAGTACATGTGGCTGCACTGTATATGAGTACATGTGGCTGCACTGTATATGAGTACATGTGGCTGCACTGTATATGAGTACATGTGGCTGCACTGTATATGAGAGTACATGTGGCTGCACTGTATATGAGTACATGTGGCTGCACTGTATATGAGTACATGAGGCTGCACTGTATATGAGTACATGAGGCTGCACTGTATACGAGTACATGAGGCTGCACTGTATATGAGTACATGAGGCTGCACTGTATATGAGTACATGTGGCTGCACTGTATATGAGTACATGTGGCTGCACTGTATATGAGAGTACATGTGGCTGCACTGTATATGAGTACATGTGGCTGCACTGTATATGAGTACATGAGGCTGCACTGTATATGAGAGTACATGAGGCTGCACTGTATATGAGTACATGTGGCTGCACTGTATATGAGTACATGAGGCTGCACTGTATATGAGTACATGAGGCTGCAATGTATATGAGTACATGAGGCTGCACTGTATATGAGTACATGAGGCTGCACTGTATATTAGAGTACATGTGGCTGCACTGTATATGAGGACATGTGGCTGCACTGTATATGAGTACATGTGGCTGCACTGTATATGAGTACATGAGGCTGCACTGTATATGAGTACATGAGGCTGCACTGTATATGAGTACATGTGGCTGCACTGTATATGAGTACATGTGGCTGCACTGTATATGAGTACATGTGGCTGCACTGTATATGAGTACATGAGGCTGCACTGTATATTAGAGTACATGTGGCTGCACTGTATATGAGAGTACATGAGGCTGCACTGTATATTAGAGTACATGAGGCTGCACTGTATATGAGAGTACATGAGGCTGCACTGTATATGAGTACATGAGGCTGCACTGTATATTAGAGTACATGTGGCTGCACTGTATATGAGAGTACATGAGGCTGCACTGTATATGAGTACATGAGGCTGCACTGTATATGAGTACATGACGCTGCACTGTATATGAGTAAATGTGGCTGCACTGTATATGAGTACATGTGGCTGCACTGTATATGAAAGTACATGTGGCTGCACTGTATATGAGAGTACATGAGGCTGCACTGTATATGAGTACATGTGGCTGAACTGTATATGAGTACATGTGGCTGCACTGTATATGAGTACATGAGGCTGCACTGTATATGAGTACATGTGGCTGCACTGTATATGAGTACATGTGGCTGCACTGTATATGAGTACATGAGGCTGCACTGTATATTAGAGTACATGTGGCTGCACTGTATATGAGAGTACATGAGGCTGCACTGTATATTAGAGTACATGAGGCTGCACTGTATATGAGAGTACATGAGGCTGCACTGTATATGAGAGTACATGAGGCTGCACTGTATATGAGAGTACATGTGGCTGCACTGTATATGAGTACATGTGGCTGCACTGTATATGAGTACATGTGGCTGCACTGTATATGAGTACATGTGGCTGCACTGTATATGAGTACATGTGGCTGCACTGTATATGAGTACATGTGGCTGCACTGTATATGAGAGTACATGTGGCTGCACTGTATATGAGTACATGTGGCTGCACTGTATATGAGAGTACATGAGGCTGCACTGTATATGAGTACATGAGGCTGCACTGTATATGAGTACATGTGGCTGCACTGTATATGAGTACATGTGGCTGCACTGTATATGAGTACATGTGGCTGCACTGTATATGAGAGTACATGAGGCTGCACTGTATATGAGTACATGAGGCTGCACTGCATATGAGAGTACATGAGGCTGCACTGCATATGAGTACATGAGGCTGCACTGTATATGAGTACATGAGGCTGCACTGTATATGAGTACATGAGGCTGCACTGTATATGAGAGTACATGAGGCTGCACTGTATATGAGAGTACATGAGGCTGCACTGTATATGAGAGTACATGAGGCTGCACTGTATATGAGAGTACATGAGGCTGCACTGTATATGAGTACATGAGGCTGCACTGTATATGAGTACATGAGGCTGCACTGCATATGAGAGTACATGAGGCTGCACTGTATATGAGTACATGAGGCTGCACTGTATATGAGTACATGAGGCTGCACTGTATATGAGTACATGAGGCTGCACTGTATATGAGTACATGAGGCTGCACTGTATATGAGTAAATGAGGCTGCACTGCATATGAGAGTACATGAGGCTGCACTGTATATGAGTACATGAGGCTGCACTGTATATGAGTACATGAGGCTGCACTGTATATGAGTAAAAAAAAAGGGGAAGAAGCCAGCACTGCTATGGTCAGAACGCAATAACTGAAGTGCAATTGCACATAAATTCTAACTGTATTTCAAATATGAGACATTTAGCAAACAATTGATCAATTCTTTGAGCTACCCCGCCACTTCACGGCAATCTCATAATGGGGCAGTCCTAATCTTCGTATTTTATTTACGTTGTGCCATTATGGCTTCCTGAATGTATAAAAAAAAAAAAAAAAAAAGGGACCACATTAAATGCGAACTGTACCTGGAGCATTTTCAGAATCACTCCCTTGGTGCCAGGAAAGGCAAGCGCAGGTAAAGGCCGATCAGGTCCAGTGCGAACATTTCAGATCTGGCTTCCACACTGCCAAACCCGCACCAAAGATGAAGCCTTTCCTGGCACCAAGGGAGTGATTCTGAAAATGCTCCAGGTACAGTTCGCATTTAATGTGGTCCTTTTTTTTTTTTTTTTTTTATACATTCAGGAAGCCATAATGGCACAACGTAAATAAAATACGAAGATTAGGACTGCCCCATTATGAGATTGCCGTGAAGTGGCGGGGTAGCTCAAAGAATTGATCAATTGTTTGCTAAATGTCTCATATTTGAAATACAGTTAGAATTTATGTGCAATTGCACTTCAGTTATTGCGTTCTGACCATAAGCAGTGCTGGCTTCTCCCCTTTTTTTTGCACTGTATATGAGTACATGAGGCTGCACTGTATATGAGAGTACATGTGGCTGCACTGTATATAAGAGTACATGAGGCTGCACTGTATATGAGAGTACATGAGGCTGCACTGTATATGAGTACATGAGGCTGCACTGTATATGAGTACATGTGGCTGCACTGTATATGAGTACATGTGGCTGCACTGTATATGAGTACATGTGGCTGCACTGTATATGAGAGTACATGAGGCTGCACTGTATATGAGTACATGAGGCTGCACTGTATATGAGTACATGTGGCTGCACTGTATATGAGAGTACATGAGGCTACACTTAATATGAGTACATGTGGCTGCACTGTATATGAGAGTACATGTGGCTGCACTGTATATGAGTACATGAGGCTGCACTGTATATGAGTACATGTGGCTGCACTGTATATGAGAGTACATGAGGCTGCACTGTATATGAGAGTACATGAGGCTGCACTGTATATGAGAGTACATGTGGCTGCACTGTATATGAGTACATGTGGCTGCACTGTATATGAGAGTACATGAGGCTGCACTGTATATGAGTACATGAGGCTGCACTGTATATGAGTACATGTGGCTGCACTGTATATGAGTACATGTGGCTGCACTGTATATGAGTACATGTGGCTGCACTGTATATGAGAGTACATGAGGCTGCACTGTATATGAGTACATGAGGCTGCACTGCATATGAGAGTACATGAGGCTGCACTGCATATGAGTACATGAGGCTGCACTGTATATGAGTACATGAGGCTGCACTGTATATGAGTACATGAGGCTGCACTGTATATGAGTACATGTGGCTGCACTGTATATGAGAGTACATGTGGCTGCACTGTATATGAGTACATGTGGCTGCACTGTATATGAAAGTACATGTGGCTGCACTGTATATTAGAGTACATGAGGCTGCACTGTATATGAGTACATGTGGCTGAACTGTATATGAGTACATGTGGCTGCACTGTATATGAGTACATGAGGCTGCACTGTATATGAGTACATGTGGCTGCACTGTATATGAGTACATGTGGCTGCACTGTATATGAGTACATGAGGCTGCACTGTATATTAGAGTACATGTGGCTGCACTGAATATGAGAGTACATGAGGCTGCACTGTATATTAGAGTACATGAGGCTGCACTGTATATGAGAGTACATGAGGCTGCACTGTATATGAGAGTACATGAGGCTGCACTGTATATGAGAGTACATGAGGCTGCACTGTATATGAGTACATGAGGCTGCACTGTATATGAGTACATGAGGCTGCACTGTATATGAGTACATGAGGCTGCACTGTATATGAGTACATGTGGCTGCACTGTATATGAGTACATGTGGCTGCACTGTATATGAGTACATGTGGCTGCACTGTATATGAAAGTACATGTGGCTGCACTGTATATGAGTACATGTGGCTGCACTGTATATGAGTACATGTGGCTGCACTGTATATGAGTACATGTGGCTGCACTGTATATGAGTACATGAGGCTGCACTGTATGAGAGTTCATGAGGCTGCACTGTATATGAGTACATGTGGCTGCACTGTATATGAGTACATGAGGCTGCACTGTATATAAGAGTTCATAAGGCTGCACTGTATATGAGTACATGTGGCTGCACTGTATATGAGTACATGAGGCTGCACTGTATATGAGTACATGAGGCTGCACTGTATATGAGTACATGAGGCTGCACTGTATATGAGTACATGTGGCTGCACTGTATATGAGTACATGTGGCTGCACTGTGTATGAGAGTACATGTGGCTGCACTGTATATGAGTACATGTGGCTGCACTGTATATGAGTACATGAGGCTGCACTGTATATGAGAGCACATGAGGCTGCACTGTATATGAGTACATGTGGCTGCACTGTATATGAGTACATGAGGCTGCACTGTATATGAGTACATGAGGCTGCACTGTATATGAGTACATGTGGCTGCACTGTATATGAGTACATGTGGCTGCACTGTATATGAAAGTACATGTGGCTGCACTGTATATGAGTACATGTGGCTGCACTGTATATGAGTACATGTGGCTGCACTGTATATGAGTACATGTGGCTGCACTGTATATGAGTACATGTGGATGCACTGTATATGAGAGTACATGTGGCTGCACTGTATATGAGTACATGTGGCTGCACTGTATATGAGTACATGAGGCTGCACTGTATATGAGTACATGAGGCTGCACTGTATATGAGTACATGAGGCTGCACTGTATATGAGTACATGAGGCTGCACTGTATATGAGAGTACATGTGGCTGCACTGTATATGAGTACATGAGGCTGCACTGTATATGAGTACATGAGGCTGCACTGTATATGAGAATACATGAGGCTGCACTGTATATGAGTACATGTGGCTGCACTGTATATGAAAGTACATGTGGCTGCACTGTATATGAGTACATGTGGCTGCACTGTATATGAGTACATGTGGCTGCACTGTATATGAGTACATGAGGCTGCACTGTATATGAGAGTACATGTGGCTGCACTGTATATGAGTACATGAGGCTGCACTGTATATGAGTACATAAGGCTGCACTGTATATGAGAGTACATGAGGCTGCACTGCATATGAGTACATGTGGCTGCACTGTATATGAGTACATGAGGCTGCACTGTATATGAGAGTACATGAGGCTGCACTGTATATGAGTACATGTGGCTGCACTGTATATGAACGTACATGTGGCTGCACTGTATATGAGTACATGTGGCTGCACTGTATATGAGTACATGTGGCTGCACTGTATATGAGTACATGAGGCTGCACTGCATATGAGTACATGTGGCTGCACTGTATATGAGAGTACATGAGGCTGCACTGCATATGAGAGTACATGAGGCTGCACTGTATATGAGAGTACATGAGGCTGCACTGTATATGAGTACATGTGGCTGCACTGTATATGAAAGTACATGTGGCTGCACTGTATAGGAGTACATGTGGCTGCACTGTATATGAGGGTACATGAGGTTGCACTGTATATGAGTACATGAGGCTGCACTGTATATGAGAGTACATGTGGCTGCACTGTATATGAAAGTACATGTGGCTGCACTGTATAGGAGTACATGAGGTTGCACTGTATATGAGTACATGAAGCTGCACTGTATATGAGTACATGAGGCTGCACTGTATATGAGTACATGAGGCTGCACTGTATATGAGTACATGAGGCTGCACTGTACATGAGTACATGAGGCTGCACTGTATATGAGTACATGTGGCTGCACTGTATATGAGTACATGTGGCTGCACTGTATATGAGAGTACATGAGGCTGCACTGTATATTAGAGTACATGAGGCTGCACTGTATATGAGAGGACATGAGGCTGCCCTGTATATGAGTACATGTGGCTGCACTGTATATGAAAGTACATGTGGCTGCACTGTATATGAGTACATGAGGCTGCACTGTATATGAGTACATGTGGCTGCACTGTATATGAGAGTACATGTGGCTGCACTGTATATGAGTACATGTGGCTGCACTGTATATGAAAGTACATGTGGCTGCACTGTATATGAGTACATGTGGCTGCACTGTATATGAGTACATGTGGCTGCACTGTATATGAGTACATGAGGCTGCACTGTATATGAGAGTACATGTGGCTGCACTGTATATGAGTACATGAGGCTGCACTGTATATGAGGCTGCACTGTATATGAGAGTACATGAGGCTGCACTGTATATGAGTACATGTGGCTGCACTGTATATGAAAGTACATGTGGCTGCACTGTATATGAGTACATGAGGCTGCACTGTATATGAGTACATGTGGCTGCACTGTATATGAGAGTACATGTGGCTGCACTGTATATGAGTACATGTGGCTGCACTGTATATGAGAGTACATGTGGCTGCACTGTATATGAGTACATGTGGCTGCACTGTATATGAAAGTACATGTGGCTGCACTGTATATGAGTACATGTGGCTGCACTGTATATGAGTACATGAGGCTGCACTGTATATGAGTACATGTGGCTGCACTGTATATGAGAGTACATGTGGCTGCACTGTATATGAGTACATGAGGCTGCACTGTATATGAGTACATGAGGCTGCACTGTATATGAGTACATGAGGCTGCACTGTATATGAGAGTACATGAGGCTGCACTGTATATGAGTACATGTGGCTGCACTGTATATGAAAGTACATGTGGCTGCACTGTATATGAGTACATGTGGCTGCACTGTATATGAGTACTTGTGGCTGCACTGTATATGAGTACATGAGGCTGCACTGTATATGAGTACATGTGGCTGCACTGTATATGAGAGTACATGAGGCTGCACTGCATATGAGAGTACATGAGGCTGCACTGTATATGAGAGTACATGAGGCTGCACTGTATATGAGTACATGTGGCTGCACTGTATATGAAAGTACATGTGGCTGCACTGTATATGAGGGTACATGAGGTTGCACTGTATATGAGTACATGAGGCTGCACTGTATATGAGTACATGAGGCTGCACTGTATATGAGTACATGTGGCTGCACTGTATATGAAAGTACATGTGGCTGCACTATATATGAGTACATGTGGCTGCACTGTATATGAGTACATGTGGCTGCACTGTATATGAGTAGATGTGGCTGCACTGTATATGAGTACATGAGGCTGCACTGTATATGAGTACATGTGGCTGCACTGTATATGAGAGTACATGAGGCTGCACTGCATATGAGAGTACATGAGGCTGCACTGTATATGAGAGTATATGAGGCTGCACTGTATATGAGTACATGTGGCTGCACTGTATATGAAAGTACATATGGCTGCACTGTATAGGAGTACATGTGGCTGCACTGTATATGAGGGTACATGAGGTTGCACTGTATATGAGTACATGAGGCTGCACTGTATATGAGTACATGAGGCTGCACTGTATATGAGAGAACATGTGGCTGCACTGTATATGAAAGTACATGTGGCTGCACTGTATAGGAGTACATGAGGTTGCACTGTATATGAGTACATGAGGCTGCACTGTATATGAGTACATGAGGCTGCACTGTATGAGAGTACATGTGGCTGCACTGTATATGAGTACATGTGGCTGCACTGTATATGAGTACATGTGGCTGCACTGTATATGAGTACATGTGGCTGCACTGTATATGAGAGTACATGAGGCTGCACTGTATATGAGTACATGAGGCTGCACTGCATATGAGAGTACATGAGGCTGCACTGCATATGAGTACATGAGGCTGCACTGTATATGAGTACATGAGGCTGCACTGTATATGAGTACATGAGGCTGCACTGTATATGAAAGTACACGAGGCTGCACTGTATATGAGAGTACATGAGGCTGCACTGTATATGAGAGTACATGAGGCTGCACTGTATATGAGAGTACATGAGGCTGCACTGTATATGAGTACATGAGGCTGAACTGTATATGAGTACATGAGGCTGCACTGCATATGAGAGTACATGAGGCTGCACTGTATATGAGTACATGAGGCTGCACTGTATATGAGTACATGAGGCTGCACTGTATATGAGTACATGAGGCTGCACTGTATATGAGTACATGAGGCTGCACTGTATATGAGTACATGTGGCTGCACTGTATATGAGTACATGTGGCTGCACTGTATATGAGTACATGAGGCTGCACTGTATATTAGAGTACATGAGGCTGCACTGTATATGAGAGGACATGAGGCTGCACTGTATATGAGTACATGTGGCTGCACTGTATATGAAAGTACATGTGGCTGCACTGTATATGAGTACATGTGGCTGCACTGTATATGAGTACATGTGGCTGCACTGTATATGAGTACATGAGGCTGCACTGTATATGAGAGTACATGTGGCTGCACTGTATATGAGTACATGAGGCTGCACTGTATATGAGGCTGCACTGTATATGAGAGTACATGAGGCTGCACTGTATATGAGTACATGTGGCTGCACTGTATATGAAAGTACATGTGGCTGCACTGTATATGAGTACATGAGGCTGCACTGTATATGAGTACATGTGGCTGCACTGTATATGAGAGTACATGTGGCTGCACTGTATATGAGTACATGTGGCTGCACTGTATATGAGAGTACATGTGGCTGCACTGTATATGAGTACATGTGGCTGCACTGTATATGAAAGTACATGTGGCTGCACTGTATATGAGTACATGTGGCTGCACTGTATATGAGTACATGAGGCTGCACTGTATATGAGTACATGTGGCTGCACTGTAGATGAGAGTACATGAGGCTGCACTGTATATGAGTACATGTGGCTGCACTGTATATGAGAGTACATGTGGCTGCACTGTATATGAGTACATGAGGCTGCACTGTATATTAGTACATGAGGCTGCACTGTATATGAGTACATGAGGCTGCACTTTATATGAGAGTACATGAGGCTGCACTGTATATGAGTACATGTGGCTGCACTGTATATGAAAGTACATGTGGCTGCACTGTATATGAGTACATGTGGCTGCACTGTATATGAAAGTACATTTGGCTGCACTGTATATGAGTACATGTGGCTGCACTGTATATGAGTACATGTGGCTGCACTGTATATGAGTACATGAGGCTGCACTGTATATGAGAGTACATGTGGCTGCACTGTATATGAGTACATGAGGCTGCACTGTATATGAGTACATAAGGCTGCACTGTATATGAGAGTACATGAGGCTGCACTGTATATGAGTACATGTGGCTGCACTGTATATGAGTACATGAGGCTGCACTGTATATGAGTGTACATGAGGCTGCACTGTATATGAGTACATGTGGCTGCACTGCATATGAGAGTACATGAGGCTGCACTGTATATGAGTACATGAGGCTGCACTGTATATGAGTACATGAGGCTGCACTGTATATGAGTACATGAGGCTGCACTGTATATGAGAGTACATGTGGCTGCACTGTATATGAGTACATGAGGCTGCACTGCATATGAGAGTACATGAGGCTGCACTGTATATGAGAGTACATGAGGCTGCACTGTATATGAGTACATGTGGCTGCACTGTATATGAAAGTACATGTGGCTGCACTGTATAGGAGTACATGTGGCTGCACTGTATATGAGGGTACATGAGGTTGCACTGTATATGAGTACATGAGGCTGCACTGTATATGAGTACATGAGGCTGCACTGTATATGAGAGTACATGTGGCTGCACTGTATATGAAAGTACATGTGGCTGCACTGTATAGGAGTACATGAGGCTGCACTGTATATGAGTACATGAGGCTGCACTGTATATGAGTACATGAGGCTGCACTGTATATGAGTACATGAGGCTGCACTGTATATGAGTACATGAGGCTGCACTGTATATGAGAGTACATGAGGCTGCACTGTATATGAGAGTACATGAGGCTGCACTGTATATGAGAGTACATGAGGCTGCACTGTATATGAGAGTACATGTGGCTGCACTGTATATGAGTACATGAGGCTGCACTGTATATGAGTACATGAGGCTGCACTGCATATGAGAGTACATGAGGCTGCACTGTATATGAGTACACGAGGCTGCACTGTATATGAGTACATGAGGCTGCACTGTATATGAGTACATGAGGCTGCACTGTATATGAGTACATGAGGCTGCACTGTATATGAGTACATGAGGCTGCACTGCATATGAGAGTACATGAGGCTGCACTGTATATGAGTACATGAGGCTGCACTGTATATGAGTACATGAGGCTGCACTGTATATGAGTACATGAGGCTGCACTGTATATGAGAGTACATGTGGCTGCACTGTATATAAGAGTACATGAGGCTGCACTGTATATGAGAGTACATGAGGCTGCACTGTATATGAGTACATGAGGCTGCACTGTATATGAGTACATGAGGCTGCACTGTATATGAGTACATGAGGCTGCACTGTATATGAGTACATGTGGCTGCACTGTATATGAGTACATGTGGCTGCACTGTATATGAGTACATGTGGCTGCACTGTATATGAGTACATGTGGCTGCACTGTATATGAAAGTACATGTGGCTGCACTGTATATGAGTACATGTGGCTGCACTGTATATGAGTACATGTGGCTGCACTGTATATGAGTACATGTGGCTGCATTGTATATGAGTACATGTGGCTGCACTGTATATGAGAGTACATGTGGCTGCACTGTATATGAGTACATGTGGCTGCACTGTATATGAGTACATGAGGCTGCACTGTATATGAGTACATGAGGCTGCACTGTATATGAGTACATGAGGCTGCACTGTATATGAGTACATGAGGCTGCACTGTATATGAGAGTACATGTGGCTGCACTGTATATGAGTACATGAGGCTGCACTGTATATGAGTACATGAGGCTGCACTGTATATGAGAGTACATGAGGCTGCACTGTATATGAGTACATGTGCCTGCACTGTATATGAAAGTACATTTGGCTGCACTGTATATGAGTACATGTGGCTGCACTGTATATGAGTACATGTGGCTGCACTGTATATGAGTACATGAGGCTGCACTGTATATGAGAGTACATGTGGCTGCACTGTATATGAGTACATGAGGCTGCACTGTATATGAGTACATAAGGCTGCACTGTATATGAGAGTACATGAGGCTGCACTGTATATGAGTACATGTGGCTGCACTGTATATGAGTACATGAGGCTGCACTGTATATGAGTGTACATGAGGCTGCACTGTATATGAGTACATGTGGCTGCACTGTATATGAACGTACATGTGGCTGCACTGTATATGAGTACATGTGGCTGCACTGTATATGAGTACATGTGGCTGCACTGTATATGAGTACATGAGGCTGCACTGCATATGAGTACATGTGGCTGCACTGTATATGAGAGTACATGAGGCTGCACTGCATATGAGAGTACATGAGGCTGCACTGTATATGAGAGTACATGAGGCTGCACTGTATATGAGTACATGTGGCTGCACTGTATATGAAAGTACATGTGGCTGCACTGTATAGGAGTACATGTGGCTGCACTGTATATGAGGGTACATGAGGTTGCACTGTATATGAGTACATGAGGATGCACTGTATATGAGTACATGAGGCTGCACTGTATATGAGAGTACATGTGGCTGCACTGTATATGAAAGTACATGTGGCTGCACTGTATAGGAGTACATGAGGCTGCACTGTATATGAGTACATGTGGCTGCACTGTATATGAGTACATGTGGCTGCACTGTATATGAGTACATGTGGATGCACTGTATATGAGAGTACATGTGGCTGCACTGTATATGAGTACATGTGGCTGCACTGTATATGAGTACATGAGGCTGCACTGTATATGAGTACATGAGGCTGCACTGTATATGAGTACATGAGGCTGCACTGTATATGAGTACATGAGGCTGCACTGTATATGAGAGTACATGTGGCTGCACTGTATATGAGTACATGAGGCTGCACTGTATATGAGTACATGAGGCTGCACTGTATATGAGAGTACATGAGGCTGCACTGTATATGAGTACATGTGGCTGCACTGTATATGAAAGTACATTTGGCTGCACTGTATATGAGTACATGTGGCTGCACTGTATATGAGTACATGTGGCTGCACTGTATATGAGTACATGAGGCTGCACTGTATATGAGAGTACATGTGGCTGCACTGTATATGAGTACATGAGGCTGCACTGTATATGAGTACATAAGGCTGCACTGTATATGAGAGTACATGAGGCTGCACTGTATATGAGTACATGTGGCTGCACTGTATATGAGTACATGAGGCTGCACTGTATATGAGTGTACATGAGGCTGCACTGTATATGAGTACATGTGGCTGCACTGTATATGAACGTACATGTGGCTGCACTGTATATGAGTACATGTGGCTGCACTGTATATGAGTACATGTGGCTGCACTGTATATGAGTACATGAGGCTGCACTGCATATGAGTACATGTGGCTGCACTGTATATGAGAGTACATGAGGCTGCACTGCATATGAGAGTACATGAGGCTGCACTGTATATGAGAGTACATGAGGCTGCACTGTATATGAGTACATGTGGCTGCACTGTATATGAAAGTACATGTGGCTGCACTGTATAGGAGTACATGTGGCTGCACTGTATATGAGGGTACATGAGGTTGCACTGTATATGAGTACATGAGGCTGCACTGTATATGAGTACATGAGGCTGCACTGTATATGAGTACATGAGGCTGCACTGTATATGAGTACATGAGGCTGCACTGTATATGAGAGTACATGTGGCTGCACTGTATATGAGTACATGAGGCTGCACTGTATATTAGTACATGAGGCTGCACTGTATATGAGAGTACATGAGGCTGCACTGTATATGAGTACATGTGGCTGCACTGTATATGAAAGTACATTTGGCTGCACTGTATATGAGTACATGTGGCTGCACTGTATATGAGTACATGTGGCTGCACTGTATGAGTACATGAGGCTGCACTGTATATGAGAGTACATGTGGCTGCACTGTATATGAGTACATGAGGCTGCACTGTATATGAGTACATAAGGCTGCACTGTATATGAGAGTACATGAGGCTGCACTGTATATGAGTACATGTGGCTGCACTGTATATGAGTACATGAGGCTGCACTGTATATGAGTGTACATGAGGCTGCACTGTATATGAGTACATGTGGCTGCACTGTATATGAACGTACATGTGGCTGCACTGTATATGAGTACATGTGGCTGCACTGTATATGAGTACATGTGGCTGCACTGTATATGAGTACATGAGGCTGCACTGCATATGAGTACATGTGGCTGCACTGTATATGAGAGTACATGAGGCTGCACTGCATATGAGAGTACATGAGGCTGCACTGTATATGAGAGTACATGAGGCTGCACTGTATATGAGTACATGTGGCTGCACTGTATATGAAAGTACATGTGGCTGCACTGTATAGTAGTACATGTGGCTGCACTGTATATGAGGGTACATGAGGTTGCACTGTATATGAGTACATGAGGCTGCACTGTATATGAGTACATGAGGCTGCACTGTATATGAGAGTACATGTGGCTGCACTGTATATGAAAGTACATGTGGCTGCACTGTATAGGAGTACATGAGGCTGCACTGTATATGAGTACATGAGGCTGCACTGTATATGAGTACATGAGGCTGCACTGTATATGAGTACATGAGGCTGCACTGTACATGAGTACATGAGGCGGCACTGTATATGAGTACATGTGGCTGCACTGTATATGAGTACATGTGGCTGCACTGTATATGAGTACATGAGGCTGCACTGTATATTAGAGTACATGAGGCTGCACTGTATATGAGAGGACATGAGGCTGCACTGTATATGAGTACATGTGGCTGCACTGTATATGAAAGTACATGTGGCTGCACTGTATATGAGTACATGAGGCTGCACTGTATATGAGTACATGTGGCTGCACTGTATATGAGAGTACATGTGGCTGCACTGTATATGAGTACATGTGGCTGCACTGTATATGAAAGTACATGTGGCTGCACTGTATATGAGTACATGTGGCTGCACTGTATATGAGTACATGTGGCTGCACTGTATATGAGTACATGAGGCTGCACTGTATATGAGAGTACATGTGGCTGCACTGTATATGAGTACATGAGGCTGCACTGTATATGAGGCTGCACTGTATATGAGAGTACATGAGGCTGCACTGTATATGAGTACATGTGGCTGCACTGTATATGAAAGTACATGTGGCTGCACTGTATATGAGTACATGAGGCTGCACTGTATATGAGTACATGTGGCTGCACTGTATATGAGAGTACATGTGGCTGCACTGTATATGAGTACATGTGGCTGCACTGTATATGAGAGTACATGTGGCTGCACTGTATATGAGTACATGTGGCTGCACTGTATATGAAAGTACATGTGGCTGCACTGTATATGAGTACATGTGGCTGCACTGTATATGAGTACATGAGGCTGCACTGTATATGAGTACATGTGGCTGCACTGTATATGAGAGTACATGAGGCTGCACTGTATATGAGTACATGTGGCTGCACTGTATATGAGTACATGAGGCTGCACTGTATATGAGAGTACATGTGGCTGCACTGTATATGAGTACATGAGGCTGCACTGTATATGAGTACATAAGGCTGCACTGTATATGAGAGTACATGAGGCTGCACTGTATATGAGTACATGTGGCTGCACTGTATATGAGTACATGAGGCTGCACTGTATATGAGTGTACATGAGGCTGCACTGTATATGAGTACATGTGGCTGCACTGTATATGAACGTACATGTGGCTGCACTGTATATGAGTACATGTGGCTGCACTGTATATGAGTACATGTGGCTGCACTGTATATGAGTACATGAGGCTGCACTGCATATGAGTACATGTGGCTGCACTGTATATGAGAGTACATGAGGCTGCACTGCATATGAGAGTACATGAGGCTGCACTGTATATGAGAGTACATGAGGCTGCACTGTATATGAGTACATGTGGCTGCACTGTATATGAAAGTACATGTGGCTGCACTGTATAGGAGTACATGTGGCTGCACTGTATATGAGGGTACATGAGGTTGCACTGTATATGAGTACATGAGGCTGCACTGTATATGAGTACATGAGGCTGCACTGTATATGAGAGTACATGTGGCTGCACTGTATATGAAAGTACATGTGGCTGCACTGTATAGGAGTACATGAGGCTGCACTGTATATGAGTACATGAGGCTGCACTGTATATGAGTACATGAGGCTGCACTGTATATGAGTACATGAGGCTGCACTGTACATGAGTACATGAGGCGGCACTGTATATGAGTACATGTGGCTGCACTGTATATGAGTACATGTGGCTGCACTGTATATGAGTACATGAGGCTGCACTGTATATTAGAGTACATGAGGCTGCACTGTATATGAGAGGACATGAGGCTGCACTGTATATGAGTACATGTGGCTGCACTGTATATGAAAGTACATGTGGCTGCACTGTATATGAGTACATGAGGCTGCACTGTATATGAGTACATGTGGCTGCACTGTATATGAGAGTACATGTAGCTGCACTGTATATGAGTACATGTGGCTGCACTGTATATGAAAGTACATGTGGCTGCACTGTATATGAGTACATGTGGCTGCACTGTATATGAGTACATGTGGCTGCACTGTATATGAGTACATGAGGCTGCACTGTATATGAGAGTACATGTGGCTGCACTGTATATGAGTACATGAGGCTGCACTGTATATGAGTACATGAGGCTGCACTGTATATGAGAGTACATGAGGCTGCACTGTATATGAGTACATGTGCCTGCACTGTATATGAAAGTACATGTGGCTGCACTGTATATGAGTACATGAGGCTGCACTGTATATGAGTACATGTGGCTGCACTGTATATGAGAGTACATGTAGCTGCACTGTATATGAGTACATGTGGCTGCACTGTATATGAAAGTACATGTGGCTGCACTGTATATGAGTACATGTGGCTGCACTGTATATGAGTACATGTGGCTGCACTGTATATGAGTACATGAGGCTGCACTGTATATGAGAGTACATGTGGCTGCACTGTATATGAGTACATGAGGCTGCACTGTATATGAGTACATGAGGCTGCACTGTATATGAGAGTACATGAGGCTGCACTGTATATGAGTACATGTGCCTGCACTGTATATGAAAGTACATTTGGCTGCACTGTATATGAGTACATGTGGCTGCACTGTATATGAGTACATGTGGCTGCACTGTATATGAGTACATGAGGCTGCACTGTATATGAGAGTACATGTGGCTGCACTGTATATGAGTACATGAGGCTGCACTGTATATGAGTACATAAGGCTGCACTGTATATGAGAGTACATGAGGCTGCACTGTATATGAGTACATGTGGCTGCACTGTATATGAGTACATGAGGCTGCACTGTATATGAGTGTACATGAGGCTGCACTGTATATGAGTACATGTGGCTGCACTGTATATGAACGTACATGTGGCTGCACTGTATATGAGTACATGTGGCTGCACTGTATATGAGTACATGTGGCTGCACTGTATATGAGTACATGAGGCTGCACTGCATATGAGTACATGTGGCTGCACTGTATATGAGAGTACATGAGGCTGCACTGCATATGAGAGTACATGAGGCTGCACTGTATATGAGAGTACATGAGGCTGCACTGTATATGAGTACATGTGGCTGCACTGTATATGAAAGTACATGTGGCTGCACTGTATAGGAGTACATGTGGCTGCACTGTATATGAGGGTACATGAGGTTGCACTGTATATGAGTACATGAGGATGCACTGTATATGAGTACATGAGGCTGCACTGTATATGAGAGTACATGTGGCTGCACTGTATATGAAAGTACATGTGGCTGCACTGTATAGGAGTACATGAGGCTGCACTGTATATGAGTACATGTGGCTGCACTGTATATGAGTACATGTGGCTGCACTGTATATGAGTACATGTGGATGCACTGTATATGAGAGTACATGTGGCTGCACTGTATATGAGTACATGTGGCTGCACTGTATATGAGTACATGAGGCTGCACTGTATATGAGTACATGAGGCTGCACTGTATATGAGTACATGAGGCTGCACTGTATATGAGTACATGAGGCTGCACTGTATATGAGAGTACATGTGGCTGCACTGTATATGAGTACATGAGGCTGCACTGTATATGAGTACATGAGGCTGCACTGTATATGAGAGTACATGAGGCTGCACTGTATATGAGTACATGTGGCTGCACTGTATATGAAAGTACATTTGGCTGCACTGTATATGAGTACATGTGGCTGCACTGTATATGAGTACATGTGGCTGCACTGTATATGAGTACATGAGGCTGCACTGTATATGAGAGTACATGTGGCTGCACTGTATATGAGTACATGAGGCTGCACTGTATATGAGTACATAAGGCTGCACTGTATATGAGAGTACATGAGGCTGCACTGTATATGAGTACATGTGGCTGCACTGTATATGAGTACATGAGGCTGCACTGTATATGAGCGTACATGAGGCTGCACTGTATATGAGTACATGTGGCTGCACTGTATATGAACGTACATGTGGCTGCACTGTATATGAGTACATGTGGCTGCACTGTATATGAGTACATGTGGCTGCACTGTATATGAGTACATGAGGCTGCACTGCATATGAGTACATGTGGCTGCACTGTATATGAGAGTACATGAGGCTGCACTGCATATGAGAGTACATGAGGCTGCACTGTATATGAGAGTACATGAGGCTGCACTGTATATGAGTACATGTGGCTGCACTGTATATGAAAGTACATGTGGCTGCACTGTATAGGAGTACATGTGGCTGCACTGTATATGAGGGTACATGAGGTTGCACTGTATATGAGTACATGAGGCTGCACTGTATATGAGTACATGAGGCTGCACTGTATATGAGAGTACATGTGGCTGCACTGTATATGAAAGTACATGTGGCTGCACTGTATAGGAGTACATGAGGCTGCACTGTATATGAGTACATGAGGCTGCACTGTATATGAGTACATGAGGCTGCACTGTATATGAGTACATGAGGCTGCACTGTATATGAGAGTACATGTGGCTGCACTGTATATGAGTACATGAGGCTGCACTGTATATGAGTACATGAGGCTGCACTGTATATGAGAGTACATGAGGCTGCACTGTATATGAGAGTACATGAGGCTGCACTGTATATGAGAGTACATGAGGCTGCACTGTATATGAGAGTACATGAGGCTGCACTGTATATGAGTACATGAGGCTGCACTGTATATGAGTACATGAGGCTGCACTGCATATGAGAGTACATGAGGCTGCACTGTATATGAGTACATGAGGCTGCACTGTATATGAGTACATGAGGCTGCACTGTATATGAGTACATGAGGCTGCACTGTATATGAGTACATGAGGCTGCACTGTATATGAGTAAATGAGGCTGCACTGCATATGAGAGTACATGAGGCTGCACTGTATATGAGTACATGAGGCTGCACTGTATATGAGTACATGAGGCTGCACTGTATATGAGTAAAAAAAAAGGGGAAGAAGCCAGCACTGCTATGGTCAGAACGCAATAACTGAAGTGCAATTGCACATAAATTCTAACTGTATTTCAAATATGAGACATTTAGCAAACAATTGATCAATTCTTTGAGCTACCCCGCCACTTCACGGCAATCTCATAATGGGGCAGTCCTAATCTTCGTATTTTATTTACGTTGTGCCATTATGGCTTCCTGAATGTATAAAAAAAAAAAAAAAAAAAGGGACCACATTAAATGCGAACTGTACCTGGAGCATTTTCAGAATCACTCCCTTGGTGCCAGGAAAGGCAAGCGCAGGTAAAGGCCGATCAGGTCCAGTGCGAACATTTCAGATCTGGCTTCCACACTGCCAAACCCGCACCAAAGATGAAGCCTTTCCTGGCACCAAGGGAGTGATTCTGAAAATGCTCCAGGTACAGTTCGCATTTAATGTGGTCCTTTTTTTTTTTTTTTTTTTATACATTCAGGAAGCCATAATGGCACAACGTAAATAAAATACGAAGATTAGGACTGCCCCATTATGAGATTGCCGTGAAGTGGCGGGGTAGCTCAAAGAATTGATCAATTGTTTGCTAAATGTCTCATATTTGAAATACAGTTAGAATTTATGTGCAATTGCACTTCAGTTATTGCGTTCTGACCATAAGCAGTGCTGGCTTCTCCCCTTTTTTTTGCACTGTATATGAGTACATGAGGCTGCACTGTATATGAGAGTACATGTGGCTGCACTGTATATAAGAGTACATGAGGCTGCACTGTATATGAGAGTACATGAGGCTGCACTGTATATGAGTACATGAGGCTGCACTGTATATGAGTACATGTGGCTGCACTGTATATGAGTACATGTGGCTGCACTGTATATGAGTACATGTGGCTGCACTGTATATGAGAGTACATGAGGCTGCACTGTATATGAGTACATGAGGCTGCACTGTATATGAGTACATGTGGCTGCACTGTATATGAGAGTACATGAGGCTACACTTAATATGAGTACATGTGGCTGCACTGTATATGAGAGTACATGTGGCTGCACTGTATATGAGTACATGAGGCTGCACTGTATATGAGTACATGTGGCTGCACTGTATATGAGAGTACATGAGGCTGCACTGTATATGAGAGTACATGAGGCTGCACTGTATATGAGAGTACATGTGGCTGCACTGTATATGAGTACATGTGGCTGCACTGTATATGAGAGTACATGAGGCTGCACTGTATATGAGTACATGAGGCTGCACTGTATATGAGTACATGTGGCTGCACTGTATATGAGTACATGTGGCTGCACTGTATATGAGTACATGTGGCTGCACTGTATATGAGAGTACATGAGGCTGCACTGTATATGAGTACATGAGGCTGCACTGCATATGAGAGTACATGAGGCTGCACTGCATATGAGTACATGAGGCTGCACTGTATATGAGTACATGAGGCTGCACTGTATATGAGTACATGAGGCTGCACTGTATATGAGTACATGTGGCTGCACTGTATATGAGAGTACATGTGGCTGCACTGTATATGAGTACATGTGGCTGCACTGTATATGAAAGTACATGTGGCTGCACTGTATATTAGAGTACATGAGGCTGCACTGTATATGAGTACATGTGGCTGAACTGTATATGAGTACATGTGGCTGCACTGTATATGAGTACATGAGGCTGCACTGTATATGAGTACATGTGGCTGCACTGTATATGAGTACATGTGGCTGCACTGTATATGAGTACATGAGGCTGCACTGTATATTAGAGTACATGTGGCTGCACTGAATATGAGAGTACATGAGGCTGCACTGTATATTAGAGTACATGAGGCTGCACTGTATATGAGAGTACATGAGGCTGCACTGTATATGAGAGTACATGAGGCTGCACTGTATATGAGAGTACATGAGGCTGCACTGTATATGAGTACATGAGGCTGCACTGTATATGAGTACATGAGGCTGCACTGTATATGAGTACATGAGGCTGCACTGTATATGAGTACATGTGGCTGCACTGTATATGAGTACATGTGGCTGCACTGTATATGAGTACATGTGGCTGCACTGTATATGAAAGTACATGTGGCTGCACTGTATATGAGTACATGTGGCTGCACTGTATATGAGTACATGTGGCTGCACTGTATATGAGTACATGTGGCTGCACTGTATATGAGTACATGAGGCTGCACTGTATGAGAGTTCATGAGGCTGCACTGTATATGAGTACATGTGGCTGCACTGTATATGAGTACATGAGGCTGCACTGTATATAAGAGTTCATAAGGCTGCACTGTATATGAGTACATGTGGCTGCACTGTATATGAGTACATGAGGCTGCACTGTATATGAGTACATGAGGCTGCACTGTATATGAGTACATGAGGCTGCACTGTATATGAGTACATGTGGCTGCACTGTATATGAGTACATGTGGCTGCACTGTGTATGAGAGTACATGTGGCTGCACTGTATATGAGTACATGTGGCTGCACTGTATATGAGTACATGAGGCTGCACTGTATATGAGAGCACATGAGGCTGCACTGTATATGAGTACATGTGGCTGCACTGTATATGAGTACATGAGGCTGCACTGTATATGAGTACATGAGGCTGCACTGTATATGAGTACATGTGGCTGCACTGTATATGAGTACATGTGGCTGCACTGTATATGAAAGTACATGTGGCTGCACTGTATATGAGTACATGTGGCTGCACTGTATATGAGTACATGTGGCTGCACTGTATATGAGTACATGTGGCTGCACTGTATATGAGTACATGTGGATGCACTGTATATGAGAGTACATGTGGCTGCACTGTATATGAGTACATGTGGCTGCACTGTATATGAGTACATGAGGCTGCACTGTATATGAGTACATGAGGCTGCACTGTATATGAGTACATGAGGCTGCACTGTATATGAGTACATGAGGCTGCACTGTATATGAGAGTACATGTGGCTGCACTGTATATGAGTACATGAGGCTGCACTGTATATGAGTACATGAGGCTGCACTGTATATGAGAATACATGAGGCTGCACTGTATATGAGTACATGTGGCTGCACTGTATATGAAAGTACATGTGGCTGCACTGTATATGAGTACATGTGGCTGCACTGTATATGAGTACATGTGGCTGCACTGTATATGAGTACATGAGGCTGCACTGTATATGAGAGTACATGTGGCTGCACTGTATATGAGTACATGAGGCTGCACTGTATATGAGTACATAAGGCTGCACTGTATATGAGAGTACATGAGGCTGCACTGCATATGAGTACATGTGGCTGCACTGTATATGAGTACATGAGGCTGCACTGTATATGAGAGTACATGAGGCTGCACTGTATATGAGTACATGTGGCTGCACTGTATATGAACGTACATGTGGCTGCACTGTATATGAGTACATGTGGCTGCAC
Source organism: Ranitomeya imitator (assembly GCF_032444005.1). Taxonomy (NCBI): domain Eukaryota; kingdom Metazoa; phylum Chordata; class Amphibia; order Anura; family Dendrobatidae; genus Ranitomeya; species Ranitomeya imitator. The sequence continues at coordinate 702,631,873 of NC_091284.1, read as the reverse complement.
TGTATATGAGTACATGTGGCTGCACTGTATATGAGTACATGAGGCTGCACTGCATATGAGTACATGTGGCTGCACTGTATATGAGAGTACATGAGGCTGCACTGCATATGAGAGTACATGAGGCTGCACTGTATATGAGAGTACATGAGGCTGCACTGTATATGAGTACATGTGGCTGCACTGTATATGAAAGTACATGTGGCTGCACTGTATAGGAGTACATGTGGCTGCACTGTATATGAGGGTACATGAGGTTGCACTGTATATGAGTACATGAGGCTGCACTGTATATGAGAGTACATGTGGCTGCACTGTATATGAAAGTACATGTGGCTGCACTGTATAGGAGTACATGAGGTTGCACTGTATATGAGTACATGAAGCTGCACTGTATATGAGTACATGAGGCTGCACTGTATATGAGTACATGAGGCTGCACTGTATATGAGTACATGAGGCTGCACTGTACATGAGTACATGAGGCTGCACTGTATATGAGTACATGTGGCTGCACTGTATATGAGTACATGTGGCTGCACTGTATATGAGAGTACATGAGGCTGCACTGTATATTAGAGTACATGAGGCTGCACTGTATATGAGAGGACATGAGGCTGCCCTGTATATGAGTACATGTGGCTGCACTGTATATGAAAGTACATGTGGCTGCACTGTATATGAGTACATGAGGCTGCACTGTATATGAGTACATGTGGCTGCACTGTATATGAGAGTACATGTGGCTGCACTGTATATGAGTACATGTGGCTGCACTGTATATGAAAGTACATGTGGCTGCACTGTATATGAGTACATGTGGCTGCACTGTATATGAGTACATGTGGCTGCACTGTATATGAGTACATGAGGCTGCACTGTATATGAGAGTACATGTGGCTGCACTGTATATGAGTACATGAGGCTGCACTGTATATGAGGCTGCACTGTATATGAGAGTACATGAGGCTGCACTGTATATGAGTACATGTGGCTGCACTGTATATGAAAGTACATGTGGCTGCACTGTATATGAGTACATGAGGCTGCACTGTATATGAGTACATGTGGCTGCACTGTATATGAGAGTACATGTGGCTGCACTGTATATGAGTACATGTGGCTGCACTGTATATGAGAGTACATGTGGCTGCACTGTATATGAGTACATGTGGCTGCACTGTATATGAAAGTACATGTGGCTGCACTGTATATGAGTACATGTGGCTGCACTGTATATGAGTACATGAGGCTGCACTGTATATGAGTACATGTGGCTGCACTGTATATGAGAGTACATGTGGCTGCACTGTATATGAGTACATGAGGCTGCACTGTATATGAGTACATGAGGCTGCACTGTATATGAGTACATGAGGCTGCACTGTATATGAGAGTACATGAGGCTGCACTGTATATGAGTACATGTGGCTGCACTGTATATGAAAGTACATGTGGCTGCACTGTATATGAGTACATGTGGCTGCACTGTATATGAGTACTTGTGGCTGCACTGTATATGAGTACATGAGGCTGCACTGTATATGAGTACATGTGGCTGCACTGTATATGAGAGTACATGAGGCTGCACTGCATATGAGAGTACATGAGGCTGCACTGTATATGAGAGTACATGAGGCTGCACTGTATATGAGTACATGTGGCTGCACTGTATATGAAAGTACATGTGGCTGCACTGTATATGAGGGTACATGAGGTTGCACTGTATATGAGTACATGAGGCTGCACTGTATATGAGTACATGAGGCTGCACTGTATATGAGTACATGTGGCTGCACTGTATATGAAAGTACATGTGGCTGCACTATATATGAGTACATGTGGCTGCACTGTATATGAGTACATGTGGCTGCACTGTATATGAGTAGATGTGGCTGCACTGTATATGAGTACATGAGGCTGCACTGTATATGAGTACATGTGGCTGCACTGTATATGAGAGTACATGAGGCTGCACTGCATATGAGAGTACATGAGGCTGCACTGTATATGAGAGTATATGAGGCTGCACTGTATATGAGTACATGTGGCTGCACTGTATATGAAAGTACATATGGCTGCACTGTATAGGAGTACATGTGGCTGCACTGTATATGAGGGTACATGAGGTTGCACTGTATATGAGTACATGAGGCTGCACTGTATATGAGTACATGAGGCTGCACTGTATATGAGAGAACATGTGGCTGCACTGTATATGAAAGTACATGTGGCTGCACTGTATAGGAGTACATGAGGTTGCACTGTATATGAGTACATGAGGCTGCACTGTATATGAGTACATGAGGCTGCACTGTATGAGAGTACATGTGGCTGCACTGTATATGAGTACATGTGGCTGCACTGTATATGAGTACATGTGGCTGCACTGTATATGAGTACATGTGGCTGCACTGTATATGAGAGTACATGAGGCTGCACTGTATATGAGTACATGAGGCTGCACTGCATATGAGAGTACATGAGGCTGCACTGCATATGAGTACATGAGGCTGCACTGTATATGAGTACATGAGGCTGCACTGTATATGAGTACATGAGGCTGCACTGTATATGAAAGTACACGAGGCTGCACTGTATATGAGAGTACATGAGGCTGCACTGTATATGAGAGTACATGAGGCTGCACTGTATATGAGAGTACATGAGGCTGCACTGTATATGAGTACATGAGGCTGAACTGTATATGAGTACATGAGGCTGCACTGCATATGAGAGTACATGAGGCTGCACTGTATATGAGTACATGAGGCTGCACTGTATATGAGTACATGAGGCTGCACTGTATATGAGTACATGAGGCTGCACTGTATATGAGTACATGAGGCTGCACTGTATATGAGTACATGTGGCTGCACTGTATATGAGTACATGTGGCTGCACTGTATATGAGTACATGAGGCTGCACTGTATATTAGAGTACATGAGGCTGCACTGTATATGAGAGGACATGAGGCTGCACTGTATATGAGTACATGTGGCTGCACTGTATATGAAAGTACATGTGGCTGCACTGTATATGAGTACATGTGGCTGCACTGTATATGAGTACATGTGGCTGCACTGTATATGAGTACATGAGGCTGCACTGTATATGAGAGTACATGTGGCTGCACTGTATATGAGTACATGAGGCTGCACTGTATATGAGGCTGCACTGTATATGAGAGTACATGAGGCTGCACTGTATATGAGTACATGTGGCTGCACTGTATATGAAAGTACATGTGGCTGCACTGTATATGAGTACATGAGGCTGCACTGTATATGAGTACATGTGGCTGCACTGTATATGAGAGTACATGTGGCTGCACTGTATATGAGTACATGTGGCTGCACTGTATATGAGAGTACATGTGGCTGCACTGTATATGAGTACATGTGGCTGCACTGTATATGAAAGTACATGTGGCTGCACTGTATATGAGTACATGTGGCTGCACTGTATATGAGTACATGAGGCTGCACTGTATATGAGTACATGTGGCTGCACTGTAGATGAGAGTACATGAGGCTGCACTGTATATGAGTACATGTGGCTGCACTGTATATGAGAGTACATGTGGCTGCACTGTATATGAGTACATGAGGCTGCACTGTATATTAGTACATGAGGCTGCACTGTATATGAGTACATGAGGCTGCACTTTATATGAGAGTACATGAGGCTGCACTGTATATGAGTACATGTGGCTGCACTGTATATGAAAGTACATGTGGCTGCACTGTATATGAGTACATGTGGCTGCACTGTATATGAAAGTACATTTGGCTGCACTGTATATGAGTACATGTGGCTGCACTGTATATGAGTACATGTGGCTGCACTGTATATGAGTACATGAGGCTGCACTGTATATGAGAGTACATGTGGCTGCACTGTATATGAGTACGAGAGGCTGCACTGTATATGAGTACATAAGGCTGCACTGTATATGAGAGTACATGAGGCTGCACTGTATATGAGTACATGTGGCTGCACTGTATATGAGTACATGAGGCTGCACTGTATATGAGTGTACATGAGGCTGCACTGTATATGAGTACATGTGGCTGCACTGCATATGAGAGTACATGAGGCTGCACTGTATATGAGTACATGAGGCTGCACTGTATATGAGTACATGAGGCTGCACTGTATATGAGTACATGAGGCTGCACTGTATATGAGAGTACATGTGGCTGCACTGTATATGAGTACATGAGGCTGCACTGCATATGAGAGTACATGAGGCTGCACTGTATATGAGAGTACATGAGGCTGCACTGTATATGAGTACATGTGGCTGCACTGTATATGAAAGTACATGTGGCTGCACTGTATAGGAGTACATGTGGCTGCACTGTATATGAGGGTACATGAGGTTGCACTGTATATGAGTACATGAGGATGCACTGTATATGAGTACATGAGGCTGCACTGTATATGAGAGTACATGTGGCTGCACTGTATATGAAAGTACATGTGGCTGCACTGTATAGGAGTACATGAGGCTGCACTGTATATGAGTACATGTGGCTGCACTGTATATGAGTACATGTGGCTGCACTGTATATGAGTACATGTGGATGCACTGTATATGAGAGTACATGTGGCTGCACTGTATATGAGTACATGTGGCTGCACTGTATATGAGTACATGAGGCTGCACTGTATATGAGTACATGAGGCTGCACTGTATATGAGTACATGAGGCTGCACTGTATATGAGTACATGAGGCTGCACTGTATATGAGAGTACATGTGGCTGCACTGTATATGAGTACATGAGGCTGCACTGTATATGAGTACATGAGGCTGCACTGTATATGAGAGTACATGAGGCTGCACTGTATATGAGTACATGTGGCTGCACTGTATATGAAAGTACATTTGGCTGCACTGTATATGAGTACATGTGGCTGCACTGTATATGAGTACATGTGGCTGCACTGTATATGAGTACATGAGGCTGCACTGTATATGAGAGTACATGTGGCTGCACTGTATATGAGTACATGAGGCTGCACTGTATATGAGTACATAAGGCTGCACTGTATATGAGAGTACATGAGGCTGCACTGTATATGAGTACATGTGGCTGCACTGTATATGAGTACATGAGGCTGCACTGTATATGAGCGTACATGAGGCTGCACTGTATATGAGTACATGTGGCTGCACTGTATATGAACGTACATGTGGCTGCACTGTATATGAGTACATGTGGCTGCACTGTATATGAGTACATGTGGCTGCACTGTATATGAGTACATGAGGCTGCACTGCATATGAGTACATGTGGCTGCACTGTATATGAGAGTACATGAGGCTGCACTGCATATGAGAGTACATGAGGCTGCACTGTATATGAGAGTACATGAGGCTGCACTGTATATGAGTACATGTGGCTGCACTGTATATGAAAGTACATGTGGCTGCACTGTATAGGAGTACATGTGGCTGCACTGTATATGAGGGTACATGAGGTTGCACTGTATATGAGTACATGAGGCTGCACTGTATATGAGTACATGAGGCTGCACTGTATATGAGAGTACATGTGGCTGCACTGTATATGAAAGTACATGTGGCTGCACTGTATAGGAGTACATGAGGCTGCACTGTATATGAGTACATGAGGCTGCACTGTATATGAGTACATGAGGCTGCACTGTATATGAGTACATGAGGCTGCACTGTATATGAGAGTACATGTGGCTGCACTGTATATGAGTACATGAGGCTGCACTGTATATGAGTACATGAGGCTGCACTGTATATGAGAGTACATGAGGCTGCACTGTATATGAGTACATGTGGCTGCACTGTATATGAAAGTACATTTGGCTGCACTGTATATGAGTACATGTGGCTGCACTGTATATGAGTACATGTGGCTGCACTGTATATGAGTACATGAGGCTGCACTGTATATGAGAGTACATGTGGCTGCACTGTATATGAGTACATGAGGCTGCACTGTATATGAGTACATAAGGCTGCACTGTATATGAGAGTACATGAGGCTGCACTGTATATGAGTACATGTGGCTGCACTGTATATGAGTACATGAGGCTGCACTGTATATGAGCGTACATGAGGCTGCACTGTATATGAGTACATGTGGCTGCACTGTATATGAACGTACATGTGGCTGCACTGTATATGAGTACATGTGGCTGCACTGTATATGAGTACATGTGGCTGCACTGTATATGAGTACATGAGGCTGCACTGCATATGAGTACATGTGGCTGCACTGTATATGAGAGTACATGAGGCTGCACTGCATATGAGAGTACATGAGGCTGCACTGTATATGAGAGTACATGAGGCTGCACTGTATATGAGTACATGTGGCTGCACTGTATATGAAAGTACATGTGGCTGCACTGTATATGAGGGTACATGAGGTTGCACTGTATATGAGTACATGAGGCTGCACTGTATATGAGTACATGAGGCTGCACTGTATATGAGAGTACATGTGGCTGCACTGTATATGAAAGTACATGTGGCTGCACTGTATAGGAGTACATGAGGCTGCACTGTATATGAGTACATGAGGCTGCACTGTATATGAGTACATGAGGCTGCACTGTATATGAGTACATGAGGCTGCACTGTATATGAGAGTACATGTGGCTGCACTGTATATGAGTACATGAGGCTGCACTGTATATTAGTACATGAGGCTGCACTGTATATGAGAGTACATGAGGCTGCACTGTATATGAGTACATGTGGCTGCACTGTATATGAAAGTACATTTGGCTGCACTGTATATGAGTACATGTGGCTGCACTGTATATGAGTACATGTGGCTGCACTGTATGAGTACATGAGGCTGCACTGTATATGAGAGTACATGTGGCTGCACTGTATATGAGTACATGAGGCTGCACTGTATATGAGTACATAAGGCTGCACTGTATATGAGAGTACATGAGGCTGCACTGTATATGAGTACATGTGGCTGCACTGTATATGAGTACATGAGGCTGCACTGTATATGAGTGTACATGAGGCTGCACTGTATATGAGTACATGTGGCTGCACTGTATATGAACGTACATGTGGCTGCACTGTATATGAGTACATGTGGCTGCACTGTATATGAGTACATGTGGCTGCACTGTATATGAGTACATGAGGCTGCACTGCATATGAGTACATGTGGCTGCACTGTATATGAGAGTACATGAGGCTGCACTGCATATGAGAGTACATGAGGCTGCACTGTATATGAGAGTACATGAGGCTGCACTGTATATGAGTACATGTGGCTGCACTGTATATGAAAGTACATGTGGCTGCACTGTATAGGAGTACATGTGGCTGCACTGTATATGAGGGTACATGAGGTTGCACTGTATATGAGTACATGAGGCTGCACTGTATATGAGTACATGAGGCTGCACTGTATATGAGAGTACATGTGGCTGCACTGTATATGAAAGTACATGTGGCTGCACTGTATAGGAGTACATGAGGCTGCACTGTATATGAGTACATGAGGCTGCACTGTATATGAGTACATGAGGCTGCACTGTATATGAGTACATGAGGCTGCACTGTACATGAGTACATGAGGCGGCACTGTATATGAGTACATGTGGCTGCACTGTATATGAGTACATGTGGCTGCACTGTATATGAGTACATGAGGCTGCACTGTATATTAGAGTACATGTGGCTGCACTGTATATGAAAGTACATGTGGCTGCACTGTATATGAGTACATGAGGCTGCACTGTATATGAGTACATGTGGCTGCACTGTATATGAGAGTACATGTGGCTGCACTGTATATGAGTACATGTGGCTGCACTGTATATGAAAGTACATGTGGCTGCACTGTATATGAGTACATGTGGCTGCACTGTATATGAGTACATGTGGCTGCACTGTATATGAGTACATGAGGCTGCACTGTATATGAGAGTACATGTGGCTGCACTGTATATGAGTACATGAGGCTGCACTGTATATGAGAGTACATGTGGCTGCACTGTATATGAAAGTACATGTGGCTGCACTGTATAGGAGTACATGAGGCTGCACTGTATATGAGTACATGAGGCTGCACTGTATATGAGTACATGAGGCTGCACTGTATATGAGAGTACATGTGGCTGCACTGTATATGAAAGTACATGTGGCTGCACTGTATAGGAGTACATGAGGCTGCACTGTATATGAGTACATGAGGCTGCACTGTATATGAGTACATGAGGCTGCACTGTATATGAGTACATGAGGCTGCACTGTACATGAGTACATGAGGCGGCACTGTATATGAGTACATGTGGCTGCACTGTATATGAGTACATGTGGCTGCACTGTATATGAGTACATGAGGCTGCACTGTATATTAGAGTACATGTGGCTGCACTGTATATGAAAGTACATGTGGCTGCACTGTATATGAGTACATGAGGCTGCACTGTATATGAGTACATGTGGCTGCACTGTATATGAGAGTACATGTGGCTGCACTGTATATGAGTACATGTGGCTGCACTGTATATGAAAGTACATGTGGCTGCACTGTATATGAGTACATGTGGCTGCACTGTATATGAGTACATGTGGCTGCACTGTATATGAGTACATGAGGCTGCACTGTATATGAGAGTACATGTGGCTGCACTGTATATGAGTACATGAGGCTGCACTGTATATGAGGCTGCACTGTATATGAGAGTACATGAGGCTGCACTGTATATGAGTACATGTGGCTGCACTGTATATGAAAGTACATGTGGCTGCACTGTATATGAGTACATGAGGCTGCACTGTATATGAGTACATGTGGCTGCACTGTATATGAGAGTACATGTGGCTGCACTGTATATGAGTACATGTGGCTGCACTGTATATGAGAGTACATGTGGCTGCACTGTATATGAGTACATGTGGCTGCACTGTATATGAAAGTACATGTGGCTGCACTGTATATGAGTACATGTGGCTGCACTGTATATGAGTACATGAGGCTGCACTGTATATGAGTACATGTGGCTGCACTGTATATGAGAGTACATGAGGCTGCACTGTATATGAGTACATGTGGCTGCACTGTATATGAGTACATGAGGCTGCACTGTATATGAGAGTACATGTGGCTGCACTGTATATGAGTACATGAGGCTGCACTGTATATGAGTACATAAGGCTGCACTGTATATGAGAGTACATGAGGCTGCACTGTATATGAGTACATGTGGCTGCACTGTATATGAGTACATGAGGCTGCACTGTATATGAGTGTACATGAGGCTGCACTGTATATGAGTACATGTGGCTGCACTGTATATGAACGTACATGTGGCTGCACTGTATATGAGTACATGTGGCTGCACTGTATATGAGTACATGTGGCTGCACTGTATATGAGTACATGAGGCTGCACTGCATATGAGTACATGTGGCTGCACTGTATATGAGAGTACATGAGGCTGCACTGCATATGAGAGTACATGAGGCTGCACTGTATATGAGAGTACATGAGGCTGCACTGTATATGAGTACATGTGGCTGCACTGTATATGAAAGTACATGTGGCTGCACTGTATAGGAGTACATGTGGCTGCACTGTATATGAGGGTACATGAGGTTGCACTGTATATGAGTACATGAGGCTGCACTGTATATGAGTACATGAGGCTGCACTGTATATGAGAGTACATGTGGCTGCACTGTATATGAAAGTACATGTGGCTGCACTGTATAGGAGTACATGAGGCTGCACTGTATATGAGTACATGAGGCTGCACTGTATATGAGTACATGAGGCTGCACTGTATATGAGTACATGAGGCTGCACTGTACATGAGTACATGAGGCGGCACTGTATATGAGTACATGTGGCTGCACTGTATATGAGTACATGTGGCTGCACTGTATATGAGTACATGAGGCTGCACTGTATATTAGAGTACATGAGGCTGCACTGTATATGAGAGGACATGAGGCTGCACTGTATATGAGTACATGTGGCTGCACTGTATATGAAAGTACATGTGGCTGCACTGTATATGAGTACATGAGGCTGCACTGTATATGAGTACATGTGGCTGCACTGTATATGAGAGTACATGTAGCTGCACTGTATATGAGTACATGTGGCTGCACTGTATATGAAAGTACATGTGGCTGCACTGTATATGAGTACATGTGGCTGCACTGTATATGAGTACATGTGGCTGCACTGTATATGAGTACATGAGGCTGCACTGTATATGAGAGTACATGTGGCTGCACTGTATATGAGTACATGAGGCTGCACTGTATATGAGGCTGCACTGTATATGAGAGTACATGAGGCTGCACTGTATATGAGTACATGTGGCTGCACTGTATATGAAAGTACATGTGGCTGCACTGTATATGAGTACATGAGGCTGCACTGTATATGAGTACATGTGGCTGCACTGTATATGAGAGTACATGTGGCTGCACTGTATATGAGTACATGTGGCTGCACTGTATATGAGAGTACATGTGGCTGCACTGTATATGAGTACATGTGGCTGCACTGTATATGAAAGTACATGTGGCTGCACTGTATATGAGTACATGTGGCTGCACTGTATATGAGTACATGAGGCTGCACTGTATATGAGTACATGTGGCTGCACTGTATATGAGAGTACATGAGGCTGCACTGTATATGAGTACATGTGGACAAAAATAGAATATTGTCCATATGCTGAGCTGCTTGACAGATAGTTGACACCTTCACGATGTGGCCAATTTGCGTTTTCATTTTTTCCTCCTCTTCCCAGAGCCGTAACTTTTGTATTTTTCTGTCTGCATGGACATATGAGAGCTTATTTTTTGTGGGCCTTTTGAATGGGCCATCCTTCTGTCAAAATCACATCTCACCACTTGCACGCTTGACTCGCTCCCGTCCCACCTCATCCCAAACCTCGCAAAAGTCTTCATCCCAACCCTAACACAACTCTTCAACCTTTCACTTACAAACGGTGTCTTCCCCTCATCCTTCAAACAAGCATCAATCACACCTATCCTCAAAAAACCCTCCCTCGACCATCCTCTGTGTCCAGCTATCGCCCGATATCCCTTCTCCCTTATGCCTCAAAACTACTGGAACAGCATGTCCATCTTGAACTGTCCTCCCACCTCTCCTCTCCTGCTCACTCTTTGACTGGTCACAATCTGGCTTCCGACCACATCACTCAATTGAAACTGCTCTAACTAAAGTGACCAATGACCTACTAACCGCCAAGAGCAAGTGACACTACTGTCCTCCTCCTGGACCTGTCTTCTGCCTTCGACATTGTGGACCACTCCCTCCTGTTACAGATTCTCTCATCTCTTGGCATCACAGACTTGGCCCTATCCTTGATCTCATCATATCTAACAGACCGGACATTAGTGTCTCCCTCTCCCACACCATCTCCTCACCTCGCCCCCTGTCTGTCGGTATTCCCCAAGGCTCAGTTCTAGGACCCCTACTCTTCTCCATCAACACCTTCAGCCTGGGACAGCTCATAGAATCTCACGGTTTACAATATCATTTCTACACAGATCCTTACTGACCAAAATCCCACAATGTCTGTCTGCTATTTCATCCTTTTCTGCTCGTTTTCTAAAACTGAATATGGACAAAGCATAATTCATCATCTTTCCCTCACCTCACTCTACCCCTCCACCCGACCTATCCATCAATGCAAATGGCTGCTCACTTTCCCCGGTCCCGCACGCTCGGTGCCTCAGGGTGATCCTTGACTCTACCCTCTCTTTCAAGCCACATATCCAAGCCGTTGCCTCCTCTTGCCGATTCCAACTCAAAAACATTTCCCGGATCCATGCATTCCTTGACCATGAAACCACAAAAACACTAGTACATGCCCTTATCATCTCCCGCCTCGACTACTGCAACCTCCTACTCTCTGGCCGCCCCTCTAGCACTCTGGCACCACTCCAATCCATCCTAAACTCTGCTGCCCGACTAATCCACCAGTCTCCCCGTTACTCCCCAGCCTCTCCTCTCTGCTAGGCCCTTCACTGGCTTCCTATTGCCCAGAGGCTACAGTTCAAAACACTAACAATGACATACAAAGCCATTCACAACCTGACTCCTCCATACATCTGTGACATGGTCTCCCGTTACCTACCTACACGCAACCTTCAATCGTCTCATGATGTCCTTCTCTACTCCTCTCTCGTCTCTTCCTCCCACAACCGCATCCAAGACTTCTCCCGTGCTTCCCCTATACTCTGGAACTCTCTACTCCAACACATTATGCTCTCGCCTACCACGGAAACCTTCAAGAGGAACCTGAACACCCATCTCCTCTGACAAGCCTACAACTTGCAGTGATCTCCAGTCTACTGAACCACGGCATGACCAGCTCTACCCTCTCTGTGTATCCTCACCCATCCCCTGTAGACTGTGAACCCTCGCGGGCAAGGTCCTCTCTCCTCCTGTACTTGTGTGTGCCTTGTTTTACTCATGTTTATTGTCTATATTTGCCCCGTTCACATGTAAAGCGCCATGGAATAAATGGCACTATAAAAATGTATAATAATAATAATAATAATGTGGCTGCACTGTATATGAGAGTACATGTGGCTGCACTGTATATGAATACATGAGGCTGCACTGTATATGAGTACATGAGGCTGCACTGTATATGAGTACATGAGGCTGCACTGTATATGAGAGTACATGAGGCTGCACTGTATATGAGTACATGTGGCTGCACTGTATATGAAAGTACATGTGGCTGCACTGTATATGAGTACATGAGGCTGCACTGTATATGAAAGTACATGTGGCTGCACTGTATATGAGTACTTGTGGCTGCACTGTATATGAGTACATGAGGCTGCACTGTATATGAGTACATGTGGCTGCACTGTATATGAGAGTACATGAGGCTGCACTGCATATGAGAGTACATGAGGCTGCACTGTATATGAGAGTACATGAGGCTGCACTGTATATGAGTACATGTGGCTGCACTGTATATGAAAGTACATGTGGCTGCACTGTATAGGAGTACATGTGGCTGCACTGTATATGAGGGTACATGAGGTTGCACTGTATATGAGTACATGAGGCTGCACTGTATATGAGTACATGAGGCTGCACTGTATATGAGTACATGTGGCTGCACTGTATATGAAAGTACATGTGGCTGCACTATATATGAGTACATGTGGCTGCACTGTATATGAGTACATGTGGCTGCACTGTATATGAGTACATGAGGCTGCACTGTATATGAGAGTACATGTGGCTGCACTGTATATGAGTACATGAGGCTGCACTGTATATCAGAGTACATGAGGCTGCACTGTATATGAGTACATGTGGCTGCACTGTATATGAAAGTACATGTGGCTGCACTGTATATGAGTACATGAGGCTGCACTGTATATGAGTACATGTGGCTGCACTGTATATGAGAGTACATGTGGCTGCACTGTATATGAGTACATGAGGCTGCACTGTATATGAGTACATGAGGCTGCACTGTATATGAGTACATGAGGCTACACTGTATATGAGAGTACATGAGACTGCACTGTATATGAGTACATGTGGCTGCACTGTATATGAGTACATGTGGCTGCACTGTATATGAGTACATGAGGCTGCACTGTATATGAGTACATGTGGCTGCACTGTATATGAGAGTACATGAGGCTGCACTGCATATGAGAGTACATGAGGCTGCACTGTATATGAGTACATGTGGCTGCACTGTATATGAGAGTACATGTGGCTGCACTGTATATTAGTACATGTGGCTGCACTGCATATGAGAGTACATGAGGCTGCACTGTATATGAGAGTACATGAGGCTGCACTGTATATGAGAGTACATGTGGCTGCACTGTATGAGTACATGAGGCTGCACTGTATATGAGTACATGTGGCTGCACTGTATATGAGTACATGTGGCTGCACTGTATATGAGAGTACATGAGGCTGCACTGTATATGAGTACATGAGGCTGCACTGTATATGAGTACATGTGGCTGCACTGTATATGAGTACATGTGGCTGCACTGTATATGAGAGTACATGAGGCTGCACTGTATATGAGAGTACATGAGGCTTCACTGTATATGAGAGTACATGAGGCTGCACTGTATATTAGAGTACATGAGGCTGCACTGTATATGAGAGTACATGAGGCTGCACTGTATATGAGTACATGAGGCTGCACTGTATATGAGTACATGAGGCTGCACTGTATATGAGAGTACATGTGGCTGCACTGTATATGAGTACATGAGGCTGCACTGTATATGAGTACATGAGGCTGCACTGTATATGAGAGTACATGTGGCTACACTGTATATGAGAGTACATGAGGCTGCACTGTATATGAGAGTACATGAGGCTGCACTGTATATGAGTACATGAGGCTGCACTGTATATGAGAGTACATGTGACTGCACTGTATATGAGTACTTGAGGCTGCACTGTATATGAGTACATGTGGCTGCACTGTATATGAGAGTACATGAGGCTGCACTGTATATGAGTGTCACGATATGGTATGAAATATCATAAGTAGTTTTCTAGCCTGCGTGGGCTAAGCCCCCCCCCTTCTTGGAGCAACAGTTTGTAGCTGCAAATTCTTGGCTTTCCTTCTCTGAGAGTATGGGGGAAGAGAGGTTTTATTGCCGAATGGAATTTACGACTAGCATTTCCTGTGTAAGCTCTTGTTCAGCTATAAGGGAAGTAGAAACTTCAAGAATCCATGAAAGATTCTTTGTTTGGTTTTTGTTAGATATTAGGCAAACGATTTAAGCTAGGAACATGAAAATATATATTCGTAGTCTCACTCGGTGTATCTACACATCCCATGAATCTCGGGCTTCTAACTCCATCTGGTAAAGAAGTAGGGTTTTCTCTGTAAATATGTATCCCAGATAGGACATATTTGATCTCATTAGAATGCTCACGTTAACCCGAGATGAATGATAGGTTTGGTCTGACTCTGACATGTTTTGTAGTGAAGTTATAGAAATCAGAGAGAATAGTTTAAAGTTTAGGCAGAATGTAGAGAGAGGAGGGTCTGGATAAGCCAGCCTTTCTGTGATGTCACAGCCTTAATGTTTTAAGTGTCTGGCAGGCTCTGAGGAGTCACTTGCTGCTTGATTTCTTGTCTTGTCCTGGAAGAACCCTGCTCACGTCCAAATGAGCTGGGACGTATGGGAAAAACTGCCCTAGCCTGGTTGCCTGTCATGCTTTGAACATGTAAGTGTTGCTTTTTCTCATTTATTCCCTTTATGTTATAATTACCCTTGTACATATTTGCAATTGTCTCATTTGTAACTTCTTTATAAAATATTTTTGGTAAAGCACTGCCTAATTAATTTCAATGGAATATACTATTATATATTAGTTCGTTCATCCATGCTCTAAACTTACCCAGTCTTCTGAAGTGAAATACGCTACTGTTATTGTTGTGTTGGGTTAGCTTCGGACCCGTTTAATCGAAGCTGGTGGCAGTGATACCGATAGTGTGCAGACTTTTGGGTGATGCTGAAGCGGCTGCGGGGTTAATAATTATTGTTCCTGCCTGAGTGGGAGTAGTTATCTCGTCGCTGCAGCGTGCCCAATAGCCAGTACATAGCAGGCAGCCTTTCTGGCGACTAATTACCCAGGGTGCAGTACCTAATCTGACCTGAGAGTAAGGGGGCGCCAGAGAACTGCAAGTGTTAAGTGGAACTGTAAGCGGGATATACATAAATCCCTGCAGTTTGTGGTATATTGAAAGCAGTGGGATACCTAGAATAAGCCCCTGCTGTAAGCTAAGAGGTCAATAGCCTTGTGTGTGGTTTTTCATCACATCGTGGAGTGGAGGGATAACTAAGATAAGCCCCCCTGCACATGTGATAGCCGTCTGTTGGCCTAAAGTCACCTCAATCCGTGACGTAGGGGTGACGGTCACGGTGTGAATCCTGACCCATTGGTGACAGCGGTCAGGAGAATCGTGACAATTGGTGGCAAGGCGGTGGGATATCTTAGAGCATTAGTGATTTGGTTTGAGTAATCATTCCTCTCACTAAAAACTTGCAGAAAGTTCTTGCGAGGACTCTGCGCAAATAAGTTTGGAGAACGAACTCAGTGCTTTTTAGTTGTGAGACAATTGCGTACTGGTAATTATCCCCTCCCTTTCTCTTCGTTTTTCTATCCTATCTTTTATTTGGCAACCATGGTTGTGCTGGGAGAAACCTTCTATGAGCAGCAGACCAGAGACACCCTTGTCGCCTTATGCAAGTCACAGCACATTGACTTTGCAAGCAAAAACAAAGCCCAACTGGTCGCAGATCTGGTGCAATGGGAAGCCGCTCGAGACCAATCTCAGAGCTCAGAGGCCGCAGAAGCCAGCACCAGCGAACATGGTGCTGCAGCAGAGGTCCAACCACTGAATGCTGGCCCTGTTAGCAATCCGGGCGAATTGGACCCCCACCTGCAGGCGGCCTTGAAAGAATTCCCCACTGACGACCATGAGGGACGTCGGCAGCTGATTCAGCAATACCGGCAAGAGGCCCGAGCTGAGCGAGAGGCCCGAGCTGAGCGAGAGGCTCAGGCCCAGCGAGCCGAGCGGGAGGCTGAGAGAGCCGAGCGCCAAGCCCAGCGAGCTCATGAACTGGAGATGCTCCGGCAGGGGGGGATGCCCTCCACCGCCCAGAGACGTGAGTCCAGCAGCACTCAGATACCTAAGCCCCGGCCCGATCACTTCCCTGTTATGGAGAAGGATGGGGACTTGGACACTTTTCTGCGGGCCTTTGAGAAAGCCTGCAGGCAGTACCAGCTGCCTACAGATGAATGGGCACGATACCTGACACCAGGGCTGAGAGGTAAAGCTCTGGAGGCGTTTGCTGCCCTCCCTCAAGAACAAGATGGTGACTATGAGGCCATCAAAAAGGCTTTGATAGCCAAGTACCAGCTTACACCCGAGGTGTACCGTAGAAAGTTCCGGACCCTCCAACGTGGCCCACAGGACAGTTACAGTGATGTGGTGCATGGACTGGTGACCCACGTTGACCAGTGGACCCAAGGACTGTCAGTGACCACCTTTGCACAGCTGCGAGACCTGATGATCAAAGACCAGTTCTTTCATCTTTGCCCAGCTGAGGTGCGACAGTTCGTGATGGACAGAGAACCCAAAGACGTGACGAAAGCAGCGCAGATTGCCGATGCCTATGAGGCCAACCGTAGATCGGAAGCGCGGAAGCCAGTCACCACCAGCTGGAGAGGGGGTAAGCCTGCAACCAACGCCAGTACCCCTGCCAGCCAGCACACCAGAGGTCCTGGCCCTGTGGCCAACAACACCAGACCTACCACCGAACCTCGCCAGTGTTACATAGTTACATAGTTACATAGTTACATAGTTACATAGTTATTAAGGTTGAAGGAAGACTATATGTCCATCTAGTTCAACCCATAGCCCAACCTAACATGCCCTAACATGTTGATCCAGAGGAAGGCAAAAAAACCCCATGTGCAAAGAGTAAGCTCCACATTGGGGAAAAAAATTCCTTCCCGACTCCACATACGGCAATCAGACTAGTTCCCTGGATCAACGCCCTATCAAGGAATCTAGTGTATATACCCTGTAACATTATACTTTTCCAGAAAGGTATCCAGTCCCCTCTTAAATTTAAGTAATGAATCACTCATTACAACATCACACGGCAGAGAGTTCCATAGTCTCACTGCTCTTACAGTAAAGAATCCGTGTCTGTTATTATGCTTAAACCTTTTTTCCTCCAACCGCAGAGGATGCCCCCTTGTCCCTGTTTCAGGTCTATGATTAAAAAGATCATCAGAAAGGTCTTTGTACTGTCCCCTCATATATTTATACATTAAAATGAGATCACCCCTTAGTCTTCGTTTTTCCAAACTAAATAGCCCCAAGTGTAATAACCTATCTTGGTATTGCAGACCCCCCAGTCCTCTAATAACCTTGGTCGCTCTTCTCTGCACCCGCTCCAGTTCAGCTATGTCTTTCTTATACACCGGAGACCAGAACTGTGCACAGTATTCTAAGTGTGGTCGAACTAGTGACTTGTATAGAGGTAAAATTATATTCTCCTCATGAGCATCTATGCCTCTTTTAATGCATCCCATTATTTTATTTGCCTTTGTAGCAGCTGCCTGACACTGGCCACTGAATTTAAGTTTGTCATCCACCCATACACCCAGGTCTTTTTCATTGACGGTTTTGCCCAGAGTTTTAGAATTAAGCACATAATTATACATCTTATTACTTCTACCCAAGTGCATGACCTTACATTTATCCCCATTAAAGCTCATTTGCCATTTATCAGCCCAAGCTTCTAGTTTACATAAATCATCCTGTAATATAAAATTGTCCTCCTCTGTATTGATTACCCTGCAGAGTTTAGTGTCATCTGCAAATATTGAAATTCTACTCTGAATGCCCCCTACAAGGTCATTAATAAATATGTTAAAAAGAAGAGGGCCCAATACTGACCCCTGTGGTACCCCACTGCTAACCGCTACCCAGTCCGAGTGTGCTCCATTAATAACCACCCTTTGTTTCCTATCCCTGAGCCAGCTCCCAACCCACTTGCACATATTTTCCCCTATCCCCATTATTCTCATTTTATGTATCAACCTTTTGTGTGGCACCGTATCAAAAGCTTTTGAAAAGTCCATATACACTACATCCACTGGGTTCCCTTGGTCCAATCCGGAACTTACCTCTTCATAGAAACTGATCAAATTAGTCTGACATGAACGGTCCCTAGTAAACCCGTGCTGATACTGGGTCATGAGGTTATTCCTCTTCAGATACTCCAGTATAGCGTCCCTTAGAATGCCCTCCAGGATTTTACCCACAGTAGAGGTTAAGCTTACTGGCCTATAGTTTCCGAGTTCAGTTTTTGTTCCCTTTTTGAATATTGGCACCACATTTGCTATACGCCAGTCCTGTGGCACAGACCCTGTTATTATGGAGTCTTTAAAGATTAAAAATAATGGTCTATCAATGACTGTACTTAATTCCTGCAGTACTCGAGGGTGTATCCCATCCGGGCCCGGAGATTTGTCAATTTTAGTGATTTTTAGACGCCGCCGCACTTCCTGCTGGGTTAAGCCGGTGACATTTAATTGGGAATTTTTATCACTAGACATTTTGTCTGCCATGGGATTTTCTTGTGTAAATACTGATGAAAAAAAGTCATTTAGCATATTGGCTTTTTCCTCATCCTCATCCACCATCTCACCCAGACTATTTTTAAGGGGGCCAACACTATCATTTTTTAGTTTCTTACTATTTATGTAGTTAAAGAATATTTTAGGATTATTTTTACTCTCTCTGGCAATGAGTCTCTCTGTCTCAATCTTTGCTGCCTTGATTTGCTTTTTACAGAATTTATTTAATTTTCTGTATTTATTTAATGCCTCCTCACTACCTACTTCCTTTAATTCTCTAAATGCTTTCTTTTTGTCCCTTATTGCGCCCCTTACAGCTCTATTTAGCCATATTGGTTTCCTCCTATTTCTAATATGTTTATTCCCATACGGTATATACTGTGCACAGGTCCTATCCAGGATGCTAATAAACGTATCCCATTTTCTCTGTGTATTTTTGTGTCTCAGGATATCGTCCCAGTTAATTGCACCAAGATCCTCTCTCATCCGTTGGAAATTTGCCCTCCTGAAGTTTAGTGTCCTTGTAACCCCTCTACTACACATCTTTTTAAAGGATACATGAAAACTTATTATTTTGTGATCGCTATTTCCCAAGTAACCCCCAACCCTTATATTTGATATGCGGTCTGGCCTGTTGGTTAATATTAGGTCTAGCAGTGCCCCCCTTCTTGTTGGGTCCTGAACCAGTTGTGAAAGGTAATTGTCTCTCATAATTGTCAAAAACCGATTACCTTTGCTGGAACTGCAGGTTTCTGTTCCCCAATCTATTTCAGGGTAGTTGAAGTCCCCCATAATAATGACTTCTCCTTGAGTCGCAGCTTCATCTATTTGCTTTACGAGGATATTCTCCATTGCTTCCATTATTTTTGGAGATTTATAACAAACCCCTATCAGTAATTTATTATTTTTCCCCCTCCCCTTATCTCCACCCACAGGGATTCTACATTTTCATTAAATTCACCTATATTATCGCGCAGGATGGGTTTTAAGGATGATTTTACATATAGACACACCCCTCCCCCTCGCTTATCTGTACGGTCATTTCTGAACAGGCTATAGCCCTGCAAGTTAACAGCCCAGTCATGGCTCTCATCCAGCCACGTTTCAGATATCCCCACCATGTCATAATTATGCTCCAACAACATTAGTTCTAATTCGTCCATTTTGTTGGCGAGGCTTCTGGCATTAGTATACATGCACTTTATGTTCCTCTCTGTACTTCTATTTCTTAAATTATTAACTGTTCTGACCCCACCCCCCATGCCACCGCCACCCCCAACTTCCTTATTTGTGCCCAGGACTCTGTCTGCACTATCTTCCCCTCCTATAAAATGAATACCCTCCCCCCCAATTCCTAGTTTAAACACTCCTCCAACCTTCTAGCCATTCTCTCCCCCAGCACAGCTGCACCCTCCCCATTGAGGTACAGCCCGTCCCTAGCGTAGAGCCTGTAGCCAACTGAGAAGTCGGCCCAGTTCTGCAGGAACCCAAACCCCTCTTTCCTACACCAATTCTTGAGCCACTTATTAACCTCCCTAATCTCCCGTTGCCTCTCTGGCGTGGCACGTGGTACAGGCAGTATTTCGGAAAATACCACGTTGGAGGTCCTTGCTTTCAGCTTGCAGCCTAATTCCCTGAAATCATCTTTAAGGACCTTCCACCTACCTCTAACTTTGTCATTAGTGCCAATGTGCACCATGACCGCTGGGTCCTCACCAGCCCCTCCCAATAATCTGTCCACCCGATCAGCGATGTGTCGGACTCGAGCGCCAGGTAGGCAGCACACCGTTCGACGATCCCTGTCTTTGTGACAGATTGCCCTATCTGTTCCCCTAATAATTGAGTCGCCCACTACCAGCACCTGTCTGGCCTGCCCTGCTCTCCTATTTCCCTCCTTACTGGAGCAGTCACTCCTCCGGCTTTCAGAGGACATGCCTGGCTGCAGCAGTGCTACCCCTGTACTGGCACCCCCCTCATCTGCCAACTTAGCAAACTTATTGGGGTGTTCCAGATCAGGACTAGCCTCCCTGGCACTCTTCCCTCTACCCCGCTTCCTAACTGTCACCCAGCTTGCTACTTCATTGTCCTGCAGCTCCATCCCACCATCCCCCCCCTCATCTGTCCCATTGAGCGTCTGCTCCGTGAGCAGAAGACTCCTCTCCATGTTGTCTATGGATCTCAGTGTTGCCAGCTGCACATTTAGAGTCAGAATCTGGGTGTTACTACTGCAAGCGGCCTGGGCATATCAGTACCTTCTGTCCAGACAGGCCGAAGAACCCCCCAGCCAAGGCCCCAGGGCCTAATGCAGCAGTTCTTTTGGTGGGTGGTGTGGTTGGGAGGGTGTGTGACAACGTACAGCCCGTTACTGTGGGGGGCCATGTTGCTACAGGCCTCAAGGACACCGGGGCTGAACGAACCCTCATCCGACCCGAACTGGCGGCCCCTGAAGAAATCATTCCGGGGAAAACCCTAACTGTCACTGGGATTGGGGGCATCAGCTGTCCCTTACCGATGGCCCGGGTTTTTATTGATTGGGGTGCTGGGAGCGGGGTGAAGGAAGTGGGGCTGTCTGATAATTTGCCCACTGATGTTTTGTTGGGGACTGATTTGGGGAGGATGGTTGCATACTACGTCCCTGACACCCCTCCCCAATCTACTAATAAGGGTAAAGTTAACCCTGATGATGATGATGATGGGAAATCGCATGTGTTACCTGACCATGCTTTATCTTGTAATGATGCATCTAATACCCATTTTTTCCCTAGGATTGATGGTGAAAATGCTGTACCTGTGCCAGCTGAACCTGATAATGATTTTTCTGTGAAGGTTAATGTGTCCATAGGTACAGGCGTGCCCAGCCACGTCGCTCTGCAGAGTGAGACGGCTGAGGAACCCCTAACAGGGGCAAGTGTCGGTGCTACCGGAAATGGGGAGATGCATGGGAACCGTGAGGAAGGTGATGCCATGAAAGTGACCAGTGCCACCGAGGAAGGTAACTGGCCCATAAGTAGCACTGCCCCTGGAGTGTTGGGGGTGGATGGGGAGGTAGAGCCCATAGCAGCGCCGGCTGATGGGTCTTTAGAAACCCCCGGGGAGACAGCCTACGTAGCTGCTGTCACCCGCAGTCAGAGTGCCCGGAACGCAGATAACTGTCGGCCTTCCGGACCCTCCTCAGTCATTACTGTGAATGAACCAGAGGTGGACCCAGAGCAGGTCCAAGAGGGTTCCCGTGGGGAAGGGACCCTGACATCGCTTCTGGCTTCCCCTAGCCAGGAGTTTCAGGCCGCTCTGCACACAGATGCGAGCCTAGAGAGTTTGAGACAACTCGCCGAGACGCCCACCTCCGAGACTGATAAGGAGAGGGTGTTCTGGGAACGAGGAAGGTTATACCGGGAGACAGTACCCGGAGAATCACAAAAGGAGTGGTTGAGGGAAAGACAGTTGGTCGTCCCCCAGCAATTCCGGGGTGAGTTGTTGCGGATTGCCCATGAGATCCCGCTAGCTGAACACTTGGGGATCAGCAAAACTAAGGCCCGTCTGTCTCAACACTTCTATTGGCCTAAGATGGGGACAGATGTGTCAAACTACTGCCGCTCCTGTGTCACCTGTCAAAGGGTGGGGAAAGCGGGGCCTGCTCTTAAGGCACCCCTGATCCCTTTGCCAGTGATAGAGGAGCCTTTCCAGAGGATCGCGGTGGACATTGTGGGCCCGCTGGCCGTCCCCAGCAGCTCTGGAAAGCAATACATCCTTACTGTGGTAGACTACGCTACTCGGTACCCAGAGGCAGTAGCTCTGTCGTCAACTAGGGCAGATAAGGTGGCGGATGCCCTGTTGGCCATCTTTTCACGTGTAGGATTTCCCAGGGAAATGCTTACTGATCAAGGGACCCAATTTATGTCTCGCCTAATGGAGGCTCTCTGTAAGAGAATGCAGGTGAAGCACCTGGTATCGAGTGCGTATCACCCACAGACCAATGCATGCTGGTTGAGACTCAAGGGAGCGACTGGGAGCGGTACCTCCCTGCTGTTCGCTTACCGAGAAGTTCCGCAGGCCTCGACGGGGTTCTCCCCCTTCGAGCTCCTGTACGGCAGGCGAGTCCGGGGACCCCTTGGGTTGGTAAGAGAATCCTGGGAAGAGGAGCCGAACCCTTCTGAAGTGTCCATAGTGGAGTATGTCATGCGCTTCCGTGACAAAATGCAGACCTTGACGCAGTTGGTGCATGACAACATGATGCAGGCTCAGGCTGATCAGAAGCACTGGTACGACCAGAACGCCCGGGAGCGGACCTACCACGTGGGTCAAAAGGTGTGGGTGCTGGTCCCCGTACCAACCGATAAGCTTCAGGCAGCCTGGGAGGGCCCGTACGTCGTCCACCAACAGCTCAACCCGGTCACGTACGTGGTCACGCTTGACCACGCTCGGGGTAGGCAAAAGGCCTTTCACGTCAACATGATGAAGGCTCATCACGAACGTGAACCTTTCGTCCTACCGGTCTGCAGCTTGCCCGAAGACGGTGAGGAAGACACCCTCCTGGACTTGCTGGCCCAAGCCAAGGCCAATGGGTCCATCGAGGATGTGGAGGTAAGCGCCTCGTTAACTGAACCCCAGCGGGTGCAGTTGCAAACCACACTGGAACCCTTCCGGGTCGTATTCTCCAACCGACCTGGGAGGACTGAGTTAGCAGTCCACGAGGTGGACACCGGGAATCACGCCCCACTACGGCGAACACCCTATCGAATCTCGGACCAGGTGCAGCAGACTATGCGCCAAGAGATCGATGAGATGTTACAGCTGGGGGTGATTCGACGGTCAAAGAGCGCGTGGGCATCACCTGTAGTTCTCGTGCCAAAGAAGGACCGGACCACCCGGTTCTGCGTGGACTACAGGGGGCTCAACGCCATCACAGCCTCGGATGCGCACCCAATGCCGCGCATGGAGGAGCTGCTTGAGAAGTTAGCTGGCGCAGATTACCTAACAATAATGGATCTGAGTCGAGGATACTGGCAGATTCCCCTGAGCCCCGAGGCGCAGGAGAAGTCCGCCTTTATCACACCCTTTGGACTGTACGAGTCCACGGTCATGCCCTTCGGCATGAAGAATGCCCCTGCCACTTTCCAGCGGATGGTCAACCTCCTGTTTCAGGGACTGGAGAAGTACGCCGTGGCGTACGTGGATGACATTGCCATCTTCAGTTCCTCCTGGGAGGAACACCTGCAGCATCTCGAGGAGGTGCTCAGGCGAATTCACCAAGCAGGACTGACTATCAAGCCAGGAAAGTGTCAGATGGGCATGAGGGAGGTTCACTATCTGGGGCACCGGGTAGGCGAAGGCACCATGGAGCCAGAGCATGGCAATGGTGATGGGTTGGCCAACCAGGGTGAACCTGCTGAGGTGCGCAGGGAGGAGAACCATCAGGTCCTGCCTCCCTAGCGCACACCAAAAGGGGGAGGTGTCACGATATGGTATGAAATATCATAAGTAGTTTTCTAGCCTGCGTGGGCTAAGCCCCCCCTTCTTGGAGCAACAGTTTGTAGCTGCAAATTCCTGGCTTTCCTTCTCTGAGAGTATGGGGGAAGAGAGGTTTTATTGCCGAATGGAATTTACGACTAGCATTTCCTGTGTAAGCTCTTGTTCAGCTATAAGGGAAGTAGAAACTTCAAGAATCCATGAAAGATTCTTTGTTTGGTTTTTGTTAGATATTAGGCAAACGATTTAAGCTAGGAACATGAAAATATATATTCGTAGTCTCACTCGGTGTATCTACACATCCCATGAATCTCGGGCTTCTAACTCCATCTGGTAAAGAAGTAGGGTTTTCTCTGTAAATATGTATCCCAGATAGGACATATTTGATCTCATTAGAATGCTCACGTTAACCCGAGATGAATGATAGGTTTGGTCTGACTCTGACATGTTTTGTAGTGAAGTTATAGAAATCAGAGAGAATAGTTTAAAGTTTAGGCAGAATGTAGAGAGAGGAGGGTCTGGATAAGCCAGCCTTTCTGTGATGTCACAGCCTTAATGTTTTAAGTGTCTGGCAGGCTCTGAGGAGTCACTTGCTGCTTGATTTCTTGTCTTGTCCTGGAAGAGCCCTGCTCACGTCCAAATGAGCTGGGACGTATGGGAAAAACTGCCCTAGCCTGGTTGCCTGTCATGCTTTGAACATGTAAGTGTTGCTTTTTCTCATTTATTCCCTTTATGTTATAATTACCCTTGTACATATTTGCAATTGTCTCATTTGTAACTTCTTTATAAAATATTTTTGGTAAAGCACTGCCTAATTAATTTCAATGGAATATACTATTATATATTAGTTCGTTCATCCATGCTCTAAACTTACCCAGTCTTCTGAAGTGAAATACGCTACTGTTATTGTTGTGTTGGGTTAGCTTCGGACCCGTTTAATCGAAGCTGGTGGCAGTGATACCGATAGTGTGCAGACTTTTGGGTGATGCTGAAGCGGCTGCGGGGTTAATAATTATTGTTCCTGCCTGAGTGGGAGTAGTTATCTCGTCGCTGCAGCGTGCCCAATAGCCAGTACATAGCAGGCAGCCTTTCTGGCGACTAATTACCCAGGGTGCAGTACCTAATCTGACCTGAGAGTAAGGGGGCGCCAGAGAACTGCAAGTGTTAAGTGGAACTGTAAGCGGGATATACATAAATCCCTGCAGTTTGTGGTATATTGAAAGCAGTGGGATACCTAGAATAAGCCCCTGCTGTAAGCTAAGAGGTCAATAGCCTTGTGTGTGGTTTTTCATCACATCGTGGAGTGGAGGGATAACTAAGATAAGCCCCCCTGCACATGTGATAGCCGTCTGTTGGCCTAAAGTCACCTCAATCCGTGACGTAGGGGTGACGGTCACGGTGTGAATCCTGACCCATTGGTGACAGCGGTCAGTGGAATCGTGACAATGAGAGTACATGAGGCTGCACTGTATATGAGAGTACATGTGGCTGCACTGTATATGAGTACATGTGGCTGCACTGTATATGAGAGTACATGTGGCTGCACTGTATATGAGTACATGAGGCTGCACTGTATATGAGTACATGTGGATGCACTGTATATGAGAGTACATGTGGCTGCACTGTATATGAGAGTACATGTGGCTGCACTGTATATGAGTACATGAGGCTGCACTGTATATGAGTACATGAGGCTGCACTGTATATGAGTACATGAGGCTGCACTGTATATGAGTACATGAGGCTGCACTGTATATGAGGCTGCACTGTATATGAGTACATGAGGCTGCACTGTATATGAGTACATGAGGCTGCACTGTATATGAGTACATGTGGCTGCACTGTATATGAGTACATGTGGCTGCACTGTATATGAGTACATGAGGCTGCACTGTATATGAGAGTACATGTGGCTGCACTGTATATGAGAGTACATGTGGCTGCACTGTATATGAGTACATGAGGCTGCACTGTATATGAGTACATGAGGCTGCACTGTATATGAGTACATGAGGCTGCACTGTATATGAGTACATGAGGCTGCACTGTATATGAGTACATGTGCCTGCACTGTATATGAGAGTACATGTGGCTGCACTGTATATGAGTACATGAGGCTGCACTGTATATGAGTACATGTGGCTGCACTGTATATGAGTACATGAGGCTGCACTGTATATGAGTACATGTGGCTGCACTGTATATGAGTACATGTGCCTGCACTGTATATGAGTACATGTGGCTGCACTGTATATGAGTACATGTGGCTGCACTGTATATGAGAGTACATGTGGCTGCACTGTATATGAGAGTACATGTGGCTGCACTGTATATGAGAGTACATGTGGCTGCACTGTGTATGAGTACATGAGGCTGCACTGTATATGAGTACATGAGGCTGCACTGTATATTAGAGTACATGAGGCTGCACTGTATATGAGAGTACATGAGGCTGCACTGTATATGAGAGTACATGTGGCTGCACTGTATATGAGCACATGTGGCTGCACTGTATATGAGTACATGTGGCTGCACTGTATACGAGTACATGTGGCTGCACTGTATACGAGTACATGAGGCTGCACTGTATATGAGTACATGTGGCTGCACTGTATATGAGTACATGTGGCTGCACTGTATATGAGTACATGTGGCTGCACTGTATATGAGTACATGTGGCTGCACTGTATATGAGTACATGTGGCTGCACTGTATATGAGTACATGTGGCTGCACTGTATATGAGAGTACATGTGGCTGCACTGTATATGAGAGTACATGAGGCTGCACTGTATATTAGAGTACATGAGGCTGCACTGTATACGAGAGTACATGAGGCTGCACTGTATATGAGTACATGAGGCTGCACTGTATATGAGAGTACATGAGGCTGCACTGTATAAGAGAGTACATGAGGCTGCACTGTATATGAGCACATGTGGCTGCACTGTATATGAGTACATGAGGCTGCACTGTATATGAGTACATGAGGCTGCACTCTATATGAGAGTACATGTGGCTGCACTGTATATGAGAGTACATGTGGCTGCACTGTATATAAGAGTACATGTGGCTGCACTGTATATGAGTACATGTGGCTGCACTGTATATGAGTACATGTGGCTGCACTGTATACGAGTACATGTGGCTGCACTGTATACGAGTACATGAGGCTGCACTGTATATGAGTACATGTGGCTACACTGTATATGAGTACATGTGGCTGCACTGTATATGAGTACATGTGGCTGCACTGTATATGAGTACATGTGGCTGCACTGTATATGAGTACATGTGGCTGCACTGTATATGAGTACATGTGGCTGCACTGTATATGAGAGTACATGTGGCTGCACTGTATATGAGAGTACATGAGGCTGCACTGTATATTAGAGTACATGAGGCTGCACTGTATACGAGAGTACATGAGGCTGCACTGTATATGAGTACATGAGGCTGCACTGTATATGAGAGTACATGAGGCTGCACTGTATAAGAGAGTACATGAGGCTGCACTGTATATGAGTACATGAGGCTGCACTGTATATGAGTACATGAGGCTGCACTGTATATGAGTACATGAGGCTGCACTGTATATGAGTACATGTGGCTGCACTGTATATGAGTACATGTGGCTGCACTGTATATGAAAGTACATGTGGCTGCACTGTATATGAGTACATGTGGCTGCACTGTATATGAGTACATGTGGCTGCACTGTATATGAGTACATGTGGCTGCACTGTATATGAGTACATGTGGCTGCACTGTATATGAGAGTACATGTGGCTTCAATAGCGGCCTTAAGCTCATCCAGAGTGTTGGGTCTTGCGTCTCTCAACTTTCTCTTCACAATATCCCACAGATTCTCTATGGGGTTCAGGTCAGGAGAGTTGGCAGGCCAATTGAGCACAGTAATACCATGGTCAGTAAACCATTTACCAGTGGTTTTGGCACTGTGAGCAGGTGCCAGGTCGTGTTGAAAAATGAAATCTTCATCTCCATAAAGCATTTCAGCCGATGGAAGCATGAAGTGCTCCAAAATCTCCTGATAGCTAGCTGCATTGACCCTGCCCTTGATGAAACACAGTGGACCAACACCAGCAGCTGACATGGCACCCCACACCATCACTGACTGTGGGTACTTGACACTGGACTTCAGGCATTTTGGCATTTTGTTCTCCCCAGTCTTCCTCCAGACTCTGGCACCTTGATTTCCGAATGACATGCAAAATTTGCTTTCATCAGAAAAAAGTACTTGGGACCACTTAGCAACAGTCCAGTGCTGCTTCTCTGTAGCTCAAAGTGGCTTTACCTGGGGAATGCGGCACCTGTAGCCCATTTCCTGCACACGCCTGTGCACGGTGGCTCTGGATGTTTCCACACCAGACTCAGTCCACTGCTTCCTCAGGTTCCCCAAGGTCTGGAATCGGTCCTTCTCCACAATCTTCCTCAGGGTCCGGTCTCCTCTTCTCGTTGTACAGCGTTTTCTGCCACATTGTTACCTTCCAACAGACTTACCATTGAGGTGCCTTGATACAGCACTCTGGGAACAGCCTATTTGTTGAGAAATTTCTTTCTGGGTCTTACCCTCTTGCTTGAGGGTGTCAATGATGGCCTTCTTGACATCTGTCAGGTCGCTAGTCTTACCCATGATGGGGGTTTTGAGTAATGAACCAGGCAGGGAGTTTATAAAAGCCTCAGGTATCTTTTGCATGTGTTTAGAGTTAATTAGTTGATTCAGAAGATTAGGGTAATAGGTCGTTTAGAGAACCTTTTCCTGATATGCTAATTTATTGAGACAGGTTTTTTGGGTTATCAGGAGTTGTATGCCAAAATCATCAGTATTAAAACAATAAAAGACCTGACAAATTTCAGTTGGTGGATAATGAATCTATAATATATGAAAGTTTAATTGTAATCATTACATTATGGTAAATAATGAAATTTAACACTATATGCTAATTTTTTGAGAAGGACCTGTATATGAGGCTGCACTGTATATGAGTACATGTGGCTGCACTGTATATGAGTACATGAGGCTGCACTGTATATGAGTACATGTGGCTGCACTGTATATGAGTACATGTGGCTGCACTGTATATGAGTACATGAGGCTGCACTGTATATGAGTACATGAGGCTGCACTGTATATGAGAGTACATGTGGCTGCACTGTATATGAGAGTACATGTGGCTGCACTGTATATGAGTACATGAGCCTGCACTGTATATGAGTACATGAGGCTGCACTGTATATGAGTACATGAGGCTGCACTGTATATGAGTACATGTGGCTGCACTGTATATGAGAGTACATGAGGCTGCACTGTATATTAGAGTACATGAGGCTGCACTGTATATTAGAGTACATGAGGCTGCACTGTATACGAGAGTACATGAGGCTGCACTGTATATGAGTACATGTGGCTGCACTGTATATGAGTACATGAGGCTGCACTGTATATGAGTACATGAGGCTGCACTGTATATGAGTACATGTGGCTGCACTGTAAATGAGTACATGTGGCTGCACTGTATATGAAAGTACATGTGGCTGCACTGTATATGAGAGTACATGAGGCTGCACTGTATATGAGAGTACATGAGGCTGCACTGTATATGAGTACATGAGGCTGCACTGTATATGAGTACATGAGGCTGCACTGTATATGAGTACATGTGGCTGCACTGTATATGAGTACATGTGGCTGCACTGTATATGAAAGTACATGTGGCTGCACTGTATATGAGAGTTCATGAGGCTGCACTGTATATGAGTACATGTGGCTGCACTGTATATGAGTACATGTGGCTGCACTGTATATTAGAGTACATGAGTCTGCACTGTATACGAGAGTACATGAGGCTGCACTGTATATGAGTACATGTGGCTGCACTGTATATGAGTACATGTGGCTGCACTGTATATGAGAGTACATGTGGCTGCACTGTATATGAGAGTACATGAGGCTGCACTGTATATTAGAGTACATGAGGCTGCACTGTATACGAGAGTACATGAGGCTGCACTGTATATGAGTACATGTGGCTGCACTGTATATGAGTACATGTGGCTGCACTGTATATGAGTACATGAGGCTGCACTGTATATGAGTACATGAGGCTGCACTGTATATGAGTACATGTGGCTGCACTGTAAATGAGTACATGTGGCTGCACTGTATATGAAAGTACATGTGGCTGCACTGTATATGAGAGTACATGAGGCTGCACTGTATATGAGTACATATGGCTGCACTGCATATGAGTGCATGAGGCTGCACTGTATATGAGTACATGAGGCTGCACTGTATATGAGTACATGTGGCTGCACTGTATATGAGTACATGTGGCTGCACTGTATATGAAAGTACATGTGGCTGCACTGTATATGAGAGTACATGAGGCTGCACTGTATATGAGTACATGTGGCTGCACTGTATATGAGAGTACATGAGGCTGCACTGTATACGAGAGTACATGAGGCTGCACTGTATATGAGTACATGTGGCTGCACTGTATATGAGTACATGTGGCTGCACTGTATATGAGAGTACATGTGGCTGCACTGTATATGAGAGTACATGAGGCTGCACTGTATATTGGAGTACATGAGGCTGCACTGTATACGAGAGTACATGAGGCTGCACTGTATATGAGTACATGTGGCTGCACTGTATATGAGTACATGTGGCTGCACTGTATATGAGTACATGAGGCTGCACTGTATATGAGTACATGAGGCTGCACTGTATATGAGTACATGTGGCTGCACTGTAAATGAGTACATGTGGCTGCACTGTATATGAAAGTACATGTGGCTGCACTGTATATGAGAGTACATGAGGCTGCACTGTATATGAGTACATGAGGCTGCACTGTATATGAGTACATGAGGCTGCACTGTATATGAGTACATGAGGCTGCACTGTATATGAGTACATGTGGCTGCACTGTATATGAGTACATGTGGCTGCACTGTATATGAAAGTACATGTGGCTGCACTGTATATGAGTACATGTGGCTGCACTGTATATGAGTACATGTGGCTGCACTGTATATGAGTACATGTGGCTGCACTGTATATGAGTACATGTGGCTGCACTGTATATGAGAGTACATGTGGCTGCACTGTATATGAGTACATGTGGCTGCACTGTATATGAGTACATGAGGCTGCACTGTATATGAGTACATGAGGCTGCACTGTATATGAGTACATGAGGCTGCACTGTACATTAGAGTACATGTGGCTGCACTGTATATGAGTACATGAGGCTGCACTGTATATGAGTACATGAGGCTGCACTGTATATGAGAGTACATGAGGCTGCACTGTATATGAGTACATGTGGCTGCACTGTATATGAAAGTACATGTGGCTGCACTGTATATGAGAGTTCATGAGGCTGCACTGTATATGAGTACATGTGGCTGCACTGTATATGAGTACATGTGGCTGCACTGTATATTAGAGTACATGAGTCTGCACTGTATACGAGAGTACATGAGGCTGCACTGTATATGAGTACATGTGGCTGCACTGTATATGAGTACATGTGGCTGCACTGTATATGAGAGTACATGTGGCTGCACTGTATATGAGAGTACATGAGGCTGCACTGTATTTTAGAGTACATGAGGCTGCACTGTATACGAGAGTACATGAGGCTGCACTGTATATGAGTACATGTGGCTGCACTGTATATGAGTACATGTGGCTGCACTGTATATGAGTACATGAGGCTGCACTGTATATGAGTACATGAGGCTGCACTGTATATGAGTACATGTGGCTGCACTGTAAATGAGTACATGTGGCTGCACTGTATATGAAAGTACATGTGGCTGCACTGTATATGAGAGTACATGAGGCTGCACTGTATATGAGAGTACATGTGGCTGCACTGCATATGAGTGCATGAGGCTGCACTGTATATGAGTACATGAGGCTGCACTGTATATGAGTACATGTGGCTGCACTGTATATGAGTACATGTGGCTGCACTGTATATGAAAGTACATGTGGCTGCACTGTATATGAGAGTACATGAGGCTGCACTGTATATGAGTACATGTGGCTGCACTGTATATGAGTACATGTGGCTGCACTGTATATGAGAGTACATGAGGCTGCACTGTATACGAGAGTACATGAGGCTGCACTGTATATGAGTACATGTGGCTGCACTGTATATGAGTACATGTGGCTGCACTGTATATGAGAGTACATGTGGCTGCACTGTATATGAGAGTACATGAGGCTGCACTGTATATTGGAGTACATGAGGCTGCACTGTATACGAGAGTACATGAGGCTGCACTGTATATGAGTACATGTGGCTGCACTGTATATGAGTACATGTGGCTGCACTGTATATGAGTACATGAGGCTGCACTGTATATGAGTACATGAGGCTGCACTGTATATGAGTACATGTGGCTGCACTGTAAATGAGTACATGTGGCTGCACTGTATATGAAAGTACATGTGGCTGCACTGTATATGAGAGTACATGAGGCTGCACTGTATATGAGTACATGTGGCTGCACTGTATCTGAGTACATGAGGCTGCACTGTATATGAGTACATGGGGCTGCACTGTATATGAGTACATGTGGCTGCACTGTATATGAGTACATGTGGCTGCACTGTATATGAAAGTACATGTGGCTGCACTGTATATGAGTACATGTGGCTGCACTGTATATGAGTACATGTGGCTGCACTGTATATGAGTACATGTGGCTGCACTGTATATGAGAGTACATGTGGCTGCACTGTATATGAGTACATGTGGCTGCACTGTATATGAGTACATGAGGCTGCACTGTATATGAGTACATGAGGCTGCACTGTATATGAGTACATGAGGCTGCACTGTACATTAGAGTACATGTGGCTGCACTGTATATGAGTACATGAGGCTGCACTGTATATGAGTACATGAGGCTGCACTGTATATGAGAGTACATGAGGCTGCACTGTATATGAGTACATGTGGCTGCACTGTATATGAAAGTACATGTGGCTGCACTGTATATGAGTACATGAGGCTGCACTGTATATGAGAGTACATGTGGCTGCACTGTATATGAGTACATGTGGCTGCACTGTATATGAGTACATGAGGCTGCACTGTATATGAGAGTACATGTGGCTGCACTGTATATGAGTACATGAGGCTGCACTGTATATGAGTACATGAGGCTGCACTGTATATGAGAGTACATGAGGCTGCACTGTATATGAGTACATGTGGCTGCACTGTGTATGAGAGTACATGAGGCTGCACTGTATATGAGAGTACATGAGGCTGCACTGTATATGAGTACATGTGGCTGCACTTTATATGAAAGTGCATGTGGCTGCACTGTATATGAGTACATGTGGCTGCACTGTATATGAGTACATGAGGCTGCACTGCATATGAGTACATGTGGCTGCACTGTATATGAGAGTACATGAGGCTGCACTGCATATGAGAGTACATGAGGCTGCACTGTATATGAGAGTACATGAGGCTGCACTGTATATGAGTACATGTGGCTGCACTGTATATGAGAGTACATGTGGCTGCACTGTATAGGAGTACATGAGGTTGCACTGTATATGAGTACATGAGGCTGCACTGTATATGAGTACATGAGGCTGCACTGTATGAGAGTACATGAGGCTGCACTGTATATGAGTACATGAGGCTGCACTGTATATGAGTACATGAGGCTGCACTGTATATGAGAGTACATGAGGCTGCACTGTATATGAGAGTACATGAGGCTGCACTGTATATGAGAGTACATGAGGCTGCACTGTATATGAGAGTACATGAGGCTGCACTGTATATGAGTACATGAGGCTGCACTGTATATGAGTACATGAGGCTGCACTGCATATGAGAGTACATGAGGCTGCACTGTATATGAGTACATGAGGCTGCACTGTATATGAGTACATGAGGCTGCACTGTATATGAGTACATGAGGCTGCACTGTATATGAGTACATGAGGCTGCACTGCATATGAGAGTACATGAGGCTGCACTGTATATGAGTACATGAGGCTGCACTGTATATGAGTACATGAGGCTGCACTGTATATGAGTACATGAGGCTGCACTGTATATGAGAGTACATGAGGCTGCACTTTATATGAGTACATGTGGCTGCACTGCATATGAGAGTACATGTGGCTGCACTGTATATGAGTACATGAGGCTGAACTGTATATGAGTACATGAGGCTGCACTGTATATGAGTACATGAGGCTGCACTGTATATGAGAGTACATGAGGCTGCACTGTATATGAGTACATGAGGCTGCACTGTATATGAGTACATGAGGCTGCACTGTATATGAGTAAATGAGGCTGCACTGTATATGAGTACATGTGGCTGCACTGTATATGAGTACATGTGGCTGCACTGTATATGAGTACATGTGGCTGCACTGTATATGAGAGTACATGAGACTGCACTGTATATGAGTACATGAGGCTGCACTGTATATGAGTACATGTGGCTGCACTGTATATGAGAGTACATGAGGCTGCACTTTATATGAGTACATGTGGCTGCACTGCATATGAGAGTACATGTGGCTGCACTGTATATGAGTACATGAGGCTGCACTGTATATGAGAGTACATGAGGCTGCACTGTATATGAGTACATGAGGCTGCACTGTATATGAGTACATGTGGCTGCACTGTATATGAGTACATGTGGCTGCACTGTATATGAGAGTACATGAGGCTGCACTGTATATGAGAGTACATGAGGCTTCACTGTATATGAGAGTACATGAGGCTGCACTGTATATTAGAGTACATGAGGCTGCACTGTATATGAGAGTACATGAGGCTGCACTGTATATGAGTACATGAGGCTGCACTGTATATGAGAGTACATGTGGCTGCACTGTATATGAGTACATGAGGCTGCACTGTATATGAGTACATGAGGCTGCACTGTATATGAGAGTACATGTGGCTGCACTGTATATGAGAGTACATGAGGCTGCACTGTATATGAGAGTACATGATGCTGCACTGTATATGAGTACATGAGGCTGCACTGTATATGAGTACATGAGGCTGCACTGTATATGAGTACATGAGGCTGCACTGTATGAGTACATGAGGCTGCACTGTATATGAGAGTACATGTGGCTGCACTGTATATGAGTACATGAGGCTGCACTGTATATGAGTACATGAGGCTGCACTGCATATGAGAGTACATGTGGCTGCACTGTATATAAGAGTACATGAGGCTGCACTGTATATGAGAGTACATGAGGCTGCACTGTATATGAGTACATGAGGCTGCACTGTATATGAGTACATGTGGCTGCACTGTATATGAGAGTACATGAGGCTGCACTGTATATGAGTACATGTGGCTGCACTGTATATGAGAGTACATGTGGCTGCACTGTATATGAGTACATGTGGCTGCACTGTATATGAGAGTACATGAGGCTGCACTGTATATGAGAGTACATGAGGCTGCACTGTATATGAGAGTACATGTGGCTGCACTGTATATGAGTACATGAGGCTGCACTGTATATGAGTACATGAGGCTGCACTGTATATGAGTACATGTGGCTGCACTGTATATGAGAGTACATGAGGCTGCACTGTATATGAGAGTACATGAGGCTGCACTGTATATGAGTACATGAGGCTGCACTGTATATGGGTACATGTGGCTGCACTGTATATGAGTACATGTGGCTGCACTGTATATGAGAGTACATGAGGCTGCACTGTATATGAGAGTACATGAGGCTTCACTATTTATGAGAGTACATGAGGCTGCACTGTATATTAGAGTACATGAGGCTGCACTGTATATGAGAGTACATGAGGCTGCACTGTATATGAGTACTGTGGCTGCACTGTATATGAGAGTACATGAGGCTGCACTGTATATGAGAGTACATGAGGCTGCACTGTATATGAGAGTACATGTGGCTGCACTGTATATGAGTACATGTGGCTGCACTGTATATGAGAGTACATGTGGCTGCACTGTATATGAGTACATGAGGCTGCACTGTATATGAGTACATGTGGCTGCACTGTATATGAGAGTACATGAGGCTGCACTGTATATGAGAGTACATGAGGCTGCACTGTATATGAGAGTACATGAGGCTGCACTGTATATGAGTACATGGGGCTGCACTGTATATGAGTACATGAGGCTGCACTGTATATGAGTACATGAGGCTGCACTGTATATGAGTACATGTGGCTGCACTGTATATGAGTACATGAGGCTGCACTGTATATGAGAGTACATGTGGCTGCACTGTATATGAGTACATGAGGCTGCACTGTATATGAGTACATGTGGCTGCACTGTATATGAGTACATGTGGCTGCACTGTATATGAGAGTACATGAGGCTGCACTGTATATGAGAGTACATGAGGCTGCACTGTATATGAGAGTACATGAGGCTGCACTGTATATGAGTACATGAGGCTGCACTGTATATGAGTACATGTGGCTGCACTGTATATGAGTACATGTGGCTGCACTGTATGAGTGCATGTGGCTGCACTGTATATGAGTACATGTGGCTGCACTGTATATGAGTACATGTGGCTGCACTGTATATGAGAGTACATGAGGCTGCACTGTATATGAGTACATGAGGCTGCACTGTATATGAGAGTACATGAGGCTGCACTGTATATGAGAGTACATGTGGCTGCACTGTATATGAGTACATGAGGCTGCACTGTATATGACAGTACATGAGGCTGCACTGTATATGAGTACATGAGGCTGCACTGTATATGAGTACATGAGGCTGCACTGTATATGAGTACAGGAGGCTGCACTGTATATGAGTACATGAGGCTGCACTGTATATGAGTACATGTGGCTGCACTGTATATGAGTACATGTGGCTGCACTGTATATGAGTACATGAGGCTGCACTGTATATGAGTACATGTGG
This sequence comes from Ranitomeya imitator, assembly GCF_032444005.1. Lineage (NCBI taxonomy): Eukaryota > Metazoa > Chordata > Amphibia > Anura > Dendrobatidae > Ranitomeya > Ranitomeya imitator. The sequence goes on along the minus strand of NC_091284.1, from coordinate 702,594,242 downwards.
CTGCACTGTATATGAGTACATGTGGCTGCAGTGTATATGACAGTACATGAGGCTGCACTGTATATGAGTACATGAGGCTGCACTGTATATGAGTACATGAGGCTGCACTGTATATGAGTACAGGAGGCTGCACTGTATATGAGTACATGAGGCTGCACTGTATATGAGTACATGTGGCTGCACTGTATATGAGTACATGTGGCTGCACTGTATATGAGTACATGAGGCTGCACTGTATATGAGTACATGAGGCTGCACTGTATATGAGTACATGAGGCTGCACTGTATATGAGTACATGTGGCTGCACTGTATATGACAGTACATGAGGTTGCACTGTATATGAGTACATGTGGCTGCACTGTATATGAGTACATGTGGCTGCACTGTATATGAGTACATGAGCCGCTGTCACTTCTGAGCCCTGTAGCTGTAGTGAGGAGGCTCCGCAGGCCGTGGTCTGTCTGTCATGAATTGGAGAGATGGAAGGTGAGGTGTAAGTTGTAGATGTTTCTAGAGCTACATGAGATTTCCATACAACACCTGCCATTCTTAGCCAAGGCTGCAAAGCATCAGATTCTCAGGGTTTTTTCATAAACCTACCATCTCTTATAATAGAAATGTGCCATGTAAGGGACAATGGTCGTCAGACACGCTCCCTGCTCCTCACAGCAGCCAGGGCTGAACAATACACAGTTTTTATCAGAAACATCTGCAACAAGCTCATTTCCACTATACATAAGCTGGAAACCTTTCCGGACCCCTATTCCGCAGCAGAACACAGCTGCAGGAGAACTCGCATTGTTTCCTTCCATTTCAGAAATGATATTACTGTTTATCCTCCGCTCATTATTAGATCACTCTTCTCTTCTAGCAGTGCCGCCTCAGTCACAGGGACAGACATGTTTGCGCTGGGTACGATGGGATCCACAGACAGCTGGTGACCCGGCCCTCCGCCGGCTACAAGCAGATGGGTGCTGCAACCTGTGCCGACAGAAGAAGGAGCCGCGAACATCAGAGACAAAGGCTCAGCTACCAATTATGTCACGCGTGGACCGTAGACTTTTCTCAAGTGCCAATATTTATATTATTTCAACATTCACCGTAATCAAGAAAACCTGTCTATCGGTGAGACACTGAATCAGCATATAAAATATTGGAATATTTCAGATTTATTTGAAAGTCTCCAACGCCTTTTTCTACTAGGTGACAAATATTGAGGTTAAAGTATCAGGCTGTCTGCGAAAAGCCCTGTAACGCTGTCATTTCTTCATTACATGTTCATTTGAATGGCTTTTAATATATATGATTAGTTTGCGGATGTAAAATCATCTGGTGCCGGCAGTAAGCGTTAACCCCTTGTTGCCATCAATGTACTCAAGCCGTGATGATACAACTGCGTGAATCCTACAGTGATATACAATTAAATTTACTTATTAAAGGACATCAGCCAGTAGGATAAACCCGGGAAAGTCCCGTATAGAGATATCTGCAATCCAATGTCTTATTTCAGCGAAATCCACATTTTTCTTGTATGCAAATAAGCTGTTCAAGACTATGGGTAGGACATTGATTTCATGGAGACTCTGCCTCCAGAGATTATTTTACATCAGGGGGGAGTTACCAGTGTGATGTGTGATGGCCACTCTCTGCTCTTCTGATCTCCCTGCAGAGCTGTGTGTCCTTATAACTGACACATCTGCATGTTCCTCTCAGCTCCAGCTTCCATCTCACAAGCAAACAGGGTTACAATACAGCAGAGCTGTGAGAGCTGCAGCAAATGTGTTTGCAGGGAAACAAAGTTCAGTTCTACTGTTCTGTGTTAGTTACACATCTCACACTGGTAACTCACCTTTTATTATAAATAATCTCCGGAGGCAGACTCTTGGTGAGATCACTATATGGCCCATAGTCTTGAACAGCTCATATACATGTAAGGCTAGGTTCACACTAGCGTTGCGCCGCCCTGCGTCGGCGACGCAACGCGCGACGCACGTAAAATGCTACATGTAGCGTTTCCTTGCGTCCGACGCTAGCGTCGGAAACGACGCACGTGGCGAAAAACGCCACCAAAACAACGCACGCGTCCCCTATGTTAAACATAGGGGCGCGTCGCCGCTGCGTCGCCGACGCAACGGCGGCGCAACGCTAATGTGAACGTAGCCTAAGAAACACCTGGATATCTCTGGAATAAGACATCAGATCGCAGATATTCACACCCATATAGACGGCTTAGGTGGATTGATCCTAATGACAGAATCCCTTTAATAATTAATATAACGAGATGTACAAACACTGATATCACAACATACACAAATCTAATATATATAGCTAAATGTGTGTGTGTATGTATGTGTGTATGTCTGGGACCTGCAACGTCTCAGCTACAGCCACAAAATGCTTGCGCAGTTACACGTCTGGACCCCGAGAGCGTCATAGGCTATGTTGTGAGGCAAAACTTTAACCTCGCGCGTTCCAATTCACGAAAAAATTTTTCCCCCTATGATTATCTACATAATGGGGAAAAAGTGAAAGGAAAAGTGTTGGAGGCAAATTGACAGCTGCCAGATGTGAACAAGGGGGACTTAAAGAATGAGAGCGATGGCGCCAAAGAGTATATACCGTACAGTTGCTAAGGTGGGGCCCCGACATGGGATACTCACCACACACGGGGATATGAACACACACACAGACAAAATGCGCCACACACTACCACGTGCTTGAACACATATACCACCTTCAGCAAACATTTTACCACACATACACTAACCTCGCCACATAAAAGTCGAAACACAAAAGTCGCCACTCAAAACTTGCCAGGTGCAAAATTCGCCACATGCAAAACTAGGCTCACGCAAAACCAGCCACACATGCAAAACTCACCTCATGGAATACTCACCACACGCAAAACTTGCACACGCGGAAAAATTGCCACATGTACTAAAGTTGCAACACATGCAAAAGTTTCCTCACACAAAACTTGCACATAGTCAAAACGCACCAAACATAAAACTCGCCACGCGCAAAACTCATCATGCGCAAAACTTGCTGCACACAACTTGCTACACTAACCTGTCACATGCAACTCGACACACAAAAAGTTGCTACACGCATGTCGCCACACGCAACTCAACACACACAATGAAACTCGCCCTAAAACACACACAAGTCTGGTATTAGCCTTCAAAAATTAAAATCTGATTAATAAGCAGACAAACTACAAGAGCAACAAATGTACGATATAGAAAATACGACAGCTGTCAATCATATGACCTGTCTATTATGTGTATGTGTGAGCTAATATATACTGCCGGGGGGAGGGCTTCCTGCTGGCTGGGATTAATCAGGCTGCCAAAAGCAACCAATCACAGCAAAGCTTCTATTTTGCTACAGTTAATTAATCTGAGCTCTGATTGGTTAATATAGGCAACAAAGGACATTCTCAGTATAACAAAGCTTGTGTGAGGTAATAGCATGTCAGTTAGGGTGTGTTGGTGGAAAGGCTGATGTCAGTCACATTACCTCTATGTGAGAGGATATAGAAACTGCCAGTTACAGACTATTTTTACCACAATAATGCCTCATAAGAAAAGGAATTCCATGGCACGAATGTCAGCTGATGCGAAAAGAACAGCTGCATTACGGGCCAATGAAAAATGTGAAGACTGAGAAACAAGGCTGACACACATGAGAACAGCAGCTGCTTCCTCAAGAGCCAATGAACTTTCTGAGCAGAGGAAAGCGAGGCTTGCAGACAAGAGAACAAGAACTGCTTCCTCAAGGGCCAATGAACTTTCTGAGGAGAGGGAAACGAGGCTTGCAGACATGAAAACAAGAGCTGCTTCCTCAAGGGCCAATGAACTTTCTGAGGAGAGGGAAGCGAGGCTTGCAGACAAGAGAACAAGAGCTGCTTCCTCAAGAGCCAATAAACTTTCTGATGAGAGGGAAGCGAGGCTTGCAGATAAGAGAAGAGTGCTTCCTCAAGGGCCAATGAGTCATCTCAGCAGAGTGAAGGCCGACTTGCCACTAAGAGAATTGCTATTTCTTCCACCAGGGCACAGGAAATGGTTGGAGATTTGAAACATGCTGCCTTTTGTTACCAGTCAGACATAAACTATCAGGATAATCCTAAAGTTCAGATAGGAAAAATGGATATGGTCTGCATGTACTGCAGTGCCCTAAAATGGAAAGATGAACCGCCAGGTTTATGCTGTGCAAGTGGCAAGATAAAACTTCCACCTCTCCTGTCACCACCAGATCCCCTAGTCTCTGATGACAGGTACCAGTACAATATCAAAGCATTTCTTGGACAACATCAAGAAGTACAACTCCTGCTTCCAAATGACATCATTTGGTGCAATAAAAGAAATGTTTACAACAGGATTTATGCAGATATTTAGGCCACATTCACACGTTCCTTTTTATTCTGCGGTTTCTCCCGCAGCGGATTTGATAAATCTGCAGGGCAAACCCGCTGTGGTTATCCCTGCAGATTTATCGCGGTTTGTCCTGCGGGTTCCGCTGCGGGATTTACCCCTACTATTGATGCTGCATATGCAGCAATATGCAGCATCAATAGTAGTGTTAAAAATAATAAAATCATGATGATATACTCACCCTCTGACGTCCCGATCTCCTGGGCGCTGCAGTCACCGAAGGTCCTGGTCGCATAGCAAACCTGAGACCGGACGGCCGTGTGCAGCGCTGAGACTTCCGAGGGTGAGTATACATAATTTTTTATTTTTATTCTTTTTTTTTAATACAAATATGGTTCCCGGGGCCTGGAGGAAAGTCTCCTCTCCTCCACCCCGGGTATAACCCGCACATTATCCGCATTACTTCCCGCATGGTGGGCACAGCCCCATGCGGGAAGTAAGCGGATCAATGCACTTCTATGGGTGCAGAATCGCTGCGATTCTGCACAAAGAAGTGACATGGTCCTTCTTTTTTTCCGCAGCAATTCTGCGCGTTTTTTTTCGGGTTTTTCCGCATCATGTGCACTGCGGTTTCTGTTTTCCATAGGGTAACATTGTACTGTACCCTGCATGGAAAACAGTTGCGGACCCGCAGCAGCATAATCGCAGCGGTTCCGCAGTAAAAACCGCATAGTGTGAACATGACCTTAAAGTTCAAGGACAGGTTTACCACTCAATTGGCTCACTGCTTCCATTACAAGGAGAAGAACCTCAATTTCTTCAACTCTTCTTCATGGGAAATGCAGAAGCAGAGGCTCAGTGGAAATGCTCTTTAATTCCTAACACTTGCCTTGATATTGTCACTATTTTGGAGCAGTTCCTTCTCTCCAACAATCCGTATGTTCAACTTTTCAAGACTGCACTTGAATACATGTCAAATGACGATTACAAGGTTGTCATTCGAGCTGACAAAACACCACAAGGTGAACATCAGCAAAGTTTCAATGCTCCCACATTTGATGAGGTAGCCATCTTGATTGTAGGTAATGATTTTCAAAGCCGTGACATTGTGCTTCAGAAAAGGAACAATAGCTTGCAACGAGTAGCAGAAACTCACAGGTCCTATGATGCACTGCAATATCCAGTCATCTTTTGGCAGGGACAGGATGGCTATCACTTTGGAGTACCTCCGACAGATCCTACAACAGGCAACCCTTCAGGAAAAAAGTGTCTGCCATGGACTTCTATGCATATAGGATCATGACAAGATTTGCAGGGGAAAATCACCTCTTGAAATGCAAACACCTCTTCCACCAATTTATTGTTGACATGTATGCAATGACTGAGAGTGAACGTCTTTTATATATCCGAGATGCTGTTGCAAATGATGCTGATCCAAAAGAGTTGGGGAAAATGGTTATTCTTCCATCAACTGTCACTGGAAGCCCACGACACATGCATGAATACACACAGGATGCAATGACTTATGTGAGAAAGTACTGTATGGCCGTCCAGATCTTTTCATCACCTTTACTTGCAATCCTGCCTGGGAGGAAATTGGAGGGCACCTCTTGCCGGGCCAAAAAACAGTGAATCGCCATGACCTTAAAAAATGACTAATCTCATCACAAAATCACATATTTATGGTGAGACGCAGTGCTGGATGTATTCAGTTGAATGGCAAAAAAAGAGGCCAGCCTCACGCTCACATCACATCACATTTGTGATGCTGCTCCTAGCAAAATTTCGACAACAAAAAAAGATTGCACTCGCAGTGGCATCTTCTGGAATTGCAGCTACGCTTTTAAAAGGTGGCAGGACAGCACATTCGACATTCAAGCTACCACTTAAACTGTCTCATAGTGACAGCTCCGTGTGTAATATTGCCAAGGGATCAGGACTAGCCACATTGTTTCAAAAATGCAGTGCCATCATTCGGGATGAATGCACCATGTCACACAAAAGGGCTCTGGAAGCAGTGGACAGACTGCTGCAAGACCTGCGTAGCAACAAATATATCATGGGAGGAGTAGTTGTTGTTTTGGCAGGTGACTTCCGCCAAACACTACCTGTTATTCCAAGATCAACCCCTGCAGACGAACTCAATGCCTGTCTCAAAGCATCGTACCTTTGGAGAAAAGTAAAGAAAATGTCAATGAACAAAAACATGAGGGTCTACATGACAGGCGATGTTTCTGCTGGACTGTTTTCGAGCCAGCTGTTGACTATTGGAGATGGCAAGGCACCAGTAAACTCAACCACTGGACAGATCACCTTCCCAATCAACTTCTGTTGCATTGTGACTTCAATTGAGGAGTTGAAAGCAAAAGTTTTTCCAAACATTCAACTCCACTTCAAAAATTCTGGCTGGCTGTGTGAAAGGGCTATTCTAGCTCCCAAAAATGACAGCGTCAACAAGATCAATCTTCAAATTCTAAATATCCTTCCAGGTGTGTGCACAACCTACAAGTCAGTGGATACAGTAATAGACCCTGCTTAAGCATTATTTTATCCAACTGAGTTCCTCAATTCCTTGGAGCCACAAGGACTTCCTCCTCACAACCTCTTTCTAAAACATGGAGCACCTATTCTGCTATTGAGAAATTTGGATCCACCAAAGCTGTGTAATGGAACAAGACTCTTGATTAAGAACCTGTTTCCACATGTAATTGAGGCAACCATTTTGACAGGATGTGTTATGACCTGGTGGTTAGGACAACAATGGACCTGATGGTTAAGAGCACCCAGAAAGACCTGATAGCTACAAAACCACAGGACAAGCTCTGGGAAGTGGAAACTCTGCTGACCGCAATCCCTAATCCTATCACACACACTAGAAATAGCCGTGGATTGCTCCTAACGCTCCCTATGTAACTCGTCACAGCCTCAGAACTAGCTAGCCTTAAAGATAGGAAAATAAAGCCTACCTTGCCTCAGAGAAATTCCCCAAAGGAAAAAGGCAGCCCCCCACATATATTGACTGTGAGTAAAGATGAAATCACAAACACAGAGATGAAATAGATTTAGCAAAGAGAGGCCCGACTTACTGAACAGACAGAGGATAGGAAAGGCAACTTTGCGGTCAGCACAAAAACCTACAAAAAGCCACGCAGAGAGTGCAGGGAAAAAAAACCTTCCGCACCGACTCACGGTGCGGAGGCGCTCCTCTGCGTCCCAGAGCTTCCAGTAAGGAAGGCAATATTCACAATAGCAAGCTGGACAGAAAAAATAGCAAACAAGAAAATAGCAAAGAGGAACTTAGCTTCTGCTGGAGTAAACAGGTAACAGAACGATCCAGGAGCGAACTAGACCAATAGTACAACATTGACAGCTGGCATGGGGCAAAGATCTAAGTGGAGTTAAATAGAGCAGCCCACTAACGAATTAGCCTCGTCACCTGTGGAAGGAAACTCAGAAACACCCACAGCCACCAGAGGAAGTCCATGGACAGAACCAGCCGAAGTACCATTCATGACCACAGGAGGGAGCTCGACAACAGAATTCACAACAAGGATGTGCCACAGGAGAAGATGTTTTCATTCCAACAATTCCTCTCATTCCATCTGATTTGCTTTTTGATTTTAAACGCCTCCAGTTTCCTGTACGACTGGCATTTGCTATGTCCATCAACAAGGCTCAGGGACAGTCCTTGAAAGTAGTTGGAATCGATTTACAATCTCCATGCTTTTTTTATGGTCAACTTTATGTGGCCTGTGCAAGAGTTGGAACATCCAAAAATCTGTTCGTCTTTGCACATGAAGGAAAAACTAAGAATGTCGTTTATCAAAAGGCTCTCGAATAAGTAGAAGATTACTTCACATTACTTGGCCAATTTAGTGAAATCTGTGTGGAGTTTCTCTGCTGTTGAAATATATGTTGTGAAATGCTTCTATTAGCTTAGTTTTTGCCTTTTAATAATTACATTTCTATCTATTTGTTTTGTGTTTTTTTGTGTGCAGAATACATTTTTGTTAACACATTCTATTTTACTAACAGCAGTTATTAATCCAGGCGAATTCGGGTAGTACAGCTAGTTGTACATAAATCTGAAAAGGAGTCTGTCAGCCCAAACTGACAGTATAAAAAAAAAGAACACACTTTGTAGGGAAAATGGTCCTGGTAAAAATGGCATCTTTAATGGTCTAATCCTGCCTCTGTTCTGCAGAAGCTTACGTTTAATAAATAATGCTAAATGGTTTTGCATGGGACCGCCTTCTTCACTTGTGACTGACAGCCCTGGCTTGCATTAAGTGAGCTCAGTGCATAGAGAAAGCTCAAGCAAGTCAGCTATGTCAAGTACCAGTGAGGGAGGCGGGGGCATGCAAAACCAGTGTGTAGAATGGTGCAGGGACCTTCTTGGCCACACCAAGGGTGCTCCAAGCACCCTAATTAGCACATTTGATTAAACATCAGCTTCTGCAAAACAGAGGCAAACATTGAAACATTGTAAGGTGCAATTTTTATAAGGTCTATATATGCTAATTTTATAGCGACAGTTTGGACTGAAATATGATGATATGATTTATGTACAATTTCTGCATATGTTGTGAGCATAGTGTTTGCAAATCTCTCAATATTGATGAGTATTTGCAGCAGATGTTTCTGCAGCAAAAACCAGAGTATTGGCAGGAAAAACACTGTAAAATACCCAAAGGTTTAAGCACGTTTTTTATGCGATTTTACTGTCAATGTATTTTCCCATTCATTTAAACGGGGTGAAAAACGCTGCAAAAACACGTATATAATTGACATGCTGCCAAAAGAAACATTTTGATGGCTCAAATCTGCAAGGAAAAAATATGCAGCATGTACATGAGATTTCAGAAATCTCAATCACTTTGCTGATACTGTGAATTGCAACTTTAAAAAAAAAAAAAAAAAAAGTGCGGGGGAAAAAAACACTGCAAAAATGCAACATGTGAACAAGCCCTAAGGGTGTTATTTTTATAGGGGCTGTATCCCCTACAAGGATATTATGCCCAGTTTACACTGTCGGTTTGGACTAATTCCTTTTACAGTGGGGAAAAAAAGTATTTAGTCAGCCACCAATTGTGCAAGTTCTCCCACTTAAAAAGATGAGAGAGGCCTGTAATTGTCATCATAGGTAGACCACAACTATGAGTGTCAAAATGAGAAAACAAATCCAGAAAATCAACTTGCCTAATTTGGCAAGATTTATTTTGCAAATTACAGGGGAAAATAAGTATTTTATCACTTAAAAACGTGCAAGATTTCTGGCTCTCACAGACCTATAACTTCTTCTTTAAGAGGCTCCTCTGTCCTCCACTTATTATCTGTAGTAATGGCACCAGTTTGAACTTGTCATCAGTATAAAAAACACCTGTCCACGAACAGTCACCCTCCAAACTCCACTATGGTGAAGACCAAAGAGGTGTCGAAGGACACCAGAAACAAAATTGTAGCTCTGCTGCAGGCTGGGAAGACTCAAATTGCAATAGGCAATCAGCTTGGTGTGATGAAATCAACTGTGGGAGCAATAATAAGAAAATGGAAGACAAAGGATGCAATCAGTAACACACTACGTCACCAGGGACTCAGATCCTGCAGTGCCAGATTGTCCCCCTGCTTAAGCCAGTACGTGTCCAGGCCCATCTGAAGTTTGCTAGGGACCATTTGGATTATCCAGAAGAGTATTGTGAGAAAATCACATGGTCTGATGAAACCAAAGTAGAATTGTTTGGTAGAAACAAAACTCGTCGCGTTTGGAGGAGACAGAATGCTGTGTTGCATCCAAACAACACCATACCTACTGTGAAGCATGGGGTTGGCAACATCATGCTTTGGGGCTTTTTCTCTGCAAAGGGACCAGGATGACTGATCTATGTACATGAAAGAATGAATGGGGCCATGTATCGTGAGATTTTGAGTATAAACCTCCTTCCATCAGCAAGGACATTGAATATAAAATGTGGATGGGTCTTTCAGCATGATAACGATCCCAAGCACACTGCCAGGGCAATGAATGAGTGACTTATGAAGCATTTGAAGTTCCTGGAGTGGCCTAGCCAGTCTTCAGATCTCAACACCATAGAAAACCTTTGAAGGGAGTTGAAAGTCTTTGTTGCCCAGCGACAGACCCAAAACAATACTGCTCTAGAGGAGATCTGCGTGAAGGAAGGGGCCAACATACCACCAACAGTGCGTGCCAACCTTGTGAAGACTTACAGAAAACGTTTGACCTCTGTCATTGTCAAGAAAGGATATATAACAAAATTTGAAATGAATTTTTGTTAATGACCAAATACTTATTTTCCACGATAATTTGCAAAATAAAACTTGTCAAATCTGACAAGTTAATTTTTGGGATTTGTTTTCTCATTTTGACTCTCATAGTTGTGGTCTACCCCTCTCATCTTTTTAAGTGGGAGAACTTGCACAATTGGTGGCTGACTAAATACTTTTTTTCCCCACTGTATATCATTTAGGTTGAAAAAATGAGCTCAAGTCAGCACCGTTCTGGGGTTTCAGAGCTTCTTCTTCCACTTTGCGCCTTTGTGTTTGTCGGCACTGACTGTGTGGGAAGGGGGCTGGCTAAGTGTTCAGACCCACCGATGGTCTCCTGACCTGAACTCATCTACTTCAAAAGTATATAAGACTACTGAGTTTGGGTCGTAAACCCTCGGCTTGTCCGAGCAATGCGTCCGTCCTCGGACCAAGAATGTGGGACTTGTGGACATAGGGCTTGTGTAGACAACCATATAACTCGGATGAGTGCTACCCTTGGTTTTGACCGATAGCATTCGTCCTCATGTTATTCCAAGGGGCTGGGCACATGTACGATTTCCCTTTGAGAATCAGATTGCACTCGCCCATTCAACTCTATGGGTCCGTGGAAAAAATCAGACCACACTCGGATAACATCTGAGTCTGGTCCTTTATACATGGACTGACTAAATGGAGAAGTGGACAAACTTTTTTTTTCTCTCTCTCTCTGAGAAAATCGGATCATACTCTGATCAACCTCTGATCAGAGTGATATCAGCATAATCAGACCAATTTTCTTGGACGTGGAGAAAAAGGCGGTGTGACCCCAGCCTTAAAGTGAACCTGTCACAAGGTTTGGCTGATAACAGATATGGCCTTCACCTTTCAGGGCTGATATACAGCATTCTATAATGCTGTATATCTGTCCCCAACCCAACCTGTAAGAGAAGAAAAGTAACTTTTATTATACTCACCTGCTGGGCGGTCCGGTCCGAGGGGTGTAACTCTTCTTGGTCCGGCGCCTCCCATCTTCTTACGATCCCAGTCTTCCTGCTTGCTTTGTGTGGATGATGTGTCCCTTCATCATCCATACAATCTCCTCGGCACAGTGCTCTTGCGCAGATGTACTTCTCTGTCCTGTCGAGGGCAGAGCAAAGTAGTGCTGTGCGCATGCAACGGGGCTATTTGACCTTTCCCGGCACCTGTGCACTGCAGTATTTTGCTCTGCTTTCAACAGGGCCAAGAAGTATGCCTGTGCAGGAGCGTGGTGAGAGGAGATGCATCATTCACATGAAGTAAGCAGAAGGGCGACATCACAAGAAGAAGGGAGGTGCCAACCAAGACCAGTGACACCCATCGGACCAGACAGCCCCACAGGTGAGTATAATAAAAGTTATTTTTCTTCTCTTACAGGTCGGGTTGGAGGCAGATATACAACATTATAAAATGCTGTATCAGCCCTAAAAGTTGATGGTCATATCTCTTATCGGCCAAACCTGGTGACAGGTTTCCTTTAAGGTTAGAAAAATAGTAGGCCATTAAGCGCCATAAGGAATGTTCTGTACATTGCCTGTCTATAGGGTCACAGCAGTCAACATCACAGCAAATAAAACACATAGACAGTAGGAGATCAATATAAAGTAAAGAAATTTAGTTATGTCCGAATCAAAATGACTACAAATGAGAATTAATGTCAAAAGTGAAACTCGAGTCACAATTCTTGAAACTGGTCCTTGAACGTCTCACAAACTTTGAGTCAAATGAGAGGTTCCTGAAAGATAGAAAATTCTGGCCACACTGGTACATGAAAATGGGAAAGCTCCGCAGACTTTGCCTTCAGAGAATAAGAAATTAGATCAGTCCTGTCTCTGTATCTGAGGATAACACACTCTTCATCTTTTATGTTTGTCATTGTTTCTTTGTTATAGAAATGAAATAAGTGCTGTATGTTCCAAGACTTGAATTGCTGCCATCTCCTCGGGGATAAATTTTGATCTTGGCTACATCCAATCCCGTAATGCAACAAACAGAAGGCAAAAGTTTGAGAAGTCTACAGTAGATGCCATTCAGACATTCAAGTCAACATTATTTAATTGGGTTTTGAAAGATATTCATTAAGTGAGATTGACAGAAAATACTTAACAAAAAAGTTAAACTATTGTAACTTTTGATCAAGTCTGTTCTTTCAGATTGAAGCTCCATGACTTGGTGTACGTCGTGAAATGGCACACGTTACTGCGCCACGACTGACATTATGCTGATCATACAGGCAGAGCAGTCTGGCTTCTGTTGTAACAACTGAGATCAGAGAAACCGCTGATCTTGGCTATTTAACACCTTAGATGATACAGTTCATTGCGACACTAGCATCTAAGGTGTTTAACAAATGAAGGGAACTGTTAGCCCGATGACAACCCGCACCACATTTATAAGGCACCAGTGTACAGCCAGGGTCTAACAATGGCTTCCAGATTTAAATCTGACTATTAGGCCACAACTTATCCTGCAAAAACTCAAGTCATATAGCTAAGTACTCAAAATATAAAAAGAAAAAGAACCTTGATATATAACGTCCAGAATTCTTAAGGGTATGTTCACTTGGATAGATATACTCCAAATTTTCTGTCCACAATTTTTAAGGCAGAAATTTTGAAGCGAATTAGAATAGTGGAAAAATGGACGAGATTTTACCAAATCTCAGTCATAGGCTGTGGAGACGTCCATAAGGAAATTAACCTCTGATGCGAATTATAAATCTGCAAAATGTCAGTTTCATTGTGAAACAGTTGTAGAGTTGTGTCAGTTTTTTCATTTTATTTTTTGTTGGGCATTTAACTGTGAATTATTCTGAGATCTGTGACAAAATCCATTGCTGAAAAATAGTTTTACAAAGAATGAAATTACAAAAACAACTACAAAACTATACTCACCTCCACTGGTGCCTCTGTGGCTCCTTGATCTGGTCCTCTTCCAATCTCTGTGTAATCCAGCCTCATGTGATGGCGCCCCATCTCAGATGACCACAAACGCATACAAGATTTCTCCCACGCATCATCCCTATTCTGGAACTCTCTGCCCCAACATATCAGACTCTCGCCTACCCTGGAAACCTTCAAAAAAACAACCTGAAGACCTACCTCTTCCAACAAGCCGACAACCTGCGGTAACCACCAAACCGTTGCACGACCAGCTCTACCTCGCCTACTGGATCCTCACCCATCCCTTGTTGATTGTGAGCCCTCGCGGGCAGGGTCCTCTCTCCTCCTCTACCAGTCTTGAATTGTATTGTTTACGATTACTGTACTTGTTTTTTATTATAGAACTCCAACAAGTTGGAGTTCTGTTGCTTATTGCATCATATCCTATTTGTACTCTGTTTTCCACATTTATATTCTATGTATATGTGGATGTTGGCCTTTTCGTATAGGCTTTGTTTTTTATTATGTATACCCCTCCTCACATGTAAAGCGCCATGGAATAAATGGCGCTATAATAATAAATAATAATAATGAGACAAATCAGCAGAATCTTGGTGACAGTGGATAATGGGAGGGACAGAAGATAATTATAATTGATGGTAGAACACAAAATAAAAACATGTTAGAAAAAAAGGGAAAGATGGGCCGGATTAGAGATCAGTCTAATTATAAGCTGTTTATACCCCAAGCATACTTTCTGCTATTGTTGGTGATAGAGTAGTGGGGTCCCATTCCCAGATTTGTACTGGGAGAAAGCAACCACAGCCAATATAGAAAAGTCAAAAAAGATCTCCCAAACAGGAATAAGATTAAAATGCCTTTATTATATATATTTGGCAAATATTAAAATAGAAAATACAGATAAAATATAGACACATGTGCGCACAATGGGAAAATATTTTTTGTATAATAAAATCGATATCAACAATGGTACAGGCTGACCCTTTAAAAATATATTGTATTTAAATAACAGGTTCAAACATCACCCCAAGATGACATATATTGTTAACTGGATTTATATGTAGCCAAAAAAAAAAAAAAAATCGGCATATATTCAAATACACACTCCTTAATGCAATATGTGCAAAATTATAGCAAGTAATAACTTATATGTGCAATATAGCAATATAAAGTGCAAAAAAAGGAAAAGGTTGAGTATAACCATGAAGTATACTGGATTGTGCCAGAAAGTGCTATGTGCAAAAAATAGTTGTAAAAACGTGGGAACTATAAAAACCGCAGAGTGCAAAAAACATGCAGGTTTAACTGCTATAGGTGAAGTATAAACTGAACCACAGTGAGCAGAAAGGCCTATAAGGAAGTTACTATTAATTTGGGCAGTGTAAAGTTACACAATACACATTTATGTGCCAATAATAATTATTCCAATCTATCACCCTAAGAGCCGGATATAAAGCAGCTAAATTGCCACCATATGGCTCCAATACTGTGGTTCTAATCTGCCACTAATGGAGCCAGATATAGATCGGTATAGCCACTCTCCGGTCCAAATACACTCTAGATCCAAGAGACCAGAGGATCGGATACTAATCCAGCCAATATGGTACAATACAGGGGGAATTACTGAATCTCCAATATACCTGTGAAAGTGGGGTCAGCCGAATCCCAAAGAAACGCACCCCGACGCGCGTTTCGGATTACTATCCTTCGTCAGGGGGTCAAGATATATGTCATCTTGGGGTGATGTTTGAACCTGTTATTTAAATACAATATATTTTTAAAGGGTCAGCCTGTACCATTGTTGATATCGATTTTATTATACAAAAAATATTTTCCCATTGTGCGCACATGTGTCTATATTTTATCTGTATTTTCTATTTTAATATTTGCCAAATATATATAATAAAGGCATTTTAATCTTATTCCTGTTTGGGAGATCTTTTTTGACTTTTCTATATTGGCTGTGGTTGCTTTCTCTCAGTACGGTGGTGGTTTCCACATTTCTCTCCACAGGACACTAGCCACTGGTATTTGAATCAAGATTTTATTATTTTTTATTGATTTTATTATTTGGCATATAGCAATTAGTGTACCTGTGGTTGTTACTTAACCAGATTTGTACTGGGCCCAATAGTTACTGTATTTTGCCTCTGACCACAGTGATTGTTGTGAAGACCTGAAAGTGTTAAGACCGTTCCTGTTATTTTCTCCGATATTGATTCGATGCGCCACGTATAGGGAATGAATCACTGACGATACATTTCTGGGAAAGAAGATGCTAAGAAAAGACAGAGCTAAAACTTATATTACCTTTTATTTGCATAAAGTAGAATAATCCGACTACATAATGACAACAATTTATATCTACCAATTTACTTACTTCTTTTTTTGTGCTTTAGAATTGTTCTCATTTATATATTTTTAGACGTTCTATAAGGAAAGTCATACGAGATGTGGCATTAAAATTTCCCCCTTAAGCATTGCTTTAATTGTCTGAAATTTACAAGGAAGTTGTGACTTTCATACAAATGTAGAGCAAATTGTTACACAGCTCTCCTCGTTGGTTTAATGCATATCACTGGGCTGTCTCCAGGGGTAAAGTAAGTGTTTTATCACCTCAAAGGCTGCAGAGGAGATTATACAAACATGTAATGCCAAGCATAGAAAATGGAGCACACAAATCAATTTCCTCTGTCTCCTACTGTAAAATATAAAAGCGCTCACCGATATTTTACAAGTCGTTCTCTCAATAATAAGTAGTGATTGGCCACCTAGAAAAGGACGGACGTTTTCTATGATGATCTAGTGTTTGTCTGTCAGAAATACTCTGGTATAGTAATGTACAACATCCATAATCCAAGCTGTGCGAGGACTATGGGGAGCGGCAATGAAAGCTGTGGTCAACCATGACTACCAATGGCTTTCAAAGGGGTTGTCCACCAACTATCCAGTGGATAGGTCATCAATATCAAATCGGTGGGGGACTGACTCCTAGCACCCGGAATAATCAGCTGTTATCAGGTCTCATGGCCACCAGGAGTTCCCAGTGTACGGAGCTGTGGACACTCTGTTTACACTGATGGCAGATATCGTGGATTAGTTTTTGATTGGATACCATCAAATCCTGATGGATGCCACTGTCTTATAATTATTGGTGGGAGGATAGGAGTAGTAGTCTTCACTGCTGTGCTAGATTCAAGAAATCCGGAGGACGCGATGAGGGATTAGATCATGTGGTTTATTCTCAAAGCGTTTCAATGTTGAACCAACTTCTTCATCAGGGGACCACAATTTCTCCACTAGATAAGACTCTATTGCGCTTGGTGACTCCTCCTGTTTCTATTGACTTACAACTGGGTCAGTCTGGTTTCCATTTGTGCTTTTCTATTTTTGACTGGAAAAACCTCTTCATAGAACGTAGATATTCTTCATCGTCAACTTGACCCAAAGTGACAATTGACTTTTGCCTGAACATCAACTCTCAAAAAGCTTAAATATACAAAGGACCCCTAGGTCTCATATACAAAGCATAAGATATCCCATACATCAATCTCCGCTTATATGGGAGAAGAGCATTGTGTACACAACAACAACCAATGAAATAAGCCAGAATTTTGTTTCCGTCTAAATCATGCCTCCTTTGACTTTGTATGTATCTGAGACATGGAGGTATACAGTATGTTCCATGCACCTCTATGACTGTCAAAATATCTATATTAAACAGAGCCTACATACATAGGCATGAAAAGCCATGCGTGTGAGGCCATAGTCTGCATGCGGGAGACAGAAGCCTTACTTTTATCAAGTAAGACAACTATGGTATCTCAATGCACCAAAGAAGTGAAGGTAAATGGTCTCTAGTCTTTAGTACAAATCATTCTTAATTCATAGATTTGCTAGGCCGCATTCACGTGTCCGTTTTTCACATACGTGTTCTACCTGTGATTTTTAAGGATAGAACTAGTGATGGGCGAATATACTCGTTACTCGACATTTCCTCAGCACGATCGGGTGTCCTATTTTTTAATGCTCGGAGATTTAGTTTTCATCGCCTCAGCTGAATGATTTAGAGCTATTAGCCAGCATAAGTACATGTGGGGGTTGCCTGGTTGCTAGGGAATCCCCACATGTAATCAAGCAGGCTAGTAGCTGTAAATCATCCAGCTGCGGCGAAGAAAACTAAATCTCCGAGCACTAAAAAATACTCGGAGGACCCCCGAGTGTGCTCGGGAAATCTTGAGTAACGAGTATATTCGCTCATCACTAGATAGAACACATACCCATTATAGGCTATGGGGCAGTTCGCATGTCCGAGTTTTTTTGCGCACCGCGTGCCCATGCTTTTTTCTGAACATGTCTATTTTTTTATCAGCATCACGGATTGAAAGTACCAACAGAAGTCTTTGGGTCTGTGAAAACCACGGAGAGCACATGGATGGCATCAGTGTATAGTCTATGTGTAGTCTATGATTAACATTGTAATGATAGGAGAAGCTTGGTAATTTATCCATATGTGAACTTGTGGGAGATGAAGCACGTAAGATCATGTATAAAAGGACATCTCTCTCTCAGACTTCAGACCACGGCCTTATCCGGTAAGAACACAAAAAATTAAGTCCATGGCCCCGAACAGTGACTACATGGTATGAACGCCGAACATTTCTGCCCGGGTTTGCTCATCTCTAGTCGCATCTCATATTATCCACCACTATTTCCACAAAAATCCTCTTCCCGTCAACACTTTCATCATCGTTTTGTAACATAATAAATGCTCCGTTAAGTAATACATCATGGTGGTCTCCATTAAACGTTTACTAATGGATGCTGTAGAGAAGACCGTCACAAGCCTCTATTCCACTTGACAGGTAATCTAGGAAGACAAAAGACCTCTTAATCAGAAGATGAGGTGTAGAACAAGCACTTGCTCTCAACATTGGGGGAAACCAAGTCACTACTACTGACTATTAGTTTCTAAAGAAGGAAGAGACAACATCTCACAGAATCCAATTGCCATTATGAGCTAAGATGATAGAGAAAATGTGTAATCACAACTCAATATTTGATAGGACTCTCACATTATGTAAATACCTGTAGACGATGGTGGTTCTATCATGGTGTCTGCCATTTTGCCACAAACTAAGTCGGTGCATTTTCACCATTTATGACATTAAATGAGTTTTCACATCTCAGATAATTTGAATTATTCCGTATCCTGTATCTGTAGGATGTGCCATAAACCTTTGCTAGATGTCGGACCCTGTTCTATCACAAGAATGGGGTCCTGTCCAGAATGGGAATTTGGAAATATATGTGCAACTATCTCCACTCATCTGTATGAGAGTTCTGAAAAATGCGAGCAGGCACGATCTGCAATTTTAAGAACTCCTATACTAATAAAGGGAGAGACTGGTACTGGTCAATGCAGCACAATGTGGCTCCATTCTTGAGACTCAAAATGAGAATAACCCTTTAAGATGACACAAGTGAGAACAGCAGCTTCTTGAACATCAATCTTAGTACAATAAAATCATGGTCCAACAGGGATGTCCTCGTTTACCCCCTCTGAAGAACAGAATATATTTGTGATGGACCTTCTATGTATAGTGTGACAGAGTTTCTTCTGTCTTCTTTCGAGGCTTCTCGATAAACTACTTGGGATGCTGGACAGCTCCTTCCCGAGAGTCAATCTCGGCTGTACCTGACTATTGGCAGATTCCTTGTTCTACAATTCAATGGCTTCTGTGTAAGCTTTCTACATTCCCGTCTACCATTCCCCTTATCGCACTAGTTGCAGCTCTCCAACTCTCCAGCGGTAATTATGTGCCAAATCCAGATTGTTTCCTGACTACTGCTCTGCTTCCTTTAATATTACCTGAATCGACAACCATACAATTTCAGCCTGTTCAGCTATAGCGTTCCAGATTATCACAGGCAAACCTGAGGACATAACTGTGAAGCCTGATCTAGAATTAATGAAGAAGAAATGTGCCACCTATTAGGAGAGTATATCTATAGTGTGTGAGGACCGGACACTAACAGTATAGGGCCCCGAGCACACACAACATACGTGCCCCATACTCTCCAACAGGCCATTACAGATCACATCCTTCATGTCACTCTAGCAAACCCCACAAATAAGTTAATATCTCTGGTAGTTTGCATTCTACCAGTAATTGTGAGCTATGAAACCCATTAACAGTCTCTTAAATGCAATGTAAAAGACAGACAGCATTATGTTCTTTCTTAAAGGGAACCTGTCACCCCAAAATCGAACATAGGCTAAGCCCACCGGCATCAGGGGCTTATCTACAGAATTCTGGAATGCTGTAGATAAGCCCCCGATGTAACCTGAAAGATGAGAAAAAGAGGTTAGATTATAATCACCCAGGGGCGGTCCCGCTGCGGTTCTGGTCCGATGGGCGTCGCAGTCCGGGGCCTCCCATCTTCTTACGATGACGTCCTCTTCTTGTATTCATGCTGCGGCTCCGGCGCAGGCATACTTGTTGAGGACAGAGCAAAGTACTGCAGTGCGCAGGCGCCGTAAAGGTCAGAGAGGCCCGGCAGATGCGCACTGCAGTACTTTGCTCTGTCCTCAACAGGGCAGACAACGTACGCCTGTGCCGGAGCCGTGGCAGGAAGACAAGAGGACGTCATCATAAGAAGATGGGAGGCCCAGTCCGGACCGCGATGCCCATCGCAGCGGGACCGCCCCTGGGTGAGTATAATCTAACCTCTTTTTCTCATCTTTCAGGATACATCGGGGGCTTATCTACAGCATTACAGAATGATGCCGGTGGGCTTAGCTCTTCTTCGATTTTGGGGGTGACAAGTTCCCTTTAAGATGGCAGCCGACCCCATACCTACTGGTTTCCAGCTCAGCTGCACTAGTTGCACATTACGATGATGTCCACCCTGGTGGGGAGAGTATGTATAGATGGTAAACACCATTAAGTATAATACATACAGTACTAGTAGTAATCTCATTTATGACCATAAAAAGGCATCTAGAAAAATAATAAAATGTACATTAGCTATTATTATTCAGTGGCTTCAACCTTACATATTACAATTTAGGGACCCCGCACAAAATATTACAAATTAAAAAATTGGACAGAGGCTCCAAAGAGGTGATTTACATGTCGATCAATGTTTAGATAATTAAAGGGTTTGTCTACTACTGTGATACCGATGACTTAGGATATCCTTAGGATACATCATGACTGTCAGATCGGTGGAGGACCGTCACCTTCCATCCTCACTGATTAGCTGTTATAATTATGTAAATAATGTTTGGAGCAGAACACCAGAACAATACTTAGTAGATGCTGCAGATCTGATCCTATTCTTTAGCTAAATTACTTTATATAAAAAAGTAGGAGCTGATCTACAGTACCTGGCAGTGGCTACTACACAGTGTTTGAGATGTGGTGTTCCGCTCCATACAAAGTGTACATCCGCCTGGAGGTCATTGGTGGGGGGAGTTAGATCCCCACTGGTCCCATATTGAGAAGCTTATCCCATGAACAAGGTTTATCTCCTAACCATACGAGTGGATGTAGGAAAACCTGCTCGGGATTTGTAGACTTCAAGCACCTTAAAAGCTCTTCCCTGTCAACAAGAAGCCACCAATGTATCATACAGACTAACAAATAGGAAAATTAAGAAAAATGTTTCTAGAATTATAAGAATGAAAAATAAATGAGGGCAACTCACCACTAGTGTACTATTGTAATTTTTTATTTCAAGGTCATATGGGACTATAGAGTAAAAACACACAGTGTGAGCTACAGCTGTTTCGCATCTAATTATGCTTCATCAGGACCAATTTCCTGCACATATACAGTTACGGTAAAATGAAATATAATTGATTATTTTGTAAGAAAATATATATATTCTAATATTGAACAGGAACATTTATGAAACTGGCTAGCAATTTGTGACTTACCCATAGTTGAGGCAGATCTAGTAATAAGCCTCTATGACTCATTTTTCAGCAATGTCAACCGTTCTTCTCTCCCACCTCCAGTGCATGTCGAGGAAAAACAAGCACTAAACAGAATGGGTCTCAATATCTTCCACGTCTCTGCCCTAGAATGGCAACATTAGCTAAACCAGCTCAGTCAGGTCTTCAAATAGCTGAGCATTTTATAAGATCTCATATCCAGGTGGGAATAAACATGAGTTAACTCAATGACCTTGATTTTCATCTTGGGAATGGATTTAATATACCCACTTCTTTTGCGCTATTGCGCTACTGGTCTAGATGTCTCTTGGGCAACATATTACCAGGTCTGAATAATTCACCGTTTCTGAGCTACAGAAAGCAATATGGCTGAATAATGTCCCACATATATGATCATGGAGTCCTTTAATGTAGTTCAGTCTACGGTAAAAAGGGTTAATGTGCAGGAATCAGCCCTCCATTACTCCGTAGCAGACGTCTTCTATTTAGATCTTTTTTCATTGTATTATCAACACGTTGGGCATCTCGTACAGCAGAAACTCAATTACTGTTTGCACTGAACGCCAGCCAATAAAATTCTGTCTGTGTCAGCTCACCAAAGTAAACTTTGAGTAGCGGTGATAGTCAATATTTAGTTGGCTGGGTAAACCGTGTACATGTCTAATTTATATCCTTGATGGTTTTGGAATAAGAAGACTGCTGAACGAAAGACTTGAATACATCGTCTGCTCTCGTATCGAGGAAACGGAACACATAACTTCTATGTAGAAGATGTGAGGATGAAATTCAGGTGTGTTCGTTGTCACGTTACATCAGTTTAATGTAACAGCCAAGCAACAAACAAGAAAGGTTATATCCAAGGCACTCGGGACATCTCCGAGACACGAGGTATGACACATCTCAATTATGACACTGGTTCCTAGGTCACATACAGGCTTCATCATACATTGTGGCCTTCAAAACAGCTGCCCACCATGTGCAAAGTCAACTGTGGACAAGTGATCCACTTGTAAATTGGAGACTGTGCGTCTTCACGGTCATATCCATTATGTGAAAATGCTATCCTATGTAGCATTGTACTCTAGATATTTCTGATCCTAGAAGTCAAGATGATGGAGCCCTGAATGCCTGCATAACGTGTCTCCACTAGAGTCTAAGGATCCAGACTAGCTAAATTCTGGCTGCTGACCCGATGACCAGGATGGGTTCCCTTCACAAGGGTTGTCTTGTTTACAATACTAATACATTAGTAAAGAATTATGAGGGAAGGGGGATTTCTGCTTTACAACGCCATTAATTACCGTTATGGTTCTTATCTAGACTGGCTTTACAGGATCCATGATAGATATGACTAAAGAATCCAAACAAATCCTACTAACCTAAAAGTAATGGAAACCTAATGTTGTAACCACCTTATATGGGGGGTTATGGAAACATCGGAGGACAGTCCGCTCAATTGTGTCGAGAGGAACATCTCCTGGATGCTGATATTCTCAGATCAGTCATAAATGGCTGAAATTGGAATATTCCTTTACCATATGTATTAATCAAGTGTGCCATAAATATTGGATTAAAATAAACCATTCAAGAGATAGTGTAAATAGAATAGGAAATATTCGGACTACATCAAGGACCTTCGAGGAAAAGGTCCTTCGAGATAAGGGAGTAGAATAAGAGATGGTGCTAGGCCGGATTCATACATCTGGTATTCACGAACCAAGTCCAGATGGCAATGTCTGGACCAGCCGCGAGTCTCCTGACCCAGTCTCAATAACCTCATATTCATAGATGAGGCTGTTGAGTTCTGGTCAGAAGATCCGCGGTCAGTCTGGACATTGCGGTTTGAACTTGGTCCGTGAATATAGGACGAGTGACACCGCGCTAAGTTAGAGGTTCTGCCTGTCTTCGCTAGGTTCTGTTGTCTTCATTTATAACATAAATGATAACCCTACCCCAATTCACGTGGATCACACTGAGATAAATAACCCTATCCAGGAGGATCACAATGCCAATGATATTAACGGGAATAGCACAATTACTTGTCATGATGCTGATGCCATGGATCAATGTCTTAGTAACAGACCATAGACACATTCATAGTAACTAATTTTAAGTAATGTAGTGTTATCGATTCCATGCGTCAGGTTCGCTTCTTCTGCAGTAAATTCCAGTGATTCAGTTGGCTTGTTAACATTCGTTACTGGCTATAAACCCAGCACTGGGGCGAGGGACAGATGCTTACAAGAAACAACATTATGCACCATCTTAGACACATTCCTGTGCCTGACCCCCACGTGAGGTCACTATCACAATGCGTCTATTGTCTTCATCTACAGCACGCCATCAAATAGCACATTTGGAATTTAAATTATCAACGTTTTCCATTTTTTTAATGTTTCTTTGCCACATTCTTCTTTCCACGCTGATGACATATAAATGTGCACTGTTTGGCAAAATTATACTGCATCCTACTACTCTGCCCGGGCAAATGTCTCATCTGCATTCCTCTTAGGACATTGCTTTTGCTGGAGCATGGTGACATTTAGTAACTTTTAAAGTAAAACACACGGTTTTTAGTGATTTTTGTGTTTTTAGATATTGCCTGGCCAATGCTGCACGCTGAAGTTTGCAATTCTTCATCATCCAAAGGACCACGTTTACGATTACTGTAAATTTTTGAATTCAGATATCAATATATGTAGCAATCTCCCAGCGGAATATCACAGAAAGTGCTTCTAAAAGGCACAGTCGGAGTAGCCATTTTTTTTTATTTTATGTACATAATACGGCGGAGGATAAAATTCTGCTATTATAGAATCAGAAGGTGTCTGAAGCCATAAACTCTGAATAGCACCACAGTACAATGCCCCCCGTGTAATGGAAAGAAAAGAGGACGTGTACGTGTCCGGAATACCTTGACAAAAGGTAATTACCGTTTTGAGGTTAGGTTGTACGACTATGGGTGATATGATCATAGATTTCCTGGCTGGATGAGTAGAATGGCTCGTAACAGCAGTTGGCTCTATCAATGCTGTTATCATAAAGGTGTAACAATGAAACACGGGCACAATTGGGAAGCAACATGTTGTTGGCACTTCCAGCGTAGCGGGAATAATACTGACGAGGATGAAAGGTTTAGCTGGAAAATGCATTAGCGGGGTAGGAAAGGGTTACAGTCGGTGAAAGGACGAGAGCGCGGGCTAAGGAATTACATGGTTTGTTTGGTAAATTCAATACTCAATGCTTCAGCACAGTCTGCTTATATCAGCACTACTAATTTCTGCCCCAGGCGTCAGCCTGCTGTTTTTTAAAGACATAATTCCCTATATGTATAATGTGAAGGCTGATTGCACATATAGAGGGTTTGGAAATATAGACTTAAAGGGGATCTGTCAGACATGTATACACCCGCCACCCCAAAATTCATTTATATGACTGTGTAGCCCTTTAAAAAATAAGTTAGTCAATTCCTTCATGACATCAAAGTGCTGATCCAACAGCAAAAAAGCTCAGTATCCATCATCCTGGAAGTGCATTGGGCATGATGATGCACTTCCAGCTCCTTAGCCTCATGCTGTATCCCTGACTAGCGCCATCCTCCTGTGGGCAAGTGACAAGTCTATGGCCATGCACCAAATGTCCCAGCAATTAACTAAAGGAAGACGACGCTGGGCAGAGGAGCTGGAAGTGCATCATCACGCCCCAGTGCACTTCCAAACATGATTTTGTGCAGCAGGAAAAGGGCTTTGGCAGCATAATGGCATCAACTGACTTATCTTTTAAAGGGTTCACAGTCATATAACTGGTTTTGAGAAGTGGATGTGGGAACGGTCTGACAACTTCCATTTAAAGAGAAACTATCATTAGAAAATAAAAGTTAAATCTATTAAAAAACCCAGTGACCAGTGTTAAAATGGCATGATTTCTATTTTGTTTTACAGACTGAATGAGATATGGAAAAAAACAACATTGCCAATGATTAAGAAAGACTACGGTAAGCTAATTTAACACAAAAACTTGATAGGTTAACAATAGTTCATTTTCTGACTATAACTTCCCGTTAAACGGGGTGTCCACTACTCAATCTCTTCTCAATCGTATTGTTTCTGATCCCAGTAAAATAATAACACCTATACTCATCTTCGGTGCTGTCACCGTTCCAGCGGTGTCGACACTAGCTCTCCCAGGGATCATGTGATATTATGTCACACAATCCCTGAGGCCAATCCGCAAAGACTTCACTCTCCCCACCTTTGGACAAATCACATACATCCACAGGAAGTTAGAGAGTGGCAACTCTCACTTACTCCAGATGTATGTGATTTGTCCGAAGGCGGGGAGAGTGACGTCTGTGCAGATTGGCCTCAGGGATCGCGTGACATATCAATGTCACACGATCCCCAGGAGAGCTAACGTCGACACGAGTAATCTTCTCATTATTGTCAATGTAATCCCAGAATCTGAAAACCCCGATTCTAAAATCTGAGCTTGAAGGAAGACTTTAAGTTCATCTAGTTCATAGCCTAGCCTAACATGCCCTAACATGTTGATCCAGAGGAAGGCAAAAAAAAACCCATGTGGCAAAGAGTAAGCTCCACATTGTTGAAAAAAATTCCTTCCCGACTCCACACACGGCAATCAGACTAGTTCCCTGGATCAACCTGTAACATTATACTTTTCCAGAAAGGTATCCAATCCCCTCTTAAATTTAAGTAATGAATCACTCATTACAACATCATACGGCAGAGAGTTCCATAGTCTCACTGCTCTTGCAGTAAAGAATCTGCGTATGTGATTATGCTTAAACCTTCTTTCCTCCAGACGTAGAGGATGCCCCCTTGTCCCTGTCTCAGGTCTATGATTAAAAAGATCATCAGAAAGGTCTTTGTACTGTCCCCTCATATATTTATACATTAGCATAAGATCACCCCTTAGTCTTCGTTTTTCCAAACTAAATAGCCCCAAGTGTAATAACCTATCTTGGTATTGCAGACCCCCCAGTCCTCTAATAACCTTGGTCGCTCTTCTCTGCACCCGCTCTAGTTCAGCTATGTCTTTCTTATACACCGGAGACCAGAACTGTGCACAGTATTCTAAGTGTGGTCGCACTAGTGACTTGTATAGAGGTAAAATTATGTTCTCCTCATGAGCATCTATGCCACTTTTAATGCATCCCATTATTTTATTTGCCTTTGTAGCAGCTGCCTGACACTGGCCACTAAATGTGAGTTTGTCATCTACCCATACTCCCAGGTCTTTTTCATTGATGGTTTTGCCCAGAGTTTTAGAATTAAGCACATAGTTATTCATCTTATTACTTCTACCCAAGTGCATGACCTTACATTTATCCCCATTAAAGCTCATTTGCCATTTATCAGCCCAAGTTTCTAGTTTACATAAATCATCCTGTAATATAAAATTGTCCTCCTCTGTATTGATTACCCTGCAGAGTTTAGTGTCATCTGCAAATATTGAAACTCTTCTCTGAATGCCCCCTACAAGGTCATTAACCCCTTTACCCCCAAGGGTGGTTTGCACGTTAATGACCGGGCCAATTTTTACTATTCTGACTACTGTCCCTTTATGAGGTTATAACTCTGGAATGCTTCATCGGATCCTGGCGATTCTGACAACGTTTTCTCGTGACATATCGTACTTCATGATAGTGGTAACATTTATTTGATATTACCTGCGTCTATTTGTGAAAAAAACGGCAATTTGGCGAAAATTTTTAAAATTTCGTAATTTTCCAACTTTGAATTTTTATGCAATTAAATCACAGAGATATGTCACACAAAATACTTAATAAGTAACATTTCCCACATGTCTACTTTACATCAGCACAATTTTGGAACCAACATTTTTTTGTTAGGGAGTTATAAGGGTTAAAAGTTGACCAGCAATTTCTCATTTGTACAACACCATTTTTTTTAGGGACCACATCTCATTTGAAGTCATTTTGAGGGGTCTATATGATAGAAAATAACCAAGTGTGAAACCATTCTAAAAACTGCACCCCTCAAGGTGCTCAAAACCACATTCAAGTTTATTATTAAGTTATTATTTAATATTAAGTTTATTAACCCTTCAGGTGTTTCACAGGAATTTTTGGAATGTTTAAATAAAAATTAACATTTAACTTCTTTTCACAAAAAATTTACTTCAGCTCCAATTTGTTTTATTTTACCAAGAGTAACAGGAGAAAATGGACCCCAAAAGTTGTTGCACAATTTGTCCTGAGAACACTGATACCCCATATGTGGGGGTAAACCACTGTTTGGGCGCATGGCAGAGCTCGGAAACGAAGGAGCGCCATTTGACTTTTCAATGCAAAAATTGACTGGAATTGAGATTGGACGCCATGTTGCGTTTGGAGAGCCACTGATGTGCCTAAACATTGAAACCCCCCACAAGTGACACCATTTTAGAAAGTAGACCCCCTAAGGAACTCATCTAGATGTGTTGTGAGAGCTTTAAACCCCAAGTGTTTCACTACAGTTTATAACGCAGAGCCGTGAAAATAAAAAATCCTTTTTTTTTCCACAAAAATTATATTTTAGCCCCCAGTTTTGTATTTTTCCAAGGGTAACAGGAGAAATTGGACCACAAAAGTTGTTGTCCAATTTGTCCTGAGTACGCTGATACCCCCATATGTGGGGGGGGGACCACCATTTGAGCACATGGTAGAGCTCGGAAGTGAAGGAGGGTCATTTGGAATGCAGACTTAGATGGATTAGTCTGCAGGCGTCACATTGCGTTTGCAGAGCCCCTAATGTACCTAAACAGTAGAAACCCCCCACAAGTGACCCCATATTGGAAACTAGAGCCCCCAAGGAACTTATCTAGATGTGTTGTAAGAACTTTGAACCCCCAAGGGATTAACTACAATTTATAACGTTTCTACAAAAATTATTTTTTAGCCCCCAGTTTTGTATTTTCCCATGGGTAACAGGAGAAATTGGACCCCAAAAGTTGTTGTCCAATGTGCCCTGAGTACGCTGATACCCCATATGTTAGGGTAAACCCCTGTTTGGGCGCACGGGAGAGCTCGGAAGGGAAGAAGCACTGTTTTACTTTTTCAACGCAGAATTGGCTGGAATTGAGATCGGACGCCATGCCGCGTTGGGAGAGCCCCTGATGTGCCTAAACAGTGGAAACCCCCCAATTATAACTGAAACCCTAATCCAAACAAATCCCTAACCCTAATCCCAACGGTAACCCTAACCACACCCCCTAACCTTGACACACCCTAACCCTAATCCCAACCCTATTCCCAACCGTAAATGTAATCCAAACTTTAGCCCCAACCCTAACTTTAGCCTTAACCCCAGCCCCAACCCTAGCCCTAACTGTTGTGGATTCTGTTTTTGGGCTCCCTCTGGTGGTTACAGATGGTACTGGGTGACTTGTGTTTTCTGCGGTCTCTGGTGTCCACCTGTTCTATCAGGATATGGGAGTTTCCTATTTAACCTGGCTTTCTTGTCATTTCCTCGCCGGCTATCAATGTAATCAGTGTGTCTTGTTACCTCTGCTTCCCGCTTCTGTAATCTTCAGGACAAGCTAAGTTTTTGATTTTCCTGTTCCACGTTTTGCTTAATTTTTGTCTTAGTCCAGCTTGCAGATATGTGATTCCTTTTTGCTGGTTGCTCTAGTGGGCTGATATTACTCCTCATGTTCCATGAGTTGGCACATGAGTTCAAGTAATTTCAGGATGGTTTTTTTGTAGGGTTTTTCGCTGACCGCGCAGTTCACTTTTGTATCCTCTGCTATCTAGCGTTAGCGGGCCTCATTTTGCTGAATCTGTTTTCATAACTACGTATGTGCTTTCCTCTCATTTCACCGTCATGACATGTGGGGGGCTGCTATTTCTGTGGGGTGTTTCTCTGGAGGCAAGAGAGGTCTGTGTTTCTTCTAATAGGGGAAGTTAGTCCTTCGGCTGGCGCGAGACGTCTAGGAATCATCGTAGGCACGTTCCCCGGCTACAGCTAGTTGTGTGTTTAGGTTCAGGATTGCGGTCAGCTCAGTTTCCATCACCCTAGAGCTTGTTTTGTTTTTTGTGCTTGTCCTTTTGTGATCCCCTGCCATTGGGATCATGACAGTATAGGCGGCCCAAAAGTGGTAATCGTATTGGCTGAAGTAGGAGGAAAAGTATTCTGAGGAAGTTTTTTTTTTCCCCTCAGAGTTTGCTGCCTAGCCTTATTTGCAGCCTGGCTGCGTCTTACCTCCTCTTAATCCTTGAATGGCTCTGACCTCAGCTGTTTATCATGGACGTCCAGAGTTTGGCTTCCAGCCTGAATAATCTTGCTGCTAAGGTTCAAAATATACAAGATTTTGTTGTACATACGCCTATGTCTGAACCTAGAATTCCTATCCCAGAGTTTTTTTCTGGAGATAGATCTAGTTTTCTGAATTTTAGGAACAATTGCAAGTTGTTTGTTTCTTTGAAATCTCGCTCCTCTGGAGACCCTGCTCAGCAAGTCAAAATTGTTATATCTTTCCTGCGGGGTGACCCTCAGAATTGGGCATTTGCATTGGCACCAGGGGATCCTGCGTTGCTCAATGTGGATGCGTTTTTTCTGGCATTGGGTTTGCTCTATGAGGAACCTAACCTAGAGATTCAGGCTGAAAAAGCTTTATTGGCTCTCTCTCAGGGGCAAGATGAAGCAGAAATATATTGTCAGAAATTTCGGAAATGGTCGGTGCTTACTCAGTGGAATGAGTGCGCCCTGGCTGCAAGATTCAGAGATGGCCTTTCTGAGGCCATTAAAGATGTTATGGTGGGGTTCCCTGCGCCTACAGGTCTGAATGAGTCTATGACTATGGCTATTCAGATTGATCGGCGTTTACGGGAGCGCAAACCTGTGCACCATTTGGCGGTGTCTTCTGAACAGGCACCTGAGACAATGCAATGTGATAGAATTCAGTCCAGAAGTGAACGGCAAAACTATAGGCGGAAAAATGGGTTGTGTTTTTATTGTGGTGATTCAGCTCATGTTATATCAGCATGCTCTAAACGCACAAAAAAGGTTGATAAGTCTGTTGCCATTAGTACTTTACAGTCTAAGTTCATTCTGCCTGTGACTCTGATTTGTTCATTATCAGCCATTTCCGTCGATGCCTATGTGGATTCAGGCGCTGCCCTGAGTCTTATGGATTGGTCATTTGCCAACCGCTGTGGGTTTAGTCTGGAGCCTCTGGAAGTCCCTATTCCTTTGAAAGGAATTGACTCTACACCTTTGGCTATGAACAAACCTCAGTACTGGACACAAGTGACCATGCGTATGACTCCCGTTCATCAGGAGGTGATTCGCTTCCTGGTACTGTATAATTTACATGATGTCTTAGTGCTTGGTCTGCCATGGTTACAAACTCATAACCCAGTCCTGGACTGGAAAACAATGTCTGTGTTAAGCTGGGGATGTCAGGGGGTTCATGATGATGCACCTCCGATTTCTATCGCTTCATCTACTCCTTCTGAGGTTCCTGTATTTTTGTCTGATTATTAGGATGTTTTTGAGGAGCCTAAGCTCAATTCACTTCCTCCTCCCAGGGATTGCGATTGTGCTATAGATTTGATTCCTGGCAGTAAATTTCCTAAAGGACGTTTGTTCAATCTGTCAGTGCCAGAGCATACTGCTATGCGGGATTATGTTAAGGAGTCCTTGGAAAAGGGACATATCCGTCCATCTTCGTCCCCTTTGGGAGCAGGTTTTTTTTTTCGTGGCCAAAAAAGATGGTTCCTTGAGGCCTTGTATAGATTACCGTCTTTTGAATAAGATTACAGTCAAATATCAGTATCCTTTGCCATTGTTGACTGATTTGTTCGCTCGCATTAAGGGGGCTAAATGGTTCACTAAGATTGATCTTCGGGGTGCGTATAATCTTGTGCGGATAAAGCAGGGTGATGAGTGGAAAACCGCATTTAATACGCCTGAGGGCCATTTTGAGTATTTGGTGATGCCTTTTGGACTTTCTAATGCTCCTTCTGTCTTCCAGTCCTTTATGCACGATATTTTCCGTCAATATCTGGATAAATTTATGATTGTGTATTTGGATGATGTTTTGGTTTTTTCTGATGACTGGGAGTCCCATGTTCAGCAGGTCAGGAAGGTGTTTCAGGTCCTGCGGGCCAATTCTTTGTTTGTAAAAGGTTCAAAGTGTCTCTTTGGAGTCCAGAAGATTTCTTTTTTGGGGTATATTTTTTCCCCTTCTACTATTGAGATGGATCCCGTCAAGGTTCAGGCTATTTGTGACTGGACGCAGCCTACATCTCTTAAGAGTCTACAGAAGTTCTTGGGCTTTGCTAATTTTTATCGTCGTTTCATAACTAATTTTTCTAGTGTTGTTAAGCCTTTGACGGATTTGACTAAGAAGGGTGCTGATGTTGCTGATTGGTCTCCTGCGGCTGTGGAGGCCTTTCAGGAACTTAAGCGCCGGTTTTCTTCTGCTCCTGTGTTGCGTCAGCCAGATGTTTTGCTTCCTTTTCAGGTTGAGGTTGATGCTTCCGAGATTGGAGCGGGGGCGGTTTTGTCGCAGAGAAGCTCCGATTGCTCAGTGATGAAGCCATGTGCGTTCTTTTCTAGAAAGTTTTCGCCCACTGAGCGGAATTATGATGTTGGTAATCGGGAGCTTTTGGCCATGAAGTGGGCATTTGAGGAGTGGCGTCATTGGCTTGAGGGTGCTAGACATCGTGTGGTGGTCTTGACTGATCACAAAAATCTGATTTACCTTGAGTCTGCCAAGCGTCTGAATCCTAGACAGGCTCGTTGGTCACTGTTTTTCTCCCGTTTCGATTTTGTGGTTTCATACCTGCCAGGTTCAAAGAATGTGAAGGCGGATGCTCTTTCTAGGAGTTTTGTGCCTGACTCCCCTGGAAATTCTGAGCCCACTGGTATCCTTAGGGATTGGGTGATTTTGTCGGCTGTCTCCCCAGACTTGCGACGTGCTTTGCAGGAGTTTCAGGCGGATAAACCTGATCGTTGTCCGCCTGAAAGACTGTTTGTTCCGGATAATTGGACCAGTAGAGTCATCTCCGAGGTCCATTCTTCTGCGTTGGCAGGTCATCCTGGAATATTTGGTACTAGAGACTTGGTGGCCAGGTCTTTTTGGTGGCCTTCCTTGTCGAGGGATGTGCGTTCTTTTGTGCAGTCTTGTGAAGTTTGCGCTCGGGCTAAGCCTTGCTGTTCTCGGGCCAGTAGATTGTTGTCACCTTTGCCTATCCCGAAGAGGCCTTGGACACACATTTCCATGGACTTTATTTCGGATCTCCCCGTCTCTCAAAAAATGTCCGTCATCTGGGTTGTGTGTGACCGCTTTTCTAAGATGGTTCATCTGGTACCCTTGCCTAAGTTACCTTCCTCCTCTGAGTTGGTCCCTCTGTTTTTTCAGAACGTGGTTCGTTTGCATGGGATTCCGGAGAACATCGTTTCTGACAGGGGATCCCAGTTTGTGTCTAGATTTTGGCGGACGTTCTGTGCTAAGATGGGCATTGATTTGTCCTTTTCGTCTGCATTCCATCCTCAGACGAATGGCCAGACGGAACGAACTAATCAGACCTTGGAAACTTATTTAAGGTGTTTTGTTTCTGCTGATCAAGATGACTGGGTTACCTTTTTGCCGCTTGCCGAATTTGCCCTTAATAATCGGGCTAGTTCTGCTACCTTGGTTTCTCCTTTCTTTTGTAATTCGGGGTTTCATCCCCGTTTTTCCTCTGGTCAGGTGGAGCCTTCTGATTGTCCTGGAGTGGACATGGTGGTGGATAGGTTGCATCAGATTTGGAGTCATGAGGTGGACAATTTGAAGTTGTCCCAGGAGAGGGCTCAGCAGTTTGCTAATCGCCGTCGCCGCGTGGGTCCTCGTCTTCGTGTTGGGGACTTGGTGTGGTTGTCTTCTCGTTTTGTTCCTATGAAGGTCTCTTCTCCTAAGTTCAAGCCTCGGTTCATCGGTCCCTATAGGATCTTGGAAATTCTTAACCCTGTGTCGTTTCGTTTGGATCTCTCGGCATCGTTTGCTATTCATAATGTGTTCCATCGGTCGTTGTTGCGGAAGTATGAGGTACCTGTTGTTCCTTCGCTTGAACCTCCTGCTTCGGTGCTGGTGGAGGGAGAATTGGAGTATGTTGTGGAGAAGATCTTGGATTCTCGTGTTTCCAGACGGAAACTCCAATATTTGGTCAAGTGGAAGGGTTATGGTCAGGAGGATAATTCTTGGGTGGTTGCCTCTGATGTTCATGCTGCTGATTTGGTCCGTGCATTTCATAGGGCTCGTCCTGGTCGCCCTGGTGGTTCTCGTGAGGGTTCGGTGACCCCTCCTCAAGGGGGGGTACTGTTGTGGATTCTGTTTTTGGGCTCCCTCTGGTGGTTACAGATGGTACTGGGTGACTTGTGTTTTCTGCGGTCTCTGGTGTCCACCTGTTCTATCAGGATATGGGAGTTTCCTATTTAACCTGGCTTTCTTGTCATTTCCTCGCCGGCTATCAATGTAATCAGTGTGTCTTGTTACCTCTGCTTCCCGCTTCTGTAATCTTCAGGACAAGCTAAGTTTTTGATTTTCCTGTTCCACGTTTTGCTTAATTTTTGTCTTAGTCCAGCTTGCAGATATGTGATTCCTTTTTGCTGGTTGCTCTAGTGGGCTGATATTACTCCTCATGTTCCATGAGTTGGCACATGAGTTCAAGTAATTTCAGGATGGTTTTTTTGTAGGGTTTTTCGCTGACCGCGCAGTTCACTTTTGTATCCTCTGCTATCTAGCGTTAGCGGGCCTCATTTTGCTGAATCTGTTTTCATAACTACGTATGTGCTTTCCTCTCATTTCACCGTCATTACATGTGGGGGGCTGCTATTTCTGTGGGGTGTTTCTCTGGAGGCAAGAGAGGTCTGTGTTTCTTCTAACAGGGGAAGTTAGTCCTTCGGCTGGCGCGAGACGTCTAGGAATCATCGTAGGCACGTTCCCCGGCTACAGCTAGTTGTGTGTTTAGGTTCAGGATCGCGGTCAGCTCAGTTTCCATCACCCTAGAGCTTGTTTTGTTTTTTGTGCTTGTCCTTTTGTGATCCCCTGCCATTGGGATCATGACACCTAACCCTAGCCCTAACCCTAATGGGAAAATGGAAATAAATAAATTTTTTTTATTTTTCCCTAACTAAGGAGGTGATGAAGGGGGGTTTGATTTACTTTTATAGCGGGTTTTCTTAGCGGATTTTTATGATTGGCAGCCATCACACACTGAAAGACGCTTTTTATTGCAAAAAATATTTTTTGCATTACCAAATTTTGAGAGCTATAATTTTTCCACATTTTGGTCCACAGAGTCATGTGAGGTCTTGTTTTTTCGGGACGAGTTAACGTTTTTATTGGTAACATTTTCGGGCACGTGACATTTTTTGATCTCTTTTTATTTCGATTTTTGTGAGGCAGAATGACCAAAAACCAGCTATTCACGAATTTCTTTTGGGGGAGGCGTTTATACCGTTCCGCGTTTGGTAAAATGGATGAAGCAGTTTTATTCTTCGGGTCAGTACGATTACAGCGATACCTCATTTATATCTTTTTTTTATGTTTTGGCGCTTTTATACGATAAAAACTATTTTATAGAAAAAATAATTATTTTTGCATCACTTTGTTCTGAGGACTATAACTTTTTTATTTTTTTGCTGATGATGCTGTATGGTGGCTCGTTTCTTGCGGGACAAGATGACGTTTAAAGCGGTATCATGGTTATTTATATCTGTCTTTTTGATCGCGTGTTATTCCACTTTTTGTTTGGCGATATGATAATAAAGTGTTGTTTTTTGCCTCGTTTTTTATTTATTTTTTTCCACTGAAAAACTAGTGTGACAGTTTTATAGGTCGGGTCGTTACAGACGCGGCGATACTAAATATGTGTACTTTTATTGTTTTTTTTATTTAGATAAAGAAATGTATTTATAGTAACAATATATATAGATTTTTTTTTTAGGAATTTTTTTTTAATTTTCTTTCCATATGTGAATTTTTTTTTTTTACACTATAACATTGCCCCGGAGGGGGGGGGGGGGGGGGAGGCATCATGTTATAGTGTTGGATCGCTGATCTGACACTTTGCTGTGCACTGTGTCAGATCAGCGATCTGACGTGCACTGCTGGAGGCTACCCGGCGCCTGCTCTGAGAAGGCGCTGTGAAGCCACCTCCCTGCAGGACCCGGATGCCGCGGCCATTTTGGATCCAGGCCTGCTGGAGGGAGGAAGGAGGTAGGAGACCCTCGGACCAACGCGATCACATCGCGTTGCTCCGGGGGTCTCAGGGAAGCACGCAGGGAGCCCCCTCCCTGCGCGATGCTTCCCTATACCGCCGGAACACTGCGATCATGTTTGATCACAGTGTGCCGGGGGTTATTGTGCCGGGGGCGGTCCGTGACCGTTCCTGGCACATAGTACCGGATGTCAGCTGCGATAGTCATATTTTCAAACTGAGTGTTTTTGGTTTTACTATTCTCTTTTGTGTCTTCAGGTTTCTTGGTGGTGTATGAACATGATCATACAGACTTGTTCACTGTGCAAGTAGCCCATGTGTTCCTGTTTCCATAATTGTTCTCTTGTGTCTACAAGACTGGGGAGTTCCACCACTCCTCTTGGGCTATCTACACAAAAGCTGTTCTACCCTGTATGCACACATGGATTTTTCCTCTCTGAACCCTGTTCACACAGGTTATATACAGATGATCAGGTTTTTAAATACATCAGATAGGGATTGCATACATTAGTTAGGACTGCTCTGATAAGGGTATACCGTGAAGATTGGTAGAGCAGCTTAGTATACATTTTTTGCAAAAAACGTATCAACCAAATACCCTGTTTTTTACATCTTTTACTAGCACTTGCGGATTACTGCAACATTTTTTCAAACTGAGTGTTTTTGGTTTTACTATTCTCTTTTGTGTCTTCAGATAGTCAGCTGATACCTGGCAGCGATCGGCCGCGCTCCCCCCGTGAGCGCAGCCGATCTCATATGACGTACTACCCCGTCGGTGGTCATACGGGCCCACCCCACCTCGATGGGATAGTACGTCTAATGTCAGAAAGGGGTTAATAAATATGTTAAAAAGAAGAGGGCCCAATACTGACCCCTGTGGTACCCCACTGCTAACCGCGACCCAGTCCGAGTGTGCTCCTTTAATAACCACCCTTTGTTTCCTATCCCTGAGCCAGCTCTTAACCCACATATTTTCCCCTATCCCCATTATTCTCATTTTATGTATCAACCTATTGTGTGGCACCGTATCAAAAGCTTTTGAAAAGTCCATATACACTTCGTCCACTGGGTTCCCTTGGTCCAGTCCATAACTTACCTCTTCATAGAAGCTGATTAGATTAGTCTGACATGAACGGTCCCTAATAAACCAGTGCTGATACTGGGTCATGAAGTTATTCCTCTTCAGATACTCCAGCATAGCATCCCTTAGAATGCCCTCCAGGATTTTACCCACAGTAGAGGTTTAGCTTACTGGCCTATAATTTCCGAGTTCAGTTTTTATCCCTTTTTGAATATTGGCACCACATTTGCTATACGCCAGTCCTGTGGTACAGACCCTGTTATTATGGAGTCTTTAAAGATGAAAAATAATGGTCTATCAACGACTGTACTTAATTCCTGCAGTACCCAAGGGTGTATCCCATCCGGGCCTGGAGATTTGTCAATTTTAGTGATTTTTAGACGCCGATGTACTTCCTGCTGGGCTAAGCAAGTGACACTGAGGCTATGTGCACACGTTCAGGAT
This sequence comes from Ranitomeya imitator, assembly GCF_032444005.1. NCBI lineage: Eukaryota > Metazoa > Chordata > Amphibia > Anura > Dendrobatidae > Ranitomeya > Ranitomeya imitator. The sequence goes on along the minus strand of NC_091284.1, from coordinate 702,556,950 downwards.
TTCTCGCAGAAAATTCCTGAGAATTCCGGACATTTTCAGCAAGAAATCCGCAAGAAAACCGCATGCGTTTTTGCCACGATTTTGCCGCGGTTTTGACACGTTTTTGCCGCGTTTTTTTCCGGACACTTCCCAATGCATTTTGGAGTGGGAAATCCGCAAAAAAAAAACGGAAAATTAATGAACATGCTGCGGTTTTTACCGCGATGCGTTTTTTTCGTGGAAAAAAACGCATCATGTGCACAAAACATGCAGAATTCATTCTAAATGACGGGATGCTTATTGTATGCGTTTTTTTTTGCGGTTTTATAGCGTTTTTATCGGGAAAAACCGTGAAAAAAACGCAACGTGTGCACACAGCCTTAATGTGGAATTTTTGTTATCACTGATCATATTGTCTGCCATGGGATTTTCTTGTGTAAATACTGAGGGAAAAAAAGTCATTTAGCATATTGGCTTTTTCCTCATCCTCATCCACCTTTTCACCCAGACTATTTTTAAGGGGGCCAACACTATCATTTTTTAGTTTCTTACTATTTAGGTAGTTAAAGAATATTTTGGGATTATTTTTACTCTCTCTGGCAATGAGTCTCTCTGTCTCAATCTTTGCTGCCTTGACTTGCTTTTTACAGAATTTATTTACGGTAATTTTCTATATTTATTTAATGCCTCCTCACGACCTACTTCCTTTAATTCTCTAAATGCTTTCTTTTTGTCACCTATTGCGCCCCTTACAGCTCTATTTAGCCATATTGGTTTCCTCCTATTTCTTGTATGTTTATTCCCATACGTTATATATACTGTGCATAGGTCCTATCCAGGATGCTAATAAACGTCTCCCATTTTCTTTGTGTATTTTTGTGTCTCGGGATATCATCCCAGTTAATTGCACCAAGATCATCTCTCATCCGTTGGAAATTTGCCCTCCTGAAGTTTAGTGTCCTTGTAACCCCTCTATTACACATCTTATTAAAGGATACATGAAAACTTATTATTTTGTGATGACTATTCCCCAAGTGACCCCCAACCCTTATATTTGCTATGCGGTCTGGCCTGTTGGTTAATATTAGGTCTAGCAGTGCCCCCCTTCTTGTTGGGTCCTGAACCAGTTGTGAAAGGTCTCTCATAGTTGTCAAAAACCGATTACCTTTGCTGGAACTGCAGGTTTCTGTTCCCCAATCTATTTCAGGGTAGTTGAAGTCCTCCATAATAATGACTTCTCCTTGAGTCGCAGCGTCATCTATTTGCTTTATGAGGATATTCTCCGTTGCTTCCATTATTTTTGGAGACTTATAACAAACCCCTATCAATAATTTATTATTTTTTCCCCCTCCCCTTATCTCCACCCACAGGGATTCTACATTTTCATTAAATTCACCTGTATTATCACGCCGGATGGGTTTTAAGGACGATATTACATATAGACACACCCCTCCCCCTCGCTTATCCGTTCGGTAATTTCTGAACAGGCTATAACCCTGCAAGTTAATAGCCCAGTCATGGCTCTCATCCAGTCACGTTTCAGATATCCCCACCATGTCATAATTATGCTCCAACACCATTAATTCTAATTCGTCCATTTTGTTGGCAAGGCTTCTGGCATTAGTATACATGCACTTTATGTATCTCTCTGCACCTCTATTCTTTCTTAAATTATTAATTGATCTAACCCCACCCCCCATGCCAACGCCACCCAACTTCCTTATTTCTGCCCAGGTCTCTATCTGCACTATCTTCCCCTCCTATAAAATGAATACCCTCCCCCCATTCCCTAGTTTAAACACTCCTCCAACCTTCTAGCCATTTTAATCAAAGTATGAACACTGGTTATGTAGTGCTATAAAATCAATATCCCCCTCCCCATATATAACAAACATAAAAATACTGGGCCAGGTTTTACATGATGTTATCAATTTACAGGCAATTCCAAAGAGATAACCACAGATTGATACCAGGCCAGGCATTTCATACGCTTTTATTTCAGACATGAAAAAAGGGAGTGAAATCTATAAATTGGCATCTGTAGTGGAACAAACAGCTTCAATTGCCAGAAACATCTATTTCTAAATAACACATCAGAATAATAAAGTTATCAAGGACAGTCTTTAATGTGCCACTAGTACCACGTGAGCCTGGTTCCTATCACTGCTGTATAGCTTCCTCAATTTAAAGGTACAAAATGAAACAAAACATAGAAGAAAACACTTAATGTAAGCTTCAATTGCCAGGTAGTGCAGATCAGCTCCTATTCTCATCAATCAGAGCCGATCTGCAGTACCCGGCTGTGACCACTACATGGTGTAAGGAGCTGAGCTGTGCCTCTCCTACCAGCTGATGGGTGGAGGAGGTGGAGGATGTCGGACTCCACTAATTTTATATTGATGACCTATCCCAAGGATATATCATCATCAGTATCGTAGTAGTGGACATCTCCATTATGGTTCCGTAGGATGAAGCTTTACTGCAAGTTACCATTAATAATACTCGGTTACAAAAAGTGATGATGCTACGGTGTTATAGCATGTCCGGATTCTTCTCTCTGGTTACTGTTCTTGATATCTGAACTGTTCCACCATACAGGCGTAGATCTAATTAATTCATGTCTACCTACCAGCTGTCCTACACAGTATCCAGTACCTGTCAAAGAGCACAATGTATTAAATGTCGATCACAAGGAGCGGGCCATACAGAATTCCAAAACCTGAAACTGCAATTCGTTTATAGGTTAAGAGGAGTGGCCATCATATACAAGTACCATCCCAAACAGTCCACACCCTCATTACATGTTTGGCTGCATTACATAGTGAAGGATAAAGAAGCACTCCTCCCATCAAAGGATTTATCCTGTTACTAGATGGTGGCCCGATTCAAACGCATCGGGTATTCTAGAATATGCAAGTCCACGTAGTATATTGCACAGCCCACGTAGTATATTGCCCAACCACGTAGTATATTGCCCAGCTACGTAGTATATTGCCCAGCCACGTAGTATATTGCCCAGCCACGTAGTATATTGCCCAGCCACGCAGTATATTGCCCAGTCACGTATTATATTGCCCAGTGACGTAGTATATTGCCCAGCCACGTAGTATATTGCACAGCGACGTAGTATACAGCACAGAGCCACGTAGTATACAGCACAGACACGTAGTATACTACCCAGTCACGTAGTATATTGGCCAGTCACATAGTATATTGCCCAGCTACGTAGTATATTGCCCAGCCACGTAGTATATTGCCCAGTCACGTAGTATATTGCCCAGCCACGTAGTATATTGCCCAGTCACGTAGTATATTGCCCAGTCACGTAGTATATTGCCCAGTCACGTAGTATATTGCCCAGTCACGTAGTATATTGCCCAGTCACGTAGTATATTGCCCAGTCACGTAGTATATTGCCCAGCCACGTAGTATATTGCCCAGTCACGTAGTATATTGGGCAGTCACGTAGTATATTGGCCAGCGACGTAGTATATTGCCCAGCCATGTATGTAACAGGTTAAAAAATAAACATATACTCACCTTCCGAGGGCCCCTTGTAGTCCTGTCGCCTGTGTGCGGTGCACGCGCAGCTTCTGGTCCCAGGGTTGGTATGAGCGCAGGACCTGTGATGACATCACGGTCACATGACCGTGACGTCATGGCAGGTCCTTCTCGCATAGCATCCTTAGCACCGGAACCTGCCGCTTGCACTGCAGAGTACACCGCGCCACGTCGGAGGGTGAGACCTTTTTTTTGTTATTATTCTTATTTGTAACATTAGATCTTTTTACTATTGATGCTTCATACGCAGCATCAATAGTAAAAAGTTGGTCACACAGGGTTAATAGCTACGTAACCGGAGTGGGTTACACCGTGCTCCGGTAACGCTGGCATTAACCCTGTGTGAGGGCTGACTGGATGACTGGAGGAGAGTACGGAGCGGGCACTGACTGCGGGGAGGAAAGAGCGGCCATATTGCCGTCGGACTGTGGCCGTCGCTGATTGGTCGTGGCAATGGTTGTGGGCGTTTTGCCACGACCAATCAGCGACTTGAATTCCATGACAGACAGAGGCCGTGACCAATGAATATCTGTGACAGACAGACAGAAGAACAGACAGAAAGATGGAAGTGACCCTTAGACAATTATATAGTAGATTAGATGGTGGCCCGATTCTAACACATCGGGTATTCTAGAATATGCATGTCTACGTAGTATATTGCACAGCCCACATAGTATATTGCCCAGCCACGTAGTATATTGCCCAGTCACATAGTATATTGCCCAGTCACATACTATATTGCGCAGCCACGTAGTATATTGCCCAGCCACGAAGTATATTGCCCAGCCACGTAGTATATTGCCCAACAACGTAGTATATTGCCCAGTCACGTAGTATATTGCCCAGTCACCTAGTATATTGCCCAGCCACGTAGTATATTGCCCAGTCACATAGTATATTGCCCAGTCACATACTATATTGCGCAGCCACGTAGTATATTGCCCAGCCACGAAGTATATTGCCCAGCCACGTAGTATATAGCCCAGTTACGTAGTATATTGCCGAGTGATGTAGTATACAGCACAGAGCCACGTAGTATATTGCACAGCGACGTAGTATACAGCACAGAGCCACGTAGTATATTGGCCAGTCACGTAGTACATTGCCCAGCTACGCAGTATATTGCCCAGCCACGTATGTCACAGGTTAAAAAATAAACATATACTCACCTTCCGAGGGCCCCTTGTAGTTTGGTCACATGACCATGACGTCATGGCAGGTCCTTCTCGCGCAGGTGCGCAGGACCTATGATGACGTCGCGGTCACATGACCGTGACGTCATGGCAGGTCCTTCTCGCGCAGGCGCGCAGGGCCTGTGATGACGTCGCGGTCACATGACCGTGACGTCATGGCAGGTCCTTCTCCCATACACGGCATCGGAACCTGCCGCTTGCATGGAGCGGTCACCGGAGCGTCGCGAAAAGTGAGTATATAATGATTTTTTATTTTTTTTTATTTTTAACATTAGATGTTTTTACTATTGACGATGCATAGGCAGCATCAATAGTAAAACCTTGGTCACACAGGGTTAATAGCGGCGGTAACGGAGTGAGTTACCCGCGGCATAATGCGATCCGTTACCGCTGGCATTAACCCTGTGTGAGCGGTGAGTGCGGGGAGTATGGAGTGGGCGACCGGGCGCTGACTGCAGGGGAGCGACTAATCGGACTGTGGCTGTCGCTGATTGGTCGCGGCAGCCATGACAGGCAGCTGGCGAGACCAATCAGCGACTTGGATTCCATGACAGACAGAGGCCGCGACCAATGCATATCCGTGACAGACAGAAGGACAGACAGAAGGACAGACAGAAAGACGGAAGTGACCCTTAGACAATTATATAGTAGATTATATTGCAATCATCATATTATATAGCACTGTGTACTTACAATTGCTCATTTTTCCTTTCTACCCAGTTAATTCTTCTCTTTTCCATTAGGTCTATGACATCACATGATTAAAAACTGACTAGCGGCATCCTTCTAAGCTCTATGTAGAAACAGGAAGTCTCTTTTTCCATACATGAGTCATTATTAGAACTACAAAAGTGTTTTCATTGACCTAGATTTGTAGCTCTAATGATGACTGATGCAGGAAAAAAAGAGACGTCCTGTTTCTACTTTGAGCTTAGAAGGATTCAGCTAGTCAGTTTTTAATTACGTGATGTCCTAGATCTAATGGAAAAAATTAACTGGGTAGAAAGGCAAAATAAGCAACTTTAAGTACACAGCGCTATATAATATGATGATTGCAATGTATTAAAAGGATAAGAACTTTGATAGGAGTGCAGCTTTAAGTAAGATAAAGCATTTATAAAAGTAAATAATACAACATTTTTGGAGCAATGTAACAATATTTCCTCCTATGGGGTATATTGCATATGGTTATTGTGAATAGGCCATTAAACTACTAAAGCGTAACCGCGAAGCATGTCCATTACATCCAATCCACCTCTCATCACTCTCGTATCAGCCGTTGTTGTGTATTACTGCTCGTCTAAGCATTGGGGATTTGGGTGTAAATTATCGTTTCATTTATTATATATCATGCAATATGTTCTACAATGCTTTCTCCTGGAAATACAACATTTCTAATAAGTTTATGGTTTCCTTAACGCAAGAAGCATTTCTCCCCACGCACTGCACTAATTCATGGAAAACTCATCATCTCAGGAGCCTGATTGTCTGGTATACTGGCCTCTGCTCATGCACTAGGCCACGTCTTACAGGGGGTATACAGACAAAAAATGTATCATCTATTCACTGAAAAAGTGTTAAGTGTTAGATTACTGGGTGTCTGACTTCTGGGTACCCCCTGCAATCTCTAGAAGGGAAACCCTGGTCCCTTGTTAAACTCAACTCCACAACCGCAGGTAGGAGCATACCTGACTGTGGTGGTATCAGGACCACCGTGCTAGGGATCAGTAGGGATCCCAACAAATCTAGAATTTATCAACCATCTAGAAAATAGGTAAAATAAACCATACTCTGCAGGCTTCTGGCTGGGCTTAACATTAAAGAGCTTGTCTAGAATTATTAATAAAATGGCACAAACTGCTTAAGAAGAAAAGAAGCTATTTTCTCCATGCCAATCCCCTGCGGCTCATATTCTGGCACTGCCCAATCTCCACTGCTCGGTGCTTCACTGGTTGCAGTGATGACCCACCGCAGTCAGCGACTGGCAGAGCGGGCATTTCACATGTATTGAGGACAGGCCTTAGAAGCACAGAGCAATGACAACCAAGCAGCATCCGAACAGGACTTGTGGTGGATACCCTAAGGACTGTACGGCTTTTAGGGGTTTTTGTTTTCAAGTAGCTTCTACCAATTTAATAATAACTCACAGTATATTCCTTGAATTTTGGATATGCAGCTGTACATCATATACTGAGACCCGTTTACTGCAGACCCAATATGTCTTCTTTGTAAACCAGTCGAGGATAGTGACAATGCTGTGTTCACTAGATGCCGTGACGTCACTCCACCTCTTCCATGTCTCGTCACTGTCGATGCTGCGCTCACCAAATGCAGTGACGTCACCCCACCTCTTCCATGTCCCATCTCTGTCAATGCCGCACTCACTAGACGCTGTGACATCACCCCACCTCTTCCATGTTCCATCACTGTCGATGCTGCGCTCAATAGATGCTGTGACGTCACCCCACCTCTTCCATGTTCCATCACTGTCGATGCTGCGCTCAATAGACGCTGTGACATCACCCCACCTCTTCCATCACTGTCGATGCTGCGCTCAATAGATGCTGTGACGTCACCCCACCTCTTCCATGTTCCATCACTGTCGATGCTGCGCTCAATAGACGCTGTGACATCACCCCACCTCTTCCATGTCCCATCTCTGTCGATGCTGCGCTCAATAGACGCTGTGACATCACCCCACCTCTTCCATCACTGTCGATGCTGCGCTCAATAGGCGCTGTGACATCACCCCACCTCTTCCATCACTGTCGATGCTGCGCTCAATAGACGCTGTGACATCGCCCCACGTCTTCCATGTTCCATCACTGTCGATGCTGCGCTCAATAGACGCTGTGACATCACCCCACCTCTTCCATGTTCCATCACTGTCGATGCTGCGCTCAATAGATGCTGTGACGTCACCCCACCTCTTCCATGTTCCATCACTGTCGATGCTGCGCTCAATAGATGCTGTGACATCACCCCACCTCTTCCATGTTCCATCACTGTCGATGCTGCGCTCAATAGATGCTGTGACGTCACCCCACCTCTTCCATGTTCCATCACTGTCGATGCTGCGCTCAATAGATGCTGTGACGTCACCCCACCTCTTCCATGTTCCATCACTGTCGATGCTGCGCTCAATAGACGCTGTGACATCACCCCACCTCTTCCATCACTGTCGATGCTGCGCTCAATAGATGCTGTGACGTCACCCCACCTCTTCCATGTTCCATCACTGTCGATGCTGCGCTCAATAGACGCTGTGACATCACCCCACCTCTTCCATGTCCCATCTCTGTCGATGCTGCGCTCAATAGACGCTGTGACATCACCCCACCTCTTCCATCACTGTCGATGCTGCGCTCAATAGGCGCTGTGACATCACCCCACCTCTTCCATCACTGTCGATGCTGCGCTCAATAGACGCTGTGACATCGCCCCACGTCTTCCATGTTCCATCACTGTCGATGCTGCGCTCAATAGACGCTGTGACATCACCCCACCTCTTCCATGTTCCATCACTGTCGATGCTGCGCTCAATAGATGCTGTGACGTCACCCCACCTCTTCCATGTTCCATCACTGTCGATGCTGCGCTCAATAGATGCTGTGACATCACCCCACCTCTTCCATGTTCCATCACTGTCGATGCTGCGCTCAATAGATGCTGTGACGTCACCCCACCTCTTCCATGTTCCATCACTGTCGATGCTGCGCTCAATAGATGCTGTGACGTCATCCCACCTCTTCCATCACTGTCGATGCTGCGCTCAATAGACGCTGTGACATCACCCCACCTCTTCCATGTTCCATCACTGTCGATGCTGCGCTCAATAGACGCTGTGACATCACCCCACCTCTTCCATGTTCCATCACTGTCGAAGCTGCGCTCAATAGATGCTGTGACGTCACCCCACCTCTTCCATGTTCCATCATTGTCGATGCTGCGCTCAATAGATGCTGTGACGTCACCCCACCTCTTCCATGTTCCATCACTGTCGATGCTGCGCTCAATAGACGCTGTGACATCACCCCACCTCTTCCATCACTGTCGATGCTGCGCTCAATAGACGCTGTGACATCGCCCCACGTCTTCCATGTCCCGTCTCTGTCGATGCTGCGCTCAATAGACGCAGTGACATCACCCCACCTCTTCCATGTTCCATAACTGTCGATGCTGCGCTCAATAGACGCTGTGACATCACCCCACGTCTTCCATGTCCCGTCTCTGTCGATGCTGTGCTCACTAGATGATGTGACATCACCCCACCTCTTCCATGTTCCATCACTGTCGATGCTGCGCTCACTAGACGCTGTTACATCATCCCACCTCTTTCATGTCCCATCACTGTCGCTGCTGTGCTCACTAGATGATGTGGCATCACCCCACCTCTTTCATGTCCCATCACTGTCGATGCTGTGCTCACTAGATGATGTGACATCACCCACCTCTTTCATGTCCCATCACTGTCGCTGCTGTGCTCACTAGATGATGTGACATCACCCCACCTCTTTCATGTCCCATCAAAGTCGCTGCTGTGCTCACTAGATGATGTGACATCACCCCACCTCTTTCATGTCCCATCACTGTCGATGCTGCGCTCAATAGACGCTGTGACATCACCCCACCTCTTCCATCACTGTCGATGCTGCGCTCAATAGACGCTGTGACATCACCCCACCTCTTCCATCACTGTCGATGCTGCGCTCAATAGACGCTGTGACATCGCCCCACGTCTTCCATGTCCCGTCTCTGTCGATGCTGCGCTCAATAGACGCAGTGACATCACCCCACCTCTTCCATGTTCCATAACTGTCGATGCTGCGCTCAATAGACGCTGTGACATCACCCCACGTCTTCCATGTCCCGTCTCTGTCGATGCTGTGCTCACTAGATGATGTGACATCACCCCACCTCTTCCATGTTCCATCACTGTCGATGCTGCGCTCACTAGACGCTGTTACATCATCCCACCTCTTTCATGTCCCATCACTGTCGCTGCTGTGCTCACTAGATGATGTGGCATCACCCCACCTCTTTCATGTCCCATCACTGTCGATGCTGTGCTCACTAGATGATGTGACATCACCCACCTCTTTCATGTCCCATCACTGTCGCTGCTGTGCTCACTAGATGATGTGACATCACCCCACCTCTTTCATGTCCCATCAAAGTCGCTGCTGTGCTCACTAGATGATGTGACATCACCCCACCTCTTTCATGTCCCATCACTGTCGATGCTGTGCTCACTGGATGATGTGACATCACCCCACCTCTTTCATGTCCCATCACTGTCGATGCTGTGCTCACTAGATGCTGTGACATCACCCCACCTCTTCTATGTCCCATCACTGTCAATGCCGCAATCACTAGATGCTGTGACATCACCCCACCTCTTTCATGTCCCATCACTGTCGCTGCTGTGCTCACTAGATGATGTGACATCACCCCACCTCTTTCATGTCCCATCACTGTCGATGCTGTGCTCACTAGATGATGTGACATCACCCCACCTCTTTCATGTCCCATCACTATCGATGCTGTGCTCACTAGATGATGTGACATCACCCCACCTCTTTCATGTCCCATCACTGTCGATGCTGTGCTCACTAGATGCTGTGACATCACCCCACCTCTTCCATGTCCCATCACTGTCGATGCTGCGCTAACTAGATGACGTGACGTCATCCCACCTCTTCCATGTCCCGTCTTTGTCGATGCTGCGCTCAGTAGACGCTGTGACATCACCTCACCTCTTCCAAGTCCCATCACTGTCGATGCTGCGTTCACTAGATGCCGTTACATCACCCCACCTCTTCCATGTCCCATCACTGTTGTTGCTGCGCTCACTAGACGCTGTGGCATCACACCACCTCTCCCATGTCCCGTCACTGTAAGTCTAGTGGTCCTGTTACCGATACTGCTTCTACTTGAACAGTCACCATCACACTACACAAACAACGAGAGCTCTTATAGCTTCTGCTCTTTATGTTTGTTTCCTTTCATCCTAAAATGCTTATGATAATTTCCCTGTACTACAAATTATAAGCTGCACGGTATCAACATTAACCCCATCCAGCCCAAGCCTTCATCACAGCCATTAAGCAGCACAAGCCTAGAGTGGATGCTCTAATGTATTATAATTATGGGTGACTCACGCTTTCAACATTTAATCTTACCAAATTCAAGTAATGCATTTTCCTCCTCATTCCCATCGTTAATAGTGACACTGGCTTGCAGTTTCATAGTCATCTTGCTTAAAAGAAATGACAAATAAAAACTCTATATTGAGAATATGGACCCTTGATCTTTAGCCAGGATCATACTTACCTAATATTAGTCATTTAAAAGCACAGCACCTGAATATTATCTTTTCTTCCTCTACTTCCTAAATCACGTTAACATTGGTTTTAAAGGGACTCTGTCACTCCCTGGGACGTATATGACCTATTATTATGGGCATACAGGTAATAGAAATGTCACACTAATCCTATCTGTATGCCTCATATTAATGGTCTTGCTGTGGAGAAATGCTATATTCTGTCTTTATGTTAATGATTTCTTCCAGACTCCAGGGCGTGCGATGCATGGAAGAAATCCCTGCCTCCTGTCTTCATTATAATATCACCCCCCTCATGCACGTCGGTTATGGCCCCGGGAATCCTGCACCTGCGCCCTGCACTCCCTCAGAAACACATACCTCATCCTCCCTTCTGTGGGCACTGCATTCATGGTTCTTCTGCACAGAGGCCGGTGTGCGCCGATAAGATGCTCTCCCCACTTCCTCTCTGCATGATCATCACTAGGAACCATGTGTACATAGTGATGACTATGCAGGTAGGAAGTGCACGCGAGAGGTCACTGCAGTGCAAGCAACCGGCGCCTGCGCAGAAGATCCCTGAAAGCAGTGCCCACAGGAGGGAGGAAGAGGTACGTATTGTGGAGGGAGTGCAGGGTGCAGGCGAGGGATTCCGGGGCCATAACTGACGTGCATGGAAGGGGGTAATATTAGAATGAGGACAGAAGGTAGGGATTTCTTCCAGGCATTGCACGCCCTGGAGCCTGGAAGAAATCATTAACATACAGAAAAATATAATATTATAATAATATAACAAGACCATTAATATGAGGCATACAGGTAGGATTAGTGTAACATTTCTATTTCTTGTATGCCCATACAGGGCTGCCACTAGAAATTTCAGGGCCCCATACTGGCAAAATTTCTGGGGCCCCCTTGAGACTCCGCCCAGGCTCCACCCCAGCCCCGCCTCCACCCCTCAAACTGTCCACAGTCCCACCACTCTTTCTTGGAAAAACTCCACTTCTCACCTATCACACATTAACAGTTCCCATCACCAGATCACACATATAGCCGGCAGCTTTTGTTTTGGCCAAAAGATTTTTTAAGCCACCAAAATGACAAGGTAGACACTTTTGGCCAGGCCCTACTCTACTGTAACCTATTAAATATTTGTTAAAATATGCAATACAATTTAGGTATAGTTTTATTTATTTTTCAATTTTTAAAATGACCTATAATACCACATACAAGGAACAAATACCACAGCACCATGACCAGACACCATATCACCACAGTGACCTATAACACTATCTACAAGGCACAAATACCACCACACCATGACCAGATGACATATTACCACCACAGTGATCGAATAATATCAAATACAAGGAACAAATACCACAACATCATGACCAGACCACATATTACCACCACATAGTGACTGAATACTACAATACTGATCAATAATTTTAAAAAAACCACAATACTATCACCATCAGTGCCATTATACACAGGAGATCTGTACTTAGTATGCAGTGTCTGTGTACAGGTATTACAGTGATCACCAGTGACATTATACACAGGACCTCTGTATATAGTATACAGTGTATAGTGTCAGTGTATAGGTAACACACTTACTCACCAGTGATGTCTCTAGGTGAAGTCCTTCATCTTTCATCCAGCACAGACCGCCATCACTTCATCCAGCTAGGACTCGTCTCTGCAGGAAATAACACCTTTATCTCGAGTTCCACTTGCAGAAAACATTACTTAATTTTCCCAACTTCTACATTACACCACATGAAGAAGGCGACATAGTATCACTCTACACAGGAATAGGACCGTCCCCCCATTTAGAACCGTATACTCAAAAAATAAAATAAATACATCACTGCAGTAATAATATCCCTTAATTAGCCCCTATGGTAATAATATTCGCCATCTTAGCCCCCATGCGTCTCATTCCTGGCGTCAGCCATATGTTCTCCCATCCTGCCCTAATGAGTATCCATCCTGCCCAATATGATCTCCCCATCCTGCCCCATCTGTCTCCATCGTATCCATCCTGCCCCATGATCCTGTCCCATCTGTCTCCAATCCTGCCTCCAGTGTCTCCAATCATGCTCGTATCACCATTCTGCCCCGTCTCCTATCATGCCCCCTGTGTCTCAATTCTGCCCCATCTGTCTCCAGTCATGCCCCAGTGTCTCCAGTCATGCCGCCATGTCTGTCATCCTGCCCCCTGTGTCTCCAATCATGCCCCGTTTCTCCATTCTGCCCGTGTCCAGCAATCTGCCCCTGTGTCCAGCAATCTGCCCGTGCCCAGCAATCTTCCCGTGCCCAGCAATCTGCCCGTGTCCAGCATTCTGCCCCTGTGCCCAGCTTTCTGCCCCTGTGCCCAGATTTCTGCCCCTGTGCCCAGATTTCTGCCCCCCCTGTGTCCAGCTTTCCGCCCCCCCGTGTCCAGGTTTCCGCCCCCCCGTGTCCAGCTTTCTGCCCCCCGTGTCCAGCTTTCTGCCCCCCCGTGTCCAGCTTTCTGCCCCCCCTGTGTCCAGCTTTCTGCCCATGTCCAGCTTTCTGTCCCCCGTGTCCAGCTTTCTGCCCCCCCTGTGTCCAGCTTTCTGCCCCCCCCATGTCCAGCTTTTTGCCCCCCCGTGTCCAGCTCTCTGCCCCCCCTGTGTCCAGCTTTCTGCCCCCCCTGTGTCCAGCTTTCTGCCCCCCCCGTGTCCAGCTCTCTGCCCCCCCTGTGTCCAGCTTTCTGCCCCCCTGTGTCCAGCTTTTTGCCCCCCCGTGTCCAGCTCTCTGCCCCCCCTGTGTCCAGCTTTCTGCCCCCCCCTGTGTCCAGCTTTCTGCCCCCCCTGTGTCCAGCTCTCTGCCCCCCCCTGTGTCCAGCTTTCTGCCCCCCCTGTGTCCAGCTTTCTGCTCCCCCTGTGTCCAGCTTTCTGCCCCCCCTGTGTCCAGCTTTCTGCCCCCCCTGTGTCCAGCTTTCTGCCCCCCGTGTCCAGCTTTTTGCACCCCCCGTGTCCAGCTTTCTGCCCCCCGTGTCCAGCTTTCTGCCCCCCCTGTGTCCAGCTTTCTGCCCCCCCCTGTGTCCAGCTTTCTGCCCCCCCGTGTCCAGCTCTCTGCCCCCCGTGTCCAGCTTTCTGCCCCCCCTGTGTCCAGCTTTCTGCCCCCCCTGTGTCCAGCTTTTTGCCCCCCCCCCCCATGTCCAGCTGTCTGCCACCCCCTGTATCCAGCTTTCTGCCCTCCCTGTGTCCAGCTTTACTGCCCTGCTCCCCCCCCCATAACTACCCACCCCGGGACGCCGCTCTCAATGAAAAAAATTAAAAACCATGTTCTGCTTACCTGCCGCGCTCCTGCTCTCTCCACGTAGCTGCTCCTGCTCTCTCCACACAATGACGTCAGACGTCGGCAACCTGCACGCTGCGGCTGACGTCAGCTGCCAGCCTCAGATTGGCTGGCGGCTGTTAACTATTGACGTGCGGACGCGGGCCCGCACGTCAATAGCGTTAAACAGCTGCAGCGCCGGCCGCCGCTAAGGGCCCGGTTCAGCCTGCGGCTGCCGGTAGGGGCCCGGTGAGCAGATAAGACGGGGCCCGATGCGGGCCCCCTCTGCTCACCGGGCCCCATACGCCAGTCATGGCTGTAATGCCCTGATGGCGGCCCTGTGCCCATATTAATAGGTCATATACGTCCCGGGGAGTGACAGAGTCCTTTTAATGTCATTTAAAATAAATACTACATGTTGGTCCCAGGTGCAGGACAAGTTAAAGAGGGCTTGTCACCAGGTCTAAAGTAGCCAGATATTTCTCTTATTTTATTCTTGCTGCTCTCCTGAATAATAGATTTTTTAGTATTTTTAAAATCCACCATATGGTTCCAGAGATATGAGCCACTTTAATCTATTTATTTAGAGCTGTTTCTATGGTCTTCACCAAGGGGCGGTGTTCACAGGATTCTCTGGCGACATGTCTTTAGGCTATTCTGCATTTATAACCCGTGAGCAACACCTCCTTGATAAAGACCATAAATATATCTCTATATAAAAAGGATCATAGCTGTGTAACTATAGTGGATGGGGCTTGAGATCAGCGGGGTCCATGGCCTGTACAAATGATCACACACGAGGATCGTGGACCCACTGCACCACAGTCCGTGTTTACCCTTGGAGGGGCATGGCTAAGCTGCCACCTGGTTTTCATTGGAGTTCCTGGCAGTAGAGTCAGGCTTGCAGGTGACCCGCCAGGTACCACTACAAGGGCAGTACCTGGTATTGCGGCATCTGACACCAAGGGTCAGCACTGCAGGACTGGACTCTGGTGCAGGTTCAGACCGTGCAGATCCTGGAACACTTGACAAGATGGACACTGGTGCAGGTTAAGACTGTTTGGATACTGGAACACTTGACAAGATGGACACTGGTACTGATTCAGGTTTCAACAGAGCGGCTGCAGGCTCAGGTACTCACGAAGTGGCTTCAGGTTCAGGTAACATGGAAAACAGGTACAGGTTTGGGTTCAGACTAAGCAGGTTCAGCAACAGTTCATGTACCAACAGAATAGGCTCAGGAACCTGACAACTAAGATAACGTTCAAATTTGCGGTGCGTCGGGCACAACCGCGGTGATGCATGCGCCATGCGCCCCTATACTTGACATGGGGGGTGCATGGACATGCGTTTTGTTGCGTTTTGTGACGCATGCGTTTTTTGGGCGCAAGCGTCAGGGCGCAGAGGACGCAGCTTGTTGCATTTTTTTGCGCTATAAAAATGAACGCATGCGTCACAAAACGCAGCCTTTTGCTGCGTTTTGCATGCGGTTTTGCGTGCGTTGTGCATTGCGTCACCGACGCAGCACACAACAACGCAAATGTGAACGTAGCCTAACCAACAGGGACAAACTCAAACTAGCACTAAAAGGGTGTTGTAAAGGCGGCTCCCTACAGGGGAGGATGCCTTGAGTACTAGATGCCTCCCAGCTATTGGCAGGGGGCAGATTCAGAGTGGGTACCTTTAAAAAGCGGGGAGCACGTAGGCGCTAAGTGTGCCACCAGGAGACCTGCGCGCAGACTCAGGAAGCTGCAGCAGGACAGGTAGACACTGCCGAGTGGCCATGGCGCTGAGTATGTCGACGTCCCTATCAGTAAGGCCGGCTTCACACTTGCGAGTTTTACGGACGTAAGAGCGCAGAAACTACGTCCGTAAAACTCGCAAAAAATACGGCACAATTATTCTCTATGCCCCTGCTCCTATCTGCCGTATTTTACTGATCAGTATTATACGGCTTTCTACGGCCGTACAAAATCGCAGCATGCTGCGTTTGTCACCGTACTGCGCAAGAAATACGCCAATGAAAGTCTATGGAAGCGTGAAAAATACGGATTTCACACGGACAAGCAGTGTGACTTGCGAGAAATACGCAGCGCTGTTAGAGAGAAAAGCCGGTAATTCAGTGCGGTGTACAGTAAAATCACACTGACAGCTTACAGTCCAATAGGTAGAATAAATGTGTACACATAGAATAGGTATATATATATATATGTCAGTGAGACACATATATGTATATATATTAATATTTATTCCAGCGCTATACAGCTTGAAAGCCGGTAATTCAATTACCGGCTTTTTCTTTCTCCTTCTTAAAACCCGACATGATTTGAGACATGGTTTACATACAGTAAACCATGTCTTCTCTCCATTTTTTTTGCAGATTCCACACTACTAATGTCAGTAGTGTGTATCTGCAAAATTTGGCCGTTCTAGCTCTTAAAATAAAGGGTTAAATGGCGGAAAAAATTGGCGTGGGCTCCCGCGCAATTTTCTCCGCCAGAGTAGTAAAGCCAGTGACTGAGGGCAGATATTAATAGCCTGGAGAGGGTCCATGGTTATTGGCCCCCCCGGCTAAAAATATCTGCCCCCAGCCACCCCAGAAAAGGCACATCTGGAAGATGCGCCTATTCTGGCACTTGGCCACTCTCTTCCCATTCCCGTGTAGCGGTGGGATATGGGGTAATGAAGGGTTAATGCCACCTTGCTATTGTAAGGTGACATTAAGCCTAATTAATAATGGAGAGGCGTCAATTATGACACCTATCCATTATTAATCCAATTGAATGAAAGGGTTAAATAAAACACAAACACATTATTTAAAATTATTTTAATGAAATAAAAACAATGGTTGTTGGAGTATTTTATTCTACGCCCAATCCAATCACTGAAGACCCTCGTTCTGTGAAAGAAAAAACATAATAAACCAACAATATACTTACCCTCCGCAGATCTGTAACGTCCAACGATGTAAATCCTTCTGAAGGGGTTAAAACATTTTGCAGCAAGGAGCTTTGCTAATGCAGGCTGCTCCTCGCTGCAAAACCCCGGAGAATGAGTCTAAATATAGATCAATGAGCTATATTTAGCTTCATTTGCGGTGAGGCGCCCTCTGCTGGCTGTTTATAGATCGTGGGAACTTGCCTAGAAAGCCTGGGAGCTTTCTAGGAAATTTCCCACGATCTATGAACATCCAGCAGAGGGCGCCTCACCGCAAATGAAGCTAAATATAGCTCATTGATCTATATTTAGACTCATTCTCCGGGGTTTTGCAGCGAGGAGCAGCCTGCATTAGCAAAGCTCCTTGCTGCAAAATGTTTTAACCCCTTCAGAAGGATTTACATCGTTGGACGTTACAGATCTGCGGAGGGTAAGTATATTGTTGGTTTATTATGTTTTTTCTTTCACAGAACGAGGGTCTTCAGTGATTGGATTGGGCGTAGAATAAAATACTCCAACAACCATTGTTTTTATTTCATTAAAATAATTTTAAATAATGTGTTTGTGTTTTATTTAACCCTTTCATTCAATTGGATTAATAATGGATAGGTGTCATAATTGACGCCTCTCCATTATTAATTAGGCTTAATGTCACCTTACAATAGCAAGGTGGCATTAACCCTTCATTACCCCATATCCCACCGCTACACGGGAATGGGAAGAGAGTGGCCAAGTGCCAGAATAGGCGCATCTTCCAGATGTGCCTTTTCTGGGGTGGCTGGGGGCAGATATTTTTAGCCAGGGGGGGGCCAATAACCATGGACCCTCTCCAGGCTATTAATATCTGCCCTCAGTCACTGGCTTTACTACTCTGGCGGAGAAAATTGCGCGGGAGCCCACGCCAATTTTTTCCGCCATTTAACCCTTTATTTTAAGAGCTAGAACGGCCAAATTTTGCAGATACACACTACTGTCATTAGTATTGTGGAATCTGCAAAAAAAATGGAGAGAAGACATGGTTTACTGTATGTAAACCATGTCTCAAATCATGTCGGGTTTTAAGAAGGAGAAAGAAAAAGCCGGTAATTGAATTACCGGCTTTCAAGCTGTATAGCGCTGGAATAAATATTAATATATATACATATATGTGTCTAATGACATATATATATATATATATACATATATATATATAGACAGTATATATATATATTTTTTTTTCTTTTTGGGACACATGGATCATTTCTATAGCGGTATGTTGGTTTTGCAAGCCTGCGAGAAAACCACGCAGTACGGATGCCATACGGATTACATACGGAGGATGCCATGCGCAAAAAACGCTGACACACCCTGCCTACGGAGGAGCTACGGACCACTATTTTCGGGACATTTCAGCGTATTACGGCCGTAATATACGGACCGTATTTTCATACGCTGAGTGTGAAGCCGGCCTAAGAGGGACAGAAAACATGCAGGGACGCGGCGTTAGCATTACACAAACCCTTTTGAATCCCTATGTTTGCTCCCAGTAAAATAACAGCTGTGCTCACCTCCGATGCTGGAGTCATTCCAGCGGTACTGGCTCTCCTGGGGATCTCACGAAATGTCATTGTCGTGCTGTACCTGCGGTCAATCAGCAGCCACTCCACTCTTTTTGAAGGCATAAAGAGTGAAGCCAGGTAGGCCGATGTAAAATTATGGCAACAGTGTGAAGTCAGCATCATGCTATCTCCTGCACATCTCCTGTTCATATGGAGCTATGTGCTGCCGATAATTATAGCTGTTGGCATAAATAATCTGATTACCTGTTGAAAGATACACGTGATGGCTGCCAGGTTTACGTAGGCCGGTAATTGGGAACAAACACGCCCTTATTATCTACTCATGTAAATGCACAGGGGATAGACGGGGAAGCAATGTAACTCTGTCCCCATATACACCTACAGCCAACTCTGGGTGACTATAAGAGGTCTGTAATGGTGACTATTAGGCTGCCATCACACTAGCAGTATTTGTCAGTATTTTACATCAGTATTTGTAAGCCAAAACCAGGAGTGGAACAAATAGAGGAAAAGTATAATAGAAACATATTCACCACTTCTGTATTTATCACCCACTCCTGGTTTTGGCTGAGAAATACTGATGTAAAATACTGACCAAATACTGCTAGTGTGACGGCAACCTTAGTGACAGCTACTCAGTATCTCCCGAATGTAAAGCTCCAACGTATACAACTATATGCCATGTTATAAAAAACGTATAACAAGCAGGGTATGGCGACCACCTCTGAACACAGAGTGAAAAAAGGGTACGTCAATGCTTACCAGTTAGTAAGTCCATCTTTTAGTATATGTAAGGCCAAAGTCTATCGATGCATTTGGCATAACACTTTGGGTACTCTTGGAAACTTATGCCAAGCATTTACCCAGGGGTGTAACTAAAGTGGGTGCAAGAGTTGCTGTCACAATAGGCTTGGTCCATATGTGGAAACCAATACTAATAAAGACCAGTGATAATTGGGGTTGAGGCAATCCACAAGCGCCAACATAAACCAGTGATAGTCGGGGCCTCCTTTTGGAGTGTGAACAAGGTCTTAACTGAGAAAGAGAAATTACAATAATAAAATACTTAAGGTAAGATTATTATCCTTAATTATTGAACTACCAGGTAATATATATTCGTAGTTCCATATCCGTTATGGCAGATATTGCACTATCTTTCTGAATGTTAAAATAACCCATTCGATCCAAACCCAATTTATTCCTGTGCCCGAGCAGCTGTTTCCCCCTCTGAAGATACGCTCGGTACCATTTACCAAGGCATTGAACTAACCTGAGCTACACTGCTGTAAACATGAAGTCACGTTCCTATAAGGTTGGTACATGCCACCCTATGTGCTTTGTCAGTCGTACAGCTGGAACATATGTTCTGTTTGAATAATTAATACATACTGGGAGATACGTGGAAATGTGCAAAAAAAAATCAGACTTTGGCAGTTCTAGGTGATAACGTAAGGCTCCTTTGAAGAGGCAAATATGTGTTTGAGCTGTTCTATAAATGTGATCTATGCCAGGGCCGATAGAAAGTGGCACCGTACTGAACCATTACTTATTACTCGCCATAAAGGCTGTATAGGCCGAGATTACTGATCTCACGCAAATGTTTCCTTGTAAATAATTCAAGGCTACATTTGTGTATTAAAAACCTGGGCAATGATCATGGAGGGAAATGATGTGAAGAAAATGTGGATATGAGGGATAGCGGGAATCTCCGTCTTTCCTCCCGTCTCACAAGCTTAGTACCTTGGGCCAGGAGCTCCTTCAGGGGACAGTATCTGGCTCATGTGGACAGTGTTATTTTTGGCTGGGAATAGAGGTAATATCTGGAGACATGATCCCACACAACCGGATGAGTTTTGGTAGTAAAATATACAGAATTATAGGCACGACTGGGTCTTTATCATATAACTCACTAGATTATGAGCCGGCGGTTGTAGGACACGTTGGGAAGCTGAGGACATGCCGACATAAAGCCCAGACATCTGTTCTTTTGCTTTGTAATCTCTTCAGTAATCAATGTATGAAACCTATTCACATCATTTAATGAAGAATTCTATGAATAATCTATTTACTGCCGACTGAAAAGGGCAAAATTTAGATAGAATAGAGGAACATATAACACAAAGCAAAGAATAGATGTTGTGCATACTAGTCTCACTTGTGGGCAGCTAGGTATACGTACAGGTGTAGAGCAGGCCGAGACTTAGAATCAGGATAACTTGGATTTTATTACTTGAATCCCCTGCTTTCTGGGATTAGGAGTCCAGAGGACGGTCCCATAAACAGAAGGAGGTGAATGGATACACAGGACCACTCACAGAATTATTTGGGCATATGAATCGCAAAGGATTAAATGTAAAAAATACAAGTTATACTGAATCTTTTTTTCACAGAAAACTTCATATTAATGGACTCCATGCAGCTGTAGTTCAAACACCATGTGCAGCATGGTGGTATTATGGCTCTATAAACCTGAGAGCTGTGAGAAGACATACCAGAGAGCTCATGGACTTCAGGAGGCAACACTGTACTTTTGTGTGCTTCTGATTTTATACAAAGGTTCTTTCTAGATGATTCTGGGTAACCCAACCTCAATATAGAATACAGAAGACAAACTGACCGACCATACTGAAGCTCGAAAAGTTCTTATGGCTACTGTGAGGCAGTGACTAGTGTCACAGGTAGGGGTCACTGTGTGTTCTCCCCAGGATGTGCACGGAGGCGTATGGAGGCCATGAGAGTGCATTGCGGTCACAGGCGTAGCTGTGATTGCAATGAAGACTAAAAATAAGTGTTAGTCTTGGGTATGTTAGTGTCCAGGGCAGAGTTGGGAAAACCTGCCCTGGGGTTTTGTGTTTGGAAACAGACTGCAGGATGGTAGTGGTGCAGTCCGTTTCATTCCAAGCCCGGATTTTACATGTGGCTGAAGGCCACAGATTCCAGTTAAAATCCCTGCAGTAAAGGGTTTGGGTGTGTCAGGGTCAGAGTCAGTTTCAGTCTGGTGTATGCTAGAAGACAGAGCAGTCGGCTCTGCAGAGCTCCTGTGAGAGGCAAGACAGGCAGGCGGAGCCAAGCATCCAGGGGAGCTGAGACATCTGGCACCCACAGCATGCACAGCGGTGCAGTCACCTACGGGAACAGGTCAGAGGAGGACTGGCATGTTTAGTGACAGTACTCCAGAGGATATGTGCCCGGCTGCGATCCAGAGGATATCGGGTACTATGTAGTGCTGTGAATTGGACATTAATGGTGTATACTTGTGTGAATTGGACATTAATGCTGTGAAGAAACAGCATTAAAGAGACTTTGATTAAGAACTCTGTTTGGTCACTGCCACCTCACTGCATAAGTGTGCTACCGCTGCACTACACTACCTTGTAATATCCTGCAAAGACTCATGAACGCCTACACAGCCTCCTTAACAAAGATCTGGCATGTACTGTGGCCTAAAGACAGCCAGTCCAAAAAATCAGCTTTAGGTGTAACTCAAAGCCCCTTTGTCATAAGATGGAATTTGAGGATGCTGAACCCCACTCCCATAACAGGAGGACAGCAGGTCAGGAGAGCCCAGGCAGTCATCAGCTATTCTCCAACTAGTACTGCTAAAAGGGTGCTCCGCAAAACAAGCTAGAGGTTAGCCACTAAGTGCCGGGGCCCTCCTCCAGACCCCATACCCTATCTCAGAAGGAACCAAAAACACATGGGCTACTTGCATAGTGAACAAGTCTGTAGAAACCTGTTCACACCACCAAAGAACTTGAAGACACAAAAACACACAGAGAGGTCAAAAATACTCTGTTGCAAAAAAGTCACAGTAAATAAGCAAGTGATAGTCAAAAAATGAAAAAAATACAGGGTATTTAGTTAATACGTTTTTTTGCAAAAAAATGTATGTTAAGCTGCTCCACCAATCGCCATGGTATACCCATAATAGAGCAGTCCTATCTAATATATATATAATCCCTATCTGATGTATTTAAAAACCTGATCATCTGCATAGTACCTGTATAAGCAGGGTTCAGAGAGAAAAAATATACATGTGGACATGCAGGATGGAACAGCTACAATGCAAATGACCCACAGAGGAGTGGTGGACTCACCAGTCTTGTAGAAACAAGATAACAATTTCTACAGACTTGTTCACTATGCAAGTAGCCCATGTGTTTTTGGTTCTATAATTGTTATCTTGTTTCTACAAGACTGGGGAGTCCACCACTCCTCTGTGGGTCATTTGCATTGTAGCTGTTCCCTCCTGCATGTCCACATGTATATTTTTTCTCTCTGAACCCTGCTTATACAGGTACTATACAGATGATCAGGTTTTTAAATACATCAGATAGGGATTATATACATTAGATGGACTGCTCTATTATGGGTATACCTTGGCGATTGGTGGAGCAGCTTAACATACATTTTTTTGCAAAAAAAAAGTATTAACTAAATACCCTGTATTTTTTTCATTTTTTGACTATCACTTGCTTATTTACTGTGACTTTTTTACAACAGAGTATTTTTGACCTCTCTGTGCGTTTTTGTGTCTTCCTATCTCAGAAGGACCTGGAAGAGTTGTATAGCACCAACCTTCGGTTCTGGTGACTGCAGCGTAAATGCTCTCCTTACCTGGTAATTTACAGGAGTTCTCCCCTATCAACATATTTTACTAAATGGTCCTGGCAGAGGGAAAAATGATAAAAACAGCCTGTATTCCTCCACCCCCCCCACCCCCCAATCAGCACTGCACCCCAGCAGCTGCTCCAGTTATAGTGTACAGGCTGCAGCTGTGATGTAACATTAACAGCGCTGCAGCCAATCATTGGGCTTAATGACTCATGCCATCACTGCTGAACTTAGTGATTGGCTGCAGCGCTGTTGATGGAATGTCACAACTGTAACCTGTACACAATCAGAGGCGAAGTGTACATGTAGTGCTGTATTATAGGGGAGGGTGAGTATTATATTCTGTTATTAATACAGAACACCATGAACCACGGTGAGAGCCCAGCCATGCTGCTATCCATAACCTACAGACAGGAGATGGTGGAGGCAATCAATAAAGAACACACGACCACGCTGTATAGTGGTGCCCCTACCTTGTAATGTAGACTGCATTACGTTAAAGGGAACTTGTCACCCCCAAAATCGAAGGTGAGCTAAGCCCACCGGCATCAGGGACTTATCTACAGCATTCTGGAATGGTGTAGATAAGCCCCCGATGTAACCTGAAAGATGAGAAAAAGAGGTTAGATTTGGGCTCTTTCACACTTCCGTCGGTACGGGTCCGTCGCAATGTGTCGGGCCAACGTACCGACGGACATTGTGAATTTTTTGCATGACATGGGCAGCGGATGCAGTTTTTCGACGCATCCGCTGCCCATTCTGCAGTCCGGGGAGGAGGGGGCGGAGTTTCTGCCGCACATGTGCGGTCGAAAATGGCGGACGCGACGGACAAAAAAACGTTACATTGAACTTTTTTTGTGACGACGGTCCGCCAAAACACGACAGATCCGTCGCACGACGGACGCGACGTGTGGCAATCCGTCGCGATCCGTCGCTAATACAAGTTTATGGCCAAAAAATGCATCCTGCAAGCACATTTGCAGGATCCATTTTTTGCCCTAAACGACGGATTGCGACGGATTGCAAAAAGCGCTAGTGTGAAAGTAGCCTTATACTCACCTGGGCGGGTGGTCCGATCCGATGGGCGTCGCGGTCCGGGGACAAAGTACTGCAGTGCGCAGGGCCTCTCTGACCTTTCCCGGCGCCTGTGCACTGCAGTACTTTGCTCTGCCCTTAACAGGGCCGACAAAGTACGCCTGCGCCGGAGCCTCAGCGTGAAGACAAGAAGAGGATGTCCTCGTAAGAAGATGTGAGGCCCCGGACCGGACCACGACACCCATCGGACCAGAACCGGACCGGGACCGCCCGTGGGTGAGGATAATCTAACCTCTTTTTCTCATCTTTCAGGTTACATCGGGGGCTTATCTACAGCATTACAGAATGCTGTAGATAAGCTCCTGATGCTGGTGGGCTTAGCTCACCTTCGATTTTGGGGGTGACAGGTTCCCTTTAATCTCGGGGACCCTGGTTACAGATATAATCGGGGAGTGCAGAGTACATTTATAGATCGGCTGCTATTAGAACTAAATACTGAATTTATACACTTAAACTTATTGTGCCAAATTAGCAGAGCACAAAGCAACAACATAAATGCTTCATTACAATCCTCATTTTGCTGCATCAGTTGATTTCACAATAAAGCCTATTTACTGCAGAATAATGCATGGTAAAATGACTATCGATCATTGCTGCAACAGCAAGAAGGCTTCTTAAATATTGCATTGAGACTTCTGTTTCATTTGCTAAGACAGATTGCTTAAATATTTAGAGAAATTTGCATCCACTAAAGAGGGATCATTTACTGATTGATGTATGTATAGTCCAAATGACCTGAACTCCAGTGCTACTTGTCAACATATTGCTTTCAATAAGATAGGCAAAAGGTAATAACTGGCTTGTACTGATGAGCGGACATGTTTGGATAATTTGTTTTCCGAGCACGCTCGGGTGCTAATTGAGTGACTTTGGCGTGCTCGAAAAATATGTTAAGAGTCCCCACGGCTGCAAGTTTCGCGGCTGTTCGACAACCACAACACATGCAGGGGTTGCCTGTTTGTTACTATTTTAACTATTCTAGGAAAATCTGTGCTCTAGGAGGCAAATAACGCTCCATTCCACCCAAGTCTCGCCGTGTGGCTAAGCAGTACTGAACAGCCACATTTGAGGTGATTCTACATTCAGCAGAAATTGTGGGACAAATTTTGGTGTCATTTTTACCCATTTCCCCATGTGAAAAAGTAAAATCTGGGGCTTCAACAAAATGTTGGTGGTAAAAATTAAATTAATTTTTCTTCACTGCCCAATGGTATAAAGTTCTGTGACACACCCATGGTGCCAATATGATCATTGCACCTTTACATTAATTCATTGAGAGGTGCAGTTTGTAAAATTGGGTCACTTATGGGGGTTTCTGCTGTTCTGGTACCATAGGGGCTCTGGCACTGTAACACGCTACCCTCAAACCATTCCAAAAAAATCTGAACTCCAATATGTACCTACATCCCTTCTCAGAATTGCACTGTTCCTCAAAAGTAGTTTTCGACCACACATGGGATATCGGTGTACTCAGGAGAAATTGAAAAACAAATTTTGGGGCCATATTTCTCTTGCTATCCTTGTGAAAATGAAAAAAATTGGGGCTAAAAACAATTTTGTGCGAAAAATATATATTTTTTTCATTTTCACAGATTAATGTTGTAAAATTCTGTGAAGCACCTGTGGGTTGAAGGTGCTTACCACTGTCTATTACATTCCTTGAGGAATATAGTTTCCAAACTTTGGTAACTTGTGAGGAGTTTCACTGTTTAGGCACATCAGGGGCTCTCAAAACGCGGCATGTTCCTGGCAGACTATTTAATCAAAGTCTGTGTTCCAAAGCCTCACTCCATCCTTTCTGAGCCCTGCTGGGTGCCCAAACAGTAGTTTTTCCCCCACATATGGGGTATCTGCGTATTCAGGAGAAATTGAACAACAAATTTTGTGTTCAATTTCTTCCTGCTACCATTATTAGCTGTAAAGATAAAAAATTTGGAGCTAAAAAAAATTTTTGTGGGAAAATGTGATTTTTTTTATTTTCACGGCTCTACATTATAAACTTTTCTGATGCACCTGAGGGTTTAAGGTGCTCATCACACATCTAAATACATTCCTTGAGGGGTGTAGTTTCCAAAATAAGGTCACATGTGGGGGGTTTCCACCGTTTAGGCATATCAGGGGCTCTCTAAACGCGACATTGCGTCCGCTAATTATTCCAGAAAATTTTGCATTCAAAAAGTCAAACGGTGGGCTTGCACACTTTCAAAACCAATACTGACACACCTAACTCTCTGCTTCAGGGTTTATTACAAGGAACCTGTTGCCGTTGGCCACGTAGAAAACCTGGCCGGGAAGGAAAGAACTGCCCCACTACCATCTTGTAGCCCATTTAAAAAATAAAAGGCCATAGCAGGTTTCTTAAATCTGCCTTGGACAAATAGCTTGCCCAAGACCAACACTTACTTTTATTTTGCATTGTAATCACAGCTATGCCTGTGACTGCAATGCACTCCCACGGCCTCAATATGCCTCCTTGCGCATCCTGGGGTGGACACATAGCAACCCTCATATGTGACACCGGTCACTGCCTCAGTGTTCAAAAAGTCAAACAGTGCTCCTACCATGCACCCAAGCAGTAGTTTTCCTCCACATATGGGGTATGGGCATACTCAGGAGAAATTGCAAAACAAATTGTAAGGTGCATTTTCTCCTGTTAAAAAAAGGAACATTTTTGTGAAAAAAGTGGAATGTTATGCTATGTGGTTTTGATGACGTTGAGGGGTGCAGTTTTTAGAATGGTGTCACTTTTGGGTATTTTCTGTTATTTAGGCCCCAAAGTCACTTCATGTGATATGGTCCCTAAAAAAATGGTTTTGTAAATTTTGTTGGAAAAATAAGAAATTGCTGATTGACTTTTAAGCCTTATAATTTCCTAACAAAAACAAATTATTTTTAAAAAATGATGCAGATGTAAAGTAGAAATGTGGTTAAGTATTGGATGGTATTTATTAACTATTTTGTGTGACATAACTCTCTGATTTAAGGGCATAAGAATAAAAATTTAGAAAATTGCAATATTTTGGCAAAATTTCCGATATTTTCACAAATAAAAGAAAGTCATATCGAACGAATTTTACCACTAACATGAAGAACAATATGTCAGGAGGAAACACTCTCAGAATCAGTGGGATCAGTTGACGCGTTCCAGAGTTATTACCTCATAAAGTGACACTGGTCAGAATTGTAAAGTTTAGCCTAGTCATTCAAGTGAAAACAAGCTTGGAGAGGTAAAGGGGTTAAGCAATGTTTTTCATGTTAACACTCTGGTTTTTGCCGCAGTAAAATCTGCCTAAGGCCATGTGCACATGTATTTGGTGAGGTTTTTTTACCTCAGTATTTGTAAGAGAAAACCAGGAGTGGAACAATCAGAAGAAAAGTGTAATAGAAACACGTCATCACTTCTGTATTTTTCACCCACTCCTGGTTTCAGCTTACAAATACTGAGGTAAAAAACTCACCAAACACTCAACATGCGCACGTGGCCTAAGGATTGCATTGCTCCATATTGCTTTCTTCTCAACAAAATCCTTCAGGTGACTCTTCTAGCGCAAATGGAGTATTCTTCAGTTTCCTGTCGATGAATGCTGCTCCTCTATAAGGATAACCAGAACTTATCCTTATAGAAGCAGTGAACTGTTTTCTCTGAAGCAGTGGGCTTGCCTTGTGGTTTCCGTAGTGACTTAATGCCACTCTTCAGCGTTTTTTTTTTTATTTTACCTCTGGAGTGATGCTACTAATATAAGGTAAAACAGGGAGAGTACCGTGGATGTAACTGGCCTCTATGATCTTTCCAACATATACAGTAGAGTTCAGTAAGGCAAAGGAAATAAAATATAACTTTTAATTTGTACCATAAAATATATGAGGCCCATAATAAATGATAAACAACCGAGACATTACATAAAGTGCTAGTGTTTAAGATAACCAGTGTTCATAGTAAAAATTGGTTTGATCTCAACAATGTAGTTTTATTCCTTTTCTTTCTCTCCCAGGTTCATAGGACAGGAGCAGGACAGGAACAATGGTAGTGGAAAGGGGGAGAGGCATAAGTTACTCTTTTCCTCTAAAACTCCTTGCCGTGCCCCTGCATTGCTCCTGCCCTTACAAGAACGGTCCGCAAGTATAACCTGCTCACAAATTACCCATAGGGATTGTATGGCCTCCCAATGCGTTTCCGCCTCCGTTTGGGGGGTTCATCGGTGGGGGGATTTAATAATATATGGGAATATAGATTGGACTCTTGCAGTGGCAAGTAGTGCCAAAAACAAGTGAGTTTAACCAGTTGTTTTAGTCCCATGTAGGGGCACTGACACAAGTAGTCAGACTCACTTATTTTTGGCACTACTTGCCACTGCAAGAGTCCAATCTATATTCCCATATATTATTAAATCCCCCCGATGAACGCGTTGGGAGGCCGATCACTCCAGGCTGGACGGCTCCAGTGTTTGCTGGGTGAGCTGGAAGTCACAACTCAATGTAAGTCTATGAGAACCAGAAAGAGGCCTTCATAGACTTACAATGATTTACATTGAGAGTTCGTGACCGCTACCTCTGACTTCCGGTCAGTCAGAAGTTATAGTCACAAGATGACAGCGTGGTACTGGAGCAATGCCAGGAAGAGCTGAAGATGGTGGCTGGTAAGCATTAGACTAGGGTCAGGGAACTTAGAATAGTGGCACTACTCCAGCGCTGAAATAAAAAAAACAAAAAAAAAAAACGCTGGAGTGGTGCTTTAATGGATGCCAAATATGAACTATTCTTACCATTCCTCTTCTTCCCACCATTCCCCATCTCTCAATCTTTATTTCTTCTTTTATAACTAATTCTTAGTTTCTTCTTTTTATCATGATTGTCCACCTACCATTGGTATGCCATTCTCTCCGTCTCTCACATCCCTAAACATACATATGAGAGTACAGACGACTTTAATATTAATTTGTTTAGATTTGAGCTCAGCCTAAATATGATTGTCTCACCCCTACCACTGTCAGACAAATTTGTTCTCAAGGTTCAGCTTTTTTTCCTATTTTCTCTGTGGCGACCATTAACGGTGGAAGGACCTCCATCTGCCTTCCATCTCAATGTATGGAAGTACATAGGATAAATAACAGGCAAGTCAAACATTTTTTTTTATTCTACTCCCAAAAACAAATGCCCTTTAAAAGTCCTATTATTTGCAGATATGGGGACTCAAAGCACACAAGACATTTTGTTCTGTTATTCACTAAGAGAACCCTCAAAGACATCTTGACCCAAAGCCTCAAGTACATGCCAGATGCCAAACTATATACGCCAATTACTCACTTATACATCACACCCTACACTCATATATGGCAAAGACATCCAGATAAAGATCCACATTTCTCATGTTTGTTTCTGGTCAGTAGGACATAGAGAACATTTATTGAACTCAAAGCATAGCACCATAGCCATTTAGCAAACACCCAGACGGACTAGTTCACATGTGTTTTTTTTCTGTTTTATTTCTGTTTTTTCTTTTTGACGTGGTATAAATGAAGAGTCTTACAGAACCAGCAAAGACAATGAGATTTCTGAAATGTCATGCACATGCTGTTTATTTTTCTTTGCAGACCATAACTATCGAAGCGTTCTTCAAATCTGCAGAATGTCAATTCTTTCACCATTTTTGCTGTATTTTTCACCGACTCAAATGAATGGGAAAAAGTGCAAGTAAGATAAAAACGCATCAAAAATGCAAGCAAAAATGCTACAAAATAATGCACATTTTACGAGGTGTTTGACCTGCAAACACTGTGGTTTTTGCAGCAGATTTTTCTAAAACGTGTGTACATAGGCTAACTCTACCGATCTACAATGACTGTAATAAGTGCAATGTACTCTATTCATTATACATTGTCACATTATGTACAGAATATCCACAGTGTCAGATGCCTATATTTGCATAAACGCCAGTCACGCCCTGTTCACACAGTATTTCTGCAGTGTGCTCAGGGGCTCCACCTGAAGCCCCCTAAAATTGATATTCAGGTGAATCCCCGATGGGGCTATAATGCCACTTTTTTCTGACAGCATCGCTATCGTTTTCATGGATGGGCACAGGAACATCGTTTGAAACGTTTCTGCGTCAAACTGATATAACGGACACTTGTAGAAGAGAGCACAAAATCTAATTTGTGTTATTGCAGCCTATGGCCCTTTTGGGGGTTTTGTCTCAATCACGTTTTGGTGGGATTCAGAAGGAACCCCTACTGCACCGCAGAAATGCAATGTGAACAGAGCCTTGGACGAAAAATTAAAGTGAATCAGAAACTGACAGCACAGTTGCGGTATGCCGGTATGTCTTACTCTGAAATGCCGCCGTGTTTCCTAGTAAACATACTTTGAGAAGCCAGCCAGGAAATTTGAGTCTTGGCTGACTAGTCTCATGCAGTCACTGGTCGGCCTCTCCCCACCCCGCTCCACATGACTGACAGGTTTCTCCATGGCCAGCTTCTCAAGGTATACAGTATTCATTAGGAAACACCGCAGTATTTCAGAGTCAGACATTGCTAATCTCATGACAATGGCACCTGTCAAGAAGGTAGATATTAGGCAGCAAGTGAACA
Source organism: Ranitomeya imitator (assembly GCF_032444005.1). Taxonomy (NCBI): domain Eukaryota; kingdom Metazoa; phylum Chordata; class Amphibia; order Anura; family Dendrobatidae; genus Ranitomeya; species Ranitomeya imitator. Next base: position 702,525,794 of record NC_091284.1, on the reverse strand, counting down.
GTCACTTCTTAAAGTTGGTGTGTCAGAAACCAACAATTGGCTGCGTGTATGGATCTGAGTGACTTTGACATGAGACAAGTAGAACGATGACTGGGCCAGAGCATCTCCATAACAGCAGCTTTTGTAGTCGCAAGTATTAAAATTAGTACAAGGAAGGACCACCTATACAAGGGGTGTCAGGGTCATGGGTGTCCAATGCTCACTATGAATGTGGGGAGTGATGGCTTGTCCATCTGCCTAACCTCAGAGAAGATCTACCTCAGAACAAATTGCTGAAGAAAAGCAATGTTGGCTTTGGTAGAAGGGGTCACAATTCATAGAATATCTAATCTTGTTGCAAATGGGGCTGCATAGCTACAGACAGGTCAGATTATACTGATTCATGTCCACCATTGATGATGCCTACATTGGGCATGTTAGCATCAGAATTGTACAATTAAGCAATGGAACAAGGTGGCCTGGTTTGAATTGACTATTCTTCTCTGCTCATGAGAACAACCAGGTGAAAGTCAGTGGAGAACTTTGTGTCATAGCTAAGAAATTACCATTTTTAAGAAAAACAACTATCTACACCAGGGGTTTCAAACTGCATTCCTCGAGGACTGCAACCAGGTAATGTTTTCAGGATTTCCTTGTACTGCACAGGTGATAATTTAATCACCTACACACATAATGATTACAGCACCTTGTGCAAAGCTAAGGAAATCTTGAAAACACGCATGGTTTGCGGCCCTCGAGTAATGCAGTTTGACACCCCTGATCTACACCCATTTACAAGAATATATAATACTAAAAAGAGACAACTGAGGTCTAGTACATTGTACTGGTTGGAAGCATTCATTCTAGTTATTTGTATTTCATGTGAACTCCTGAGCAGGTGTTATGATCTGGTGGCCTAGGAGCAGCATGAGACGGACTCTGGAGAAGGTGGTCCCTGTACTGACCGCAAACCCTGAACCTAGCAGCGCAACTAGAAGTAGCCGTGGGGGTACCTAACACTCCCTAGACCCCTCGTCACAGCCTAAGAACTAACTTCCCCTAAAGACAGAAACAGGAAACCTATCTTGCCTCAGAGAAAATCCCCAAAGGATAGATAGCCCCCCACAAATATTGACTGTGAGAGGAGAGGGAAATAACATACGCAGATATGAAATCAGATTTTAGCATAGGAGGCCATACTAGCTAAAAAGAAAGAAAAGAACAGAGCACTAAGGGGTCAGTATAAAAACACTAGAAAATATCCACCGCAGAAAATACGAATCACCACATCTGACTAAAGACATGGGGGTATATCTGCATCTCCAGAGAAAAAGCTAGGCTGCAAAAAATCCTTCACAGACTAAGCTGGACAAGACAAAAACATGAAAATGCACAGAACGATAAGGTCCACAACAGGTGGACAGCAAAAACAAAGCCAGGACTTATCTTTGTAGAAAAACACAGCAAACTGGAGAGACCAGCAGGGAAGTGAATCCTTCAAGAACAATGGACAACTGGCACTGACTAAAGGATCCTGCAAAGCTATATACCCCAGTCAGTTTTCCAATTAGTAGATACACCTGTCCACTCCTGCAGTCCAGGCACAACTGCATTACCCTCTACAACCACCGGAGGGAGCCCAAAAGCTGAATTCACAACAGCAGGTTATGGCATATATGTATTGAATATTCCAAAGAAAAAAAAAAGGTGGCACTCACCAAGCGATGTATTAAAAATACTTTATTCTTCCATATATAGGAGTAAGGACATGCCTTCCGGGCTGCAGGTAAAACGAGAGGGTGCAGGGAGTGAACCGGACGGCCGTATTGATACCTGGACCCGTTGAAGCGCATCGTGCGCGAAACGGCCGTCATCTGGTTCATTCCTTGCGGGTGCAGGGAGTGAGCCAGACGACGGCCGTTTCGCACACGATGCGCTTCAACGGGTCCAGGTATCGGTACCTGGACCCGTTGAAGCGCATCGTGCGTGAAACAGCCGTCGTCCGGTTCACTCCCTGCACCTTCTCGTTTTACCTGCAGCCCGAAAGGCATGTCCTTACTCCGATATATGGAAGAATAAAGGATTTTTAATACATCACTTGGTGAGTGCCACCTTTTCTTTTTTCTTTGGATGTTCAATACGAATTACTGTTTGGTAGAGCACCACAGCGCGATTGTATTCCACCGTTGGTCCGATTGCCATGAGAGACTTTGATTGGTGCAGTAAATTGCTCACTTGAAGGCCATCTAAAACCACCTACCCTGGTGCCATCATACTTTCTTCTTTTTATATGGACTATGGCATGTATGTGCTCAGCCTTTAGGCAAGAAATGTAAAATAAATGCTATGAATATACAATAATAGGCTTTGGAGAGGGTGTAATCATTACTATCTCCCCATGCCTAGGGGGCCTACAGGCCCCAATGCAGAGAAAACCAGGAGCTTATAAGTATATGATGTGGAAGCACAACAAAATATAATGGAAATTGCATAATGACTAGGAATATCCTTGGTCTATCACTATTGTTGGGGCCCCTGTATTTTGGAGTTTCTCCAGTCAACAGAATAACGAGGCCAAATATCTTGATGGCGTATCACAACCCTGCAATGGTCTTCCAGGTACAACAGATACATTCAGGCTATGTGCACACGTCAGGATTTTCTGCAGAATTTTCCTGAACAAAACTGGACTTTTTCTGCAGGAAATCCGCATGTGTTTTTTTCGCGGTTTTTTTGCATTTTTTGTGCGTTTTTTGCGCGTTTTTTTCAGTAGCTTCCCAATGCATTAAATAGCGGGAAAAATCCGCAAAATTAACGAACATGCTGCGTTTTTTACCGCAATGCTTTTTTTTCGCGGAAATAAGTGCATCATGTGCGCAAAAATTGCAGAGTACATTAAAAATGATGGGATGCTTATGTATGCGTTTTTTAAGCGTTTTCCCGCGGAAAACAGCTGAAAAAACGTGAAAAAAACACGAAAAATCCTGAACGTGTGCACATAGCTTTAAAGTCATTTTTGTAACATAAAGTATGGATCCTCTACATTGTGATATAGCAGTATGTGATGGCACAGTAGGTTAGATGGGGGGCCTAGGAATATATGCTCATATGATTCAATTGTAAAAAAGTAATACTGCAGGCTTCAGAGGATGCCTAGATGACTCCAGTGACACCAGAGCACCAGTCATTAAACATGTGAACTTTAAATATGGTTATCTACTAGACATCCCTAAAGAACTAAAACTGGGCTCTGAGGGTAGGAATACCAGGAATACCATCAACACAGATTAGGTTGCTCTTGCCCTTGTCCTTCTCTTAGATGTCCAAGTCAGTAGGACATGAAAAATGGCAGAAAAATAAACTTTAAGGGTTCTGACGTAGAGACACGCAATGGTTTAAATCTTTAGGGGCATCATGTAGTTGTTTCTATTTAAAGAGCTTGTCCGTGATTTTAAGATTTCTGGCCAATTAGGTCTTTGATGTCTGACTTTTGGAGGTGCTGATCAGTTGTTTCCGATATCGAAACTCCTCTGTAACGGAGCTGCACAGCACAGGTCCATCAATGGAACAGAGGCCATGATTGGGTACTGCTCATCCACCGCCTATTGATTTCAATAAGGATAGGCCATAAATCTTAACGTCATGGACAACCCCTTTAGGCCGGAGTCAGACGAGCTTACGGCGTCCGATGCGAGAGCATCGGATGTGATATGCTAATGACCCTCGGCTCCTACTTTGCCGAGCCGAGTGTCATGCGTCTGTGCTCCGAGCCTCTTGCACAGAGAAGATCGGAGCACAGCTGTGGAGGAGGCGGAGAAATGAATTTCTCCATCTCCTCCATTGCCGGGGTCAGCGTACATCGCACATCACTTGGATGATATCCGAGTGATGTGCATTGTCTCACTCGCCTTAAACTAACACTCTATGTTTTGATTATTCATTGCTACCTAGTCTCCAGTATATATATAATTCGGTTGGTATTACCTTATATAGTTAATTGCTTTTTATCTGGTATCATTTGTGGGTTCCTTCTCTTCAGTTAGATCATGTGATCGCATGGTGAACCCCCCTTGAAAGTTAAATGCTTTTCTGTTCTCTCATGTGGATCACTATCTCAGTCACCAGAAGTTCTTTATAATAAAATTACATGAACTGTACCAATGAAGTTCTTCATAGAAGATGGAAACTTCTATCACAAATACTTATGATAATTATACAGGTCCAGTCACACACATTTATAATATAGCAGAGGAATATTCATCCTTCATGACTGAATACTTAGATTGGTTTATTTAGGAGAATATAGAGGGAAGGATAATCAGGAGTGCTAGAGATGATGCTGCCAATAGCTCCACATGTCAGGCTGTGCTGATGCATCATGGGACTGAGAGCATAGAGGAATAAAAATGCAGGATGAGATCAAGGAATCAAGATGGTGACTGAAGAGGAGAAATAGAAGGCTGAACTCTAGGGAAGTGAGTGCAATATATAAGTGAAGAATGTGATAGACAATTAGGTTCGGGTTGAGGGATGGAAAAAATCCAGAGTGATTCTTGAAAGTTCATACGGTTCATGACCAAGGAAGTTTAGAAAGGGCTGGGTCAATGGTACTTGCCACTCTAGCTTCATACTGACAGTCTCACAACAACTGGATCATGGCCACGTTCTCTGACTCGGTTAAGAGTCCCGTCAGTCAGATGTATGGATGGAAAATGCTATAACCACGCAATTCTTATGAAATATTACTACTGAATATTTATTGTAGGATGACTATTTTTTCTTACTATTTGTATGGAGGTCCATGTTCCCGTCACCCTCGTTACAGGCCTAAGTATCTGAGTTGAAATAACAATTTGGGACTTGGTAGACGACTCCACATTGATGCATCAACATATCATAAATTCATTGCTTCATCCAGATATCAGCCAAGTTAACCAACAGGACAAACACTAAGGGAAGTAATCTAAATATCCATTATACGCACCAAAGACCAAGGAAGACCTTTCAGACACAATGAACCACGTGCTGGCCATACACACCAAGATCTGCACTCACTCAGGTGATTATAGCAGCATCATTCAATTTCTCAAAACATGGCTAAAAAGACACAATTCCATGACAAATCTATTTTTTTTAGGAACATCATGAAGACTTCAGGTGTAGTCCCAATTCTTGACCACTTGCTGTTGATAACAATAAAAATTGTGAACGGATCTGATAAGAGGATCTGACCGATGGCCCAGACGACCAGAAAATGTACAAGACCTAATCAGCCAAATTAGCAATATGTCTACGGCCAGTTTAGGCTCCAGCCAAGAGATCTCAGACACCACATATTCTCCTGCACATTTCTTCATGTACTGAAAGCCTCCAGAGCATCTTTCCCATGCAATCTAATGTATTCTCATTGTACAGCCTTTTGTTCACATTTGCACGGAAAGACGACAGAATGTTTTAATAAAATCAACATTGTCATCTTGGCATAGAAAGGTGCATATACATATAAAGACATGCATATATATATATGGTCAGCTCGCAATAGCGATGTATGATAGTAATGGAAGCTCCTGAGATATACCAGCCCTGGTGAAACCGAGGAAAAGCAAATAAACACATCCCCCTCCCCCCCAAGACAAGACCCTTTACCTTAGGTGACTTAATCTCAAGCACTAAGTGTGACCCCAAGTAAACAGGACCCACCTGCTCAGGGCCTTGGAAGCAGATTCTGCACTGCGGGGTCCTCATGCCACTGTCAATGCTGCTGCCCAGGGACACAGCGTCCAGCGCAGCCCCAAGCCTTCCATCCTTCTCCTCCAGTGCCAGGCTGCGGGGTCTAGGATCAGATCCATAGTATTCCTCATCATCGTCTCTGGAGGAGCAGTCTGCAAAGGGTGGCCATCCACAGCCCCCAACCCCAAGCCCTCGCATAGCGTGACCCGGCTCCGGTTCACTTCGCCCAGATCGGGTCAGCACCAGAACCTTAAGTTCATTGAAGAACATACGGAGCCGGTATTTAAACATCATTCACCGGCCGGTGGACCAGGAGTTTGGGGGGTTCCAGTGCACAGCGGCATGGACGGAGGTCCCAAGTGACCCAATGACAGTGGAACGCTTCTCACTCTCCTGTGTTCCTGTGACAGGGGACTGAACGGCATGGGGTTAAGTGAGTGCAATTCAGGATTGTCTATCTAAAGGGGAGGCATCCATCAACCCTTCTGTATATAAAAAGGGGGGGAGCAAATAATCAGGACCCTAGAGATACATTTCAGAAAAAGGGCTTGTAAAATAGTTGTATTATTCCAACATGCAGTGAGAGGGGAAGGTGGGAGGACCTGCAACCGTAAGGCCAAAAGGGGCGGACAGCAGGTAAAGGGTGGACGGCAGGTAAAGGGTGGACGGCAGGTAAAGGGTGGACGGCAGGTAAAGGGTGGACAGCAGGTAAAGGGTGTGCAACAATCTGCTGTGTGGAAGGCAGAAGGGTTTACTGGATAGAGGAAAAAGCAATTAACATGGATGCAGGATGGGGGAAGAGAAGATTCAGGTCTCTCTGCCCATCCTATCTGCAGGGAGTGCAGCCCTCCATACTAGCAAAGCATCAGGAGAAGAAGAGGCAAGAATCCTTTATAATCCAATGGAGAAGGCGACCATCTGGATGAGGTGCTGGGCTTCCTCCCGTGTCTTCCCTCCCCCTTGCTTCCTCTTTCTTTTCCGTGGATGAAACACGCAGGGCTCCTCTTTTGTCTCAGCTCTCAGCATCCCCAGCCTGGTGTGACTGTCCATCCATCCGGTGGAGATCAGGGAGCCGCATCATCAGCACCAGCCCCGGCGTCCACCCTGCAGCCGCTGCTGGGGGGCATCATCCACACTGCACAGACACCAGCGGCAGACATGGGTCCCCCCAATAACAGGAGACACCCCACATGCAGGTGCTGAGGCTTACCGTGCACCGGCTGCCGGCCGCCTCATGCTACACTCACAATAAGGGCTGGCTTGTTATTGCACTGAGCCGAGGCAGCAATGGATGGCTATGAAGTGAGGGCTGGATAAATATGGCTTCTTCTTCCTGTATGGCATGTTAAATAAAACATTTCAGTGGAGTGGATGTGTCATGTGTGGAGCCGCCGCCACCGCTGCTGGAGGATCCGGGCTGCGCATCTGCGGCTGCTGGGTGAGAGCTCAGGACCTGACGTGCGGGTTCACGTAGGAGCTGGGCGGGTGAGGTGAGAGTGACCCGTCATCGTCACATGGCCGGCGTGTGTCCCGCAGGGGTGAGGTGAGAGTGACCCGTCATCGTCACATGGCCGGCGTGTGTCCCGCAGGGGTGAGGTGAGAGTGACCTGTCATTATTCGTCACATGGCCGGCGTGTGTCCCGCAGGGGTGAGGTGAGAGTGACCTGTCATTATTCGTCACATGGCCGGCGTGTGTACCGCAGGGGTGAAGTGAGAGTGACCCGTCATCGTCACATGGCCGGCGTGTGTCCCGCAGGGGTGAGAGTGACCCGTCATCGTCACATGGCCGGCGTGTGTCCCGCAGAGGTAAAATGAGAGTGACCCGCCATCGTCACATGGCCGGCGTGTGTCCCGCAGGGGTGAGGTGAGAGTGACCCGTCATCGTCACATGGCCGGCGTGTGTCCCGCAGGGGTGAGGTGAGAGTGACCCGTCATCGTCACATGGCCGGCGTGTGTCCGCAGGGGTGAGGTGAGAGTGACCCGTCATCGTCACATGGCCGGCGTGTGTCCCGCAGGGGTGAGGTGAGAGTGACCTGTCATTATTCGTCACATGGCCGGCGTGTGTACCGCAGGGGTGAAGTGAGAGTGACCCGTCATCGTCACATGGCCGGCGTGTGTCCCGCAGGGGTGAGAGTGACCCGTCATCGTCACATGGCCGGCGTGTGTCCCGCAGAGGTAAAATGAGAGTGACCCGCCATCGTCACATGGCCGGCGTGTGTCCCGCAGGGGTGAAGTGAGAGTGACCCGTCATCGTCACATGGCCAGCGTGTGTCCCGCAGGGGTGAAGTGGGAGTGACCCGTCATCGTCACATGGCCTGCGTGTGTCCTGCAGGGGTGAAGTGAGAGTGACCCGTCATCATCACATGGCCGGCGTGTGTCCCGCAGGGGTGAAGTGAGAGTGACCTGTCATCGTCACATGGCCGGCGTGTGTCCCGCAGGGGTGAGGTGAGAGTGACCCGTCATCGTCACATGGCCGGCGTGTGTCCCGCAGGGGTGAAGTGAGTGACCCGTCATCGTCACATGGCCGGCGTGTGTCCCGCAGGAGTGAAGTGAGAGTGACCCGTCATCGTCACATGGCCGGCGTGTGTCCCGCAGGGGTGAAGTGAGTGACCCGTCATCGTCACATGGCCGCCGTGTGTCACGCAGGGGTGAAGTGAGAGTGACCCGTTATCGTCACATGGCCGGCGTGTGTCCCGCAGGGGTGAGGTGAGAGTGACCCGTCATCGTCACATGGCCGGCGTGTGTCCCGCAGGCGTGAAGTGAGAATGACCCGTCATCGTCAGATGGCCGCCGTGTGTCCCACAGGGGTGAAATGAGAGTGATCCATCATCGTCACATGGCCGCCGTGTGTCCCACAGGGGTGAAGTGACAGTGACCCGTCATCGTCACATGGCCGGCGTGTGTCCCGCAGGGGTGAAGTGACAGTGACCCGTCATCGTCACATGGCCGGCGTGTGTCCCGCAGGGGTGAAGTGACAGTGACCCGTCATCGTCACATGGCCGGCGTGTGTCCCGCAGGGGTGAAGTGAGAGTGACCCGTCATCGTTACATGTCCGGCATGTGTCCCGCAGGGGTGAAGTGACTAGTGAGAGTGACCCGTCATCGTCACATGGCCAGCGTGTGTCCCGCAGAGGTGAAGTGAGAGTGACCCGTCATCGTCACATGGCCGCCGTGTGTCCCGCAGGGGTGAAGTCAGAGTGACCCGTCAGCATCACATGGCCAGCGTGTGTCCCGCAGGGGTGAAGTGACAGTGACCCGTCATCGTCACATGGCCGGCGTGTGTCCCGCAGGGGTGAAGTGAGAGTGACCCGTCATCGTCACATGGCCGGCGTGTGTCCCGCATGGGTGAAGTGAGAGTGACCCGTCATCGTCACATGGCCGGCATGTGTCCCGCAGGGGTGAAGTGAGAGTGACCCGTCATCGTCACATGGACGGCGTGTGTCCCGCAGGGGAGAATTGAGAATGACCCGTCATCGTCACATGGCCGGCGTGTGTCCCGCAGGGGTGAAGTGAGAGTGACCCGTCATCGTCACATGGCCGGAGTGTGTCCCGCAGGGGTGAAGTGAGAGTGACCCGTCATCGTCACATGGCCGGCGTGTGCCCCGGAAGGGTGAAATGAAAGTGGCCCGTCATCGTCACATGGCCAGCGTGTGTCCCGCAGGGGTGAAGTGACAGTGACCCGTCATCGTCACATGGCCGGCGTGTGTCCCGCAGGGGTGAAGTGACAGTGACCCGTCATCGTCACATGGCCGGCGTGTGTCCCGCAGGGGTGAAGTGAGAGTGACCCGTCATCGTTACATGTCCGGCATGTGTCCCGCAGGGGTGAAGTGACTAGTGAGAGTGACCCGTCATCGTCACATGGCCAGCGTGTGTCCCACAGGGGTGAAATGAGAGTGATCCATCATCGTCACATGGCCGCCGTGTGTCCCACAGGGGTGAAGTGAGAATGACCCGTCATCGTCAGATGGCCGCCGTGTGTCCCACAGGGGTGAAATGAGAGTGATCCATCATCGTCACATGGCCGCCGTGTGTCCCACAGGGGTGAAGTGACAGTGACCCGTCATCGTCACATGGCCGGCGTGTGTCCCGCAGGGGTGAAGTGACAGTGACCCGTCATCGTCACATGGCCGGCGTGTGTCCCGCAGGGGTGAAGTGACAGTGACCCGTCATCGTCACATGGCCGGCGTGTGTCCCGCAGGGGTGAAGTGAGAGTGACCCGTCATCGTTACATGTCCGGCATGTGTCCCGCAGGGGTGAAGTGACTAGTGAGAGTGACCCGTCATCGTCACATGGCCAGCGTGTGTCCCGCAGAGGTGAAGTGAGAGTGACCCGTCATCGTCACATGGCCGCCGTGTGTCCCGCAGGGGTGAAGTCAGAGTGACCCGTCAGCATCACATGGCCAGCGTGTGTCCCGCAGGGGTGAAGTGACAGTGACCCGTCATCGTCACATGGCCGGCGTGTGTCCCGCAGGGGTGAAGTGAGAGTGACCCGTCATCGTCACATGGCCGGCGTGTGTCCCGCATGGGTGAAGTGAGAGTGACCCGTCATCGTCACATGGCCGGCATGTGTCCCGCAGGGGTGAAGTGAGAGTGACCCGTCATCGTCACATGGACGGCGTGTGTCCCGCAGGGGAGAATTGAGAATGACCCGTCATCGTCACATGGCCGGCGTGTGTCCCGCAGGGGTGAAGTGAGAGTGACCCGTCATCGTCACATGGCCGGAGTGTGTCCCGCAGGGGTGAAGTGAGAGTGACCCGTCATCGTCACATGGCCGGCGTGTGCCCCGGAAGGGTGAAATGAAAGTGGCCCGTCATCGTCACATGGCCAGCGTGTGTCCCGCAGGGGTGAAGTGACAGTGACCCGTCATCGTCACATGGCCGGCGTGTGTCCCGCAGGGGTGAAGTGACAGTGACCCGTCATCGTCACATGGCCGGCGTGTGTCCCGCAGGGGTGAAGTGAGAGTGACCCGTCATCGTTACATGTCCGGCATGTGTCCCGCAGGGGTGAAGTGACTAGTGAGAGTGACCCGTCATCGTCACATGGCCAGCGTGTGTCCCGCAGAGGTGAAGTGAGAGTGACCCGTCATCGTCACATGGCCGCCGTGTGTCCCGCAGGGGTGAAGTCAGAGTGACCCGTCAGCATCACATGGCCGGCGTGTGTCCCGCAGGGGTGAAGTGACAGTGACCCGTCATCGTCACATGGCCGGCGTGTGTCCCGCAGGGGTGAAGTGAGAGTGACCCGTCATCGTCACATGGCCGGCGTGTGTCCCGCATGGGTGAAGTGAGAGTGACCCGTCATCGTCACATGGCCGGCATGTGTCCCGCAGGGGTGAAGTGAGAGTGACCCGTCATCGTCACATGGACGGCGTGTGTCCCGCAGGGGTGAATTGAGAGTGACCCGTCATCGTCACATGGCCGGCGTGTGTCCCGCAGGGGTGAAGTGAGAGTGACCCGTCATCGTCACATGGCCGGAGTGTGTCCCGCAGGGGTGAAGTGAGAGTGACCCGTCATCGTCACATGGCCGGCGTGTGCCCCGGAAGGGTGAAATGAAAGTGGCCCGTCATCGTCACATGGCCAGCGTGTGTCCCGCAGGGGTGAAATGAGAGTGACCCGTCATCGTCACACGGCCGGCGTGTGTCCCGCAGGGGTGAAGTGAGAGTGACCCGTCATCGTCACATGGCCGGCGTGTGCCCAGCAGCCGCAGGGGTGAAATGAGAGTGACCCGTCATCCTCACATGGCTGGCGTGTGTCCCGCAGGGGTGAAATGAGAGTGACCCGTCATCGTCATGCAGCGCCCCAGAGTCCTGGTCGTTGCAGTAATGTCGTTCTTCCACCAGGGGGAGTGATGTTACGTCTGATGGCACCAAAGGAGTTCACCGTGCCAGGTATCACAGCCACACACACACACTTCACACGCCGGTCCACCAGGGGAGCTAAGGGTTCTATGTACTAGGCCATTCCTCACAAAGGGTAAAACTGGTGGGCTGGCTAGGAAGTCAGTCAGTTGGAGTCAGGAGAAGGAGAGGGAGAGAAGCAGACTGGGCTCGGCCCAGGGAATTCCTGTCAGGCAGACAGAGGAAAAAGGAAAGAACATCAGCGGCTCAGTAGGAAGGACACGGAGCTGCGCCTGCAACCCATGCGGCAGCCTCCTAAGAAAGGACAAGAAAGGAAGTGTGCCGTAGTGAGTGAGCACGGAAGTCATAGCAACAGGAATGAAACATTAGTGGGAGACCAGCTAGAAGCAGGCTGCCTCCATCTGAAGCGCAGATCCGGTGGCCGGAACACCGAGGGAGTAATAGACTCTACGCTTTACTTCAGAGACTGGCTGGGCAGTCGATTCCAAGTTGGCTGTCCGACCTAAACACCTAAGCAGACAAGGTGGCAAAGTGGACGAGGGGCGACACTAGGGTCCCTATAAAATAGCCTCAGGCCACCACCGTCATATGGGTTTGTCCTATCCATCTGGGGGACAGAGAGAGAGAAGTAACAACAGTGAGGACCTTATGGTAGCTAATGCAAGTAGGGACCTACTACGTTACTGTGCGCAAGGGGAAGGCTACTGATTTCCACCTGGATAAGGGGACTCTGGAATTGCCATCAGACCGGCCGGACCCTGCCTACCCTGTCATCCGGCACTCTGGACTGTGGATGCTGAAGCCTTCAGTAAAGGTAAAGAGACTGCACCCATTGTGTCCTCGTTATTCGCCGCGCCTTGCACTATCCACCATTAACATCTACACTTCTGGGAAGCCCTGCGGTGGCGTCACGAACACTACCGTTATCTACGAACTCTGCCTTTTATTGGGCGCCCCTCATAGGGCCACGGTCCGGGTCGGGCCACCGTGACATCCTCGCTGAGGGAACTGAAGGACCCGGTACCGAGTACCCCATTGCCCTTACGTGGGGGCGATCCAGTCACATTGCCAACGTGTGTCCCACAGGGGTGAAATGAGAGTGACCTATCATCGTCACATGGCCGGCGTGTGTCCCACAGGGGTGAAATGAGAGTGACCTGTCATCGTCACATAACCAGCATGTGTCCCGCAGGGGTAAAATGAGAGTGACCCGTCATTGTCACATGACCAGCATGTGTCCCACAGGGGTGAAGTGAGAGTGACATGTCATCGTCACATGGCCGGCGTGTGTCCTGCAGGGGTGAAGTGAGAGTGACATGTCATCGTCACATGGACGGCGTGTGTCCCACAGGGGTGATGTGAGAGTGACCCGTCATCGTCACATGCCCACCATCCTCCTGTGATACTGCTAATGAAGGGCCAGTTAGGCTCTATAGGGGTGATAGCGGGGGAAGGGGGTCTCTACTTTTCATAATTGTTTTTTTTAATGAAATCTGGGCAGACTTGAAGTGGTCCTGGCCACACAGTATGTCCGCCCCCTATAATAAATGAGCACCGCACCAAATACTGCCTATAATCCTTCAATCACACAAAGGGCACATGAACTAGACTGGGGACCCTTGTAAGGCTCTGGTCACATGACCGTTCACAGTCCGCTCATCTGTGCCATCTGAGTAAGTGACCCGTTGTATCAGTTATGGAAACAAAAGCAGTGGGGACAGTTGATTAAGGGATCTGCTTTTTAGAACAGTAAAAAAAGAATTTTTTCATTGAGTCTTAAAAAAAAGGAACTGACATGGACCCCATAAAAATCAGCGGGTCCCTTTATTCAGTTTGCATAACTGATGCAATGGGTCACTTATTCCATTTGATGGAACAGACAAGCCGTATGTCTGATTGGACATGTGATCAGAAAATGAGAGATCTTAAGGCCGGGGTTACACTTGTGAGTTCAATGCGAGAAACTCACGCAAGTTTATCGCATTGAACTCGCAAGTGTGACCCCGGCCTAAAGGGAATCTCAGTAGGATACTCCCTCCTAAGCCGTCTATATGGACATGTACGTCATAGGAAGCTGAATAAAGTGATACCTTGATATCTGTGATCTGATGTTTTATACCAGAGAAATTGAAGTTTATTTACATATGTAAATGAGCTGTTAAGATCTATGGGCTGGACACTGATCTCCCTGAGAATCTGCCTCCAGAGATTAAATGAAAGGGGGCATTAGCAGCGCAAGACATGTAATGATTGACAGTCTGATGTCCTGATCTACATGATTCACCCTGGTAATGACCTCTTTCATTAAAGGGAACCTGTCACCAGGTTTGGCCGATACGAGTTACGGCCACCCCCTTTCTGGATACCTTGGAATCTGGAAGCAGATTCTCAGGGAGATTTATGTCTGTCCCATAAATCTTAACAGCTCATTTACACATAAAAATAATGTGGATTTCTCTGGAATAGGACATCAGATCTCAAATATCAAGGTATTATTTTACTCGTCTTCCTATGACCTACATGGCCATATAGATGGCTTAAGGACATTGATCCTACTGACAGATTCCATTAAAGAGGTTGTGCAACTTTTAGAAGTAAAAAGGACTAGCAACTGCTCTAATTTAACAAAAAAAATGTCTACAGGTCCAGAACAGATGTTTTGATGATCCTGATGGTTTTTCTTCATGGCTGCAAGCTTTGTGTACTAATGCGCTCCACTAATACCATCAACACTTAGCTCTGAGCCATGATGCCAGTGTCTACAAGACTGTGGAAGCCAGGGATTGGCTGCAACCTTTACATCCCATCTAAGAAAAAAAAATAGTGTCTTCTAGCTTGGACGGAATGTGAATGCTGCACCTGATTATTGCCACCAATTGGCTGCAGTGGTCTACCCCAGGAGAAGAAGGCCAGGAGACTGTTGTGGGACAACATGCATAATACGGAGAAGTGGGATTTGCCAGGTAGGTGGACAAAGACTTTTGACATACCCGATCCCAGGGCGTAAGACTTTCCCAGCACCAGGCCCTAGAACCATAATTCATCACCCAAACCTGAGCATTAGGGAAGTTCAGCAAACCTCATAACTCAGATGGTGACCCCATCCACTCACCCCAACTGAAAAGTACAATCTTTGACTTTTCACACTGTAGTTTTTACCGTCGAGTCTATAACAAACAAGCAGGCCCTGCTGCTGGCGACAAGCTGGAGCTTCTAGACATCTTGGGGGACAGCCCTTTTGGCAGGTATCAGAGAGGACAAAAACACTACTGGATAGGGTTATGTACCAGTATTTGATGTTTCTTACTCGTTGCCGCGAGAACCTAGAAAGGCCCCCAGGACTCAACATTTTACTCTGGGTGAATCAGGTGAGTACTAGGCTAGCTTGACTTTCCCCAAAGATTATACCACAGCGTAGACAAGCCTTTTGATGCTGTTTGTAGAGTCACTGATATTGTGGCACTTAATTTTCAGAACTCGTAATCAAATATACACTGCTCAAAAAAAATAATGGGAACACATAAAAAACACAATGTAACTGCAAGTCAATCACACTTCTGTGAAATCATCCTGACCAGTTGTGAAGCAACACTGATTGTGAATCAATTTCTCCTGCTGTTGGGCAAATGCAACAGACAGGTAGAAATGATAGGCAATTAGCAAGACAACCCATATAAAGGAGTGGATCTGCAGGGGGTGACCACCGGCCATTTCGCTGTTCTCATCCTTTTTGGCTGTTGTTTTCGTCACTTTTACATATTGTCATTGCTCTCACCCCTAGAGGTACTGTACAGTAACATGAGGCTACTGTACAACTCACATAAGTTGCTCAGGTAGCACAGCTCATTCAGGATGGCACATCAATGCAAGCTGTGGAAAGAAGGGTAACTGTGTCTGTCAGCATAGTGCCCAGAGCATGAAGCAGATACTAAGAGATAGTCAAGAACACGTGGAGGGGGCCGTAGGACCAGTACCTCCTCTTTTGTGCAAGGAGGAGCAGCACCAGAACCCTACAAAATTACCTCCAGCAGGCCACTAACATCCATGTGTCTGCTCAAACTGTCAGAAACAGACTCCATGAGGGTGGTATGAGGGCCTGACTTCCACAAGTGGGTTTTGGGCTGTAAGCACGTTGCCCCATAGACTGTTGAGGAGTTGTCTGATATTTTAATCCAGGTCTGGGATGAGATCCCTCAGGAGAGCATCCACTGCCTCATTGAGCATGCCCAAGTGTTGTAAGGAAGTCATACAGGCCACACACACAACTGAGCATCATTTACTTGTCTGGAGGCATTTCCACTGAAGTTGGATCAGCCTGTAACTTCATTTTCCACTTTGATTTTGAGCATCATTGCAAATCCCGACCTCCATGGGATATTAATTTTGATTTACATTGATCATTTTTATGTTTTATTGTTCTCAGATCATTCCACTATGTAATGAATATAGATTTGCAACTGGAATATTTCATTCACTGATATCTAGGATGTGGCATTTCAGTGTTCTCTTTATTGTTTTGACCAGTGTAGCAGTGTATATATTTGTTAAATAGCCTCATCAAATGTGTTTATTCCTTAACAAACAGGCAAAGCCACATGTGTTGACGCTCCCTAACAGCCACAAATCATGCAGCCGCAGGGACTCGAACATAATATACGAGCACTCCCAGATGATCAGATAACATTTGAGCATGTTCGGATAAGACGTTGTCTGAGCATGTCCGCTCATCACTACACTTTGATCAGACCCAGACTAGAGTTTAATCAGAGTGTGATCCGATTTTATCGCAGGTGGAATGAAAAAAAACAAAACAAGTTTCTCCACCTTCTCTATGTCAATTAGCCTTTCAGATGTCATCTGAGTGCGTTCCAATATTTTCTACGGACCCATAAAGTTGAATGGCCAAGTGCAATCCAATTACATAGTCACCTTTATAAAAGACTCCTATTCACAGACTCAATTAATCAGTCAGACTAACCTCTACAACATGGGCAAGACCAAAGAGCATTAAGGATGTCAGGGACAAGATCATAGACCTGCACAAAGCTGGAATGGGCTACAAAACCATAAGTAAGACGCTGGGTGAGAAGGAGACAACTGTTGATGTAATAGTAAGAAAATGGAAGAAATACAAAATGACTGTCAATCGACATCAGTCTGGGGCACCATGCAAAATCTCATCTTGTGGGTTATCCTTGATCATGAGGAAGGTGAGAGGTCAACCTAAAACTACACGGGGGGGGACTTGTTAATGATCTCAAGGCAGCTGGGACCACAGTCACCAAGAAAACCATTGGTAACACATTACGCCGTAAAGGTTTAAAATCCTGCAGTGCCAGCAAGGTCCCTCTGCTCAAGAAGACACATGTGCAGGCCTGTTCCATAACACCGAGTCCTAGGGACCCCACCCTGTAGAGTCCCAAAATCCGCCAGGCAATTAACCAAAATCCAAACATCAAGAGGGGGTCACCACCTGATTTACAACCTCCTCACTACAATTTTGCCACCAACACCAAGAACCCATCTCACTACCGCTCTCCAAAATGACCCAAACTTTTGGCCCCAACAGAGCCTGCGCTTCTACCCATATTTATTTGAAACCCTGCTTGCCCTACCAACCAAGTCACGGGTCACTGCGCCCACGGCTTGCTGTGGGCTACATTTTTCCTTACTTTTCCAGAGTTTAATGCGACTAAACATCGGATTGTATTCGGACCAATGTTATTCTGTGGGGTCGTGCGCATGTCTGATTTTTGCCAGTCTGTCTGAGAGAAAAATCACAACATCCCCGAGTTTGAGCTGATATTTCGAATGCACTCGGCCATGCAAGTCAATGAGTGTGTGGAAAACATTGGACTGCACTCAGATTTCCACGGACTGACAGAATAGAGGATAATTTTTTTCTCCATCTTCTCCTCAACCAAGAGAATGGGATCACACTATGATGACACTCTGACCAACCTCTGATTAGAGTTTGATCAGAGTGTGATTTATATAGTTGACCCGATTCAGTAGAGACAATACACGGTCATCTGCACCTGCCCTAATGACAATTTCTATCTTCTAATGTTGAGGACCCTCTTGGACCTTTAGGCTTAAACACACTCGTATAATGACACCCTCTGCCCACCTACAGAGATATGTTTAGTCCTTTTCTGCTCAAGAGTATATCCATGGGTCGTATACACAGATTTTCCATCTTGATTTTCTGGGATTAAAACTCATAGCGTACTAAAGGTATTCATATTATAGGTAAGATTTTTCGAAAACTCATCCAGACACTACCATGAATATTTGCAGAGTAAAGAAACCGGGGCTGTGGATTTGAAATCTGCATCACATCAATTCATGCTGTGTATTTGCAGTACAAAAGATTACATATGTGGAAAATCTGCATCTTTACTGTAGTGAAGTCCACAGCGTTTCTCAGTATTGTGGATTTTTCTCTGGATTTTCTTCTGTGGGAATTCCGCAATGGATTTGTGATATGTGGACTTATCCTTAGGCTGCAGTCAGACACCCATAGATTCTTTCATGTGAGAGAATTGAACTGATGATGCTAATGACACTCGGCTCAAATTCTGCCAAAAAAAGTGTCATCTTAGTGTGATTTGATTTGCTTGCATGAGAAAATCACAGAAAAAGTGTGAGATGGCGGAGAACTTAATGTTTCTATCTTTTCCATTGTCCAAGTCCGCAGTTGTCGGACTGCGCTTGGATGACATCTGCAGCAGTCCAATGTTTCACGCGCACCTGTAGACTTGTATGGATGCATGTGCTCCAAATTTCAGAGCCACTCGCAGCATGCTGCAACTTTTTTCTCATGCCGAATCGGCATGATAAAAATGTAGCTGATCGGCACTGACCTATAGCATTACATTGGGCAGAGTGCCATCTGATAAAATATTGGAAAGTGCTCTGCCATGTTAGACGCTCTTGTGAGCGATCCCTAAGTCAAAAAGTGAAATGGTGCTCCTCTCCCTACAAATTGTAGATGGGGAAGTGCAAGGTTGGACTGAATATTTGCCTAAATGCCACAGTTAGGAAACGGTACATCGCTGGTACAATGGTCTATCCATGGGGTCCGGCATGATCGGGGTCCAGCATGATCAGAGTCCAGCGCTTCTATCATTTTCATATTTTCAGTAATAAGAACGCAGACCCTTACCTTGCCCCGTGGTTGCCGCACCTTTGCCCTACAATAGCCATGCCACAGTCATGACTTCTGAACCCATGCACCCTTACAAAGCTCCCTGATGCATTCTCTATTTGTTGGATACTTTCATACCTCCAGAGGGAGCACTTATATATACAGATGTTAAACTTGCAAAATGCATTCCTATAAACTGTTTTCACGGAGCCAGAATCATTCCTAAAGCTACAAATGTATTCCCTGCTATAAATACATCCATATGAACAACACAGCTACAACAGCTCAACCTTGATGTGAAACAGTATGACCTGCAATGAGGAACGGAAAAAAGGCACAAGCCCCAGGAAATCTGAAAGTTGGTGCAGTTTGTAATTAGACGCTATTTGCTTTCCAGAGGTCTGGTTCACTTCTGCCTCAAAAGCCCCGTGGTCACAAGCTCTTGAACGTCTGTGTATTTTGGAAGGAAAAGACTAAACTAAAAAAAAGGAAAAAGAACAGATTGGCTCCGGTTTCATGAAGTCCAATGATTGCATTATGGGATAGCTTCTAATAATTAACTCTCTTTTTAATTGCACAGCGAACATTTCTAATTACATTCTGCTTCTTACAAGCCTGCAGATTAATCACAGTGAATGTGATACTCAAATTACTGAACAGGTAAAGCACAGGCACCGATGGTGTAGACCTCATCTATCATTGCAACATTATGGCCATCTCATTTCATTCGGCAGGTTTTCTCTGTTTTTGGCAGTAGAAATAAAATTATTGCTATAATTGGTGGAGAACAGTTGAACTTGATGGACCGAGGTCTTTTTTTCAGTCTATGTAACCACTGTAACTATGATGTAATGTTTTATAGAGGAGTCAAAAAGTTCACTAGTAAATGGGTTAATACATAAACCCTTAGGCTATGTGCACACGTTGCAGATTATTTGCGGTTTTCTAGCGTTTTTGCGCTATAAAAACGCTATAAAACCGCAAATAATCTGCATACATTAAGCATCCTATCATTTTTAATGAAATCCGCAATTTCTGTGCACATGATGTGCGTTTTTCCGCATGAAAACCGCATTGCTGAAAAATAATGAACCTGCTCATTAATTTTGCGTTTTTTTGCGGTTTTCCCACTGTCTAATGCATTGGGAAATGTCCGGAAAAAAACGCGCAAAAACCGCGTCAAAACCGCGCAAAAAATGCGCAAAAAAAAACGCATGCGGATTTCATGCGGAAATCTGCCAGAAATGTCTGGATTTTCTCAGGAATTTTCTGCATGAATTCCTGAACGTGTGCACATAGCCTTAGTGACTACAAATACAGTCATGATCTAAACTAAGTACACATGTTGTATTCTATGGTTTAACCTCGTAACGACCGCCGATACGCCTTCTAACGGCGGCAGTTAAGGGTACTTAAACCACAGCGCCATTAATTATCGGCGTTGTGGAAAAAGTGTATAGCGCCCCCCAGAGTCGTATTTTCTCTAGGGTCTCGGATGCCGGGCGTAGCCGAGACCCCAGAGAACATGATTTGGGTTGGTTTTTACCGACCCCCGGGTTGCGATCGCCGTAAATAACCGTTTACTGGCGGCCGCAAAAAAAAAACGAGATTTCCCATTTAATTTCTTTGTCCTCCGATGTGATCGCACATCAGAGGACAGAGAAATGGGGTCCCCGATAGCCCCCCGATACTCACCCGTCTCCCTCGATGCTCCTCGTGGCTCCCGATGGCGCCACCATCTTTTTCCGGGAAAAAAATGGTGGGCGCAGTGCGCCGGCCGGCCAGCACCCAGCAGATCTTTGGGGTCTCGGCTGCCGGGGGTAGCTGCGACCCTAAAGAAAATGATCGGGGTTGGTTGTTACTGACCCCTGTTTTGCGATCGCCGGTAATTAACCGTTTACCGGCAAGTGCAAAAAGAAAAAAAAAGCTACGTGTCATTCTCTGTCCTCTGATGTGATCGCACATCAGAGGACAGAGAAATAGGGCAATTCAGGAACCCTGTCATACTTACTGGTGTCCCTGGGTCCTCCTGCGTCCCCTCCTGGCCACCGGCTTCTTCCTCCGGGAAGAAAATGGTGGGCGCATGCGCAGTGCACCCGCCGTGATGTGCCGGCCAGCAGAGGAAGATTCTTCCTCTTGTTTTATATCGGTCACTGTGAGATCCTATCACAGTGATCAAAATAAAAAAAATAGTAAATAACCCACCTATCACCTCCTTAGTTAGGAAAAAATGATAAAATAAAAAAAGTATGTATTTTTATTTTCCAATTAGGGTTAGGGTTGGGGCTAAAGATAGAGTTAGGGTTGGGGCTAAAGTTAGGGTTAGGGTTGGTGCTGAAGTTAGGGTTGGGGCTAAAGTTAGGGTTGGGGCTAAAGTTAGGGTTGGGGCTAAAGTTAGGGTTGGGGCTAAAGTTAGGGTTAGGTTTGGGGCTAAAGTTAGGGTTGGTGCTAAAGTTAGGGCTAGGGATGGGGCTAAAGTTAGGGTTGGGGCTAGGGTTAGAGTTGGGATTAGGGTTGGTATTAGGGTTAAGGTTGGCATTAGGGTTACGTTTGGGATTAGGATTAGGTTTGGGATTAGGGTTAAGGTTGGGGTTAGGTTTGAGGTTAGGGTTGAGATTATGATTGGGGCTGTGTTGGGCTTAGAGATTTGATTAGGGTTGGGATTAGGGTTAGGGGTGTTTTGGCGTTAGGGTTGTGATTAGGGTTATGGTTAGGGTTGGGATTAGGGTTAGGGGTGTTTTGGGGTTACGGTTGGAGTTAGAATTGGGGGGTTTCCACTGTTTAGGTACATCAGGGGGTCTCCAAGCCAATTTTGCGTTCAAAAAGTCAATTATGCTCCCTCCCTTCTTAGCCCTGCCGTGCGCCCAAACAGTGGTTTACCCCCACATATGGGGTATCACCGTACTCAGGACTGATTGGACAAAAACTTCTGGGGTCCAGATTCTCCTGTTACCCTTGCGAAAATAAAAAAAAAATTGGGGGCTAAAAAATGGTTTTTGTGGGGAAAAAAATGATTTTTTATTTTCATGGCTCTGCGTCAAACTTCTGTGAAGCACTTGGGCGTTCAAAATGCTCACTACATATCTAGATAAGTTCCTTGGGGGGGTCTAGTTTCCAAAATAGCGTCACTTGTGGGGGGGGTTTCTACTGTTTAGGTACATCAGGGGTTCTGAAAATGCAACATGACACCGGAAGACCATTCCATCAAAGTCTGCATTTTAAAACATCACTACTTCCCTTCCGAGCCCCGATGTGTGCCCAAACAGTGGTCCCCCCACATATGGGGTATCAGCGTACTCAGAACAAATTGGACAACAAATTTTGGGGTCCAATTTCTCCTGTTATCCTTGGGAAAATAAAAAATTGGGGGCTAAAAAAATCATTTTTGTGGAAAAAAATATATATATATTTTCACGACTCTGCATTATAAACTTCTGTGAAGCACTTGGGCATTCAAAGTGCTCACCACACATCTAGATAAGTTCCTTGGGGGGTATAGTTTCCAAAATGGGGTCACTTGTGGGGGGTTTCTACTGTTTAGGCACATCAGAGGCTCTGCAAACATAACATGACGACCGCAGACGATTCCATCAAAGTCTGCATTTCAAAACGTCACGACTTCCCTTCCGAGCCCAAACAGTGGTCCACCTCCAACCCACACACACATATGAGGTATCAGCGTACTCAGGATAAATTGCACAATAAATTTTGGGGTCCATTTTCTCCTGTTACCCTTGTGAAAGTAAAAATCTGGGGGTGAAAAGATCATTTTTGCGGAAAAAATATGATTTTTTATTTTCATGGCTCTACATTATAAACTTCTGTGAAGCAGTTGGGGGTTCATAGTGCTCACCACACATCTAGATAAAATCTTTGGGGGGGGTCTAGTTTCCAAAATGGGGTCACTTGTGGGGGGTTTCTACTGTTTAGGTACATCAGGAGCTCTGCAAATGCAAAATGACGCCCACAGACAATTCCATCAAAGTCTACAATTTAAAATGTCACTACTTCCCTTCCGAGCCCCGATGTGTGCCCAATCAGTGGTCCCCCCACATATGGGGTATCAGCATACTCAGGACAAACTGGACAACAAATTTTTGGGGTCCAATTTCTCCTGTTACCCTTGAGAAAATAAAAAATTGTGAGCTAAAAAATCATTTTTGAGGAAAAAAAAAAGGATTTTTTTATTTTCACTGCTCTACATTATAAATTTCTGTGAAGCACTTGGGGGTTCAAAGTGCTCACCACACATCTAGATAAGTTCCTTAATGGGCTTAGTTTCCAAAATGGGGTCATTTGTGGGGGGTTTCCACTGTTTACGCACATCAGGGGCTCTCCAAACACGACATGGTGTCCGATCTTAATTCCAGCCAATTCTGCATTGAAAAAGTCAAACGTAACTCCTTCTCTTCCAAGCTCTTCCATGCGCCCAAACTGTGGTTTACCCCTACATATGGGGTATTGGTGTACTCAGGACAAATTGCACAACAACTTTTGGGGTTTAATTTCTCCTGTTACCCTTGTGAAAATACAAATTTGGGGGTGAAAAAATCATTTTTGTAGAAAAAATGCGATTTTTTATTTTCACGGCTCTACGTTATAAACTTCTGTGAAGCACCTGGGGGTTTAAAGTGGTCACCACACATCTAGACAAGTTTCAAGAAGGGTCTAGTTTCCAAAATGGTGTCACTTGTGGGGGGTTTCTACTGTTGAGGCACGTCAGGGGCTCTCCAAATGCGACATGGCGTCCGATCTCAATTCCAGCCAATTCTGCATTGAAAAAAGTCAAACGGCGCTGCTCTTCCAAGCTCTGCCATGCACCCAAACAGCGGTTTACCCCCACATATGGGTTATCGGTGTATTCTGGAGAAATTGCACAAGTTTTGTGGTTCATTTTCTCTTTTTACCCTTGTAAAAATAAAAAAAATTGGTTCTGAAGTAAAATGTTTGCAAAAAAAAGTTAAATGTTCATTTTTTCCTTCCACATTTTTTCAGTTGCTGTGAAGCACTTCAAGGGTTAACAAAACTTATTGAATGTGGTTTTGAGCACCTTGAAGGGTGTAGTTTTTAGAATGGTGTCAAGTTTGGGTATTTTTTGTCATGTACACCCCTCAAAGCGACTTTAAATGTGAGATGGTCCCTAAAAAAATGGTTCTGTAAATTTTGTTGTAAAAATGAGAAATCGCTGGTCAACTTTTAACCCTTATAACTTCCTAACAAAAAAAATTTTGTGCTGATGTAAAGTAGACATGTAGCATTTAAGGGCATAAAAATTAAAAGTTTAAAAATTGCAACATTTAAAAAATTTTCTCCAGATTTTCATTTTTTTCATAAATAATCGCAAGTAATATCGAAGAAATGTTACCAATAACATGAAGTACAATATGTCACGAAAAAACATTCTCAGAATCAGCGGGATCCGTTAGAGCGTTCCAGAGTTATAACCTTATAAAGTGACAGTGGTCAGAATTGTAAAAATTGGCTTGGTCATTAAGTACCAAATTGGCTCTGTCATTAAGGGGTTAATGTATCTAAGCATAATAAAGAGAAACATCTGATACTAAGAAGGACTTAAAGGGAATAAAAAATGCAAAAAAAATTTGCCTAAACACTAACAGGTAGGTAGTTGTGAGCAGTGGCGTAACTACAAAGTTATGGGCCCTGGTGCGAACTTTCAAATGGGGCCCCCCCACCATGCCAAAATATTTTCCACCCAAATTCACATTTTCCCTATTAATTAATTCCCTATTAATTAATTCCCTACATGCCCCGGCTGCCTTCCCCCCCCCCAGATACACCACTGCCCTAGATACACCTCCTTGCCTATTCCACCACTTCCATCATTTCCTCCTCCCCCACCATCCCCATCCTTGTCCATTCCACCACTTCCATCATTTCCTTTTCCACCACCATCCCCATCCTTGCCCATTCCACCACCATCCCCATCCTTGCCCATTCCACCACTTCCATCATTTCCTCCTCCACCACCATCCCCATCCTTGCCCATTCCACTACTTCCATCATTTCCTCCACCACCATGCCCATCCTTGCCCATTCCACCACTTCCATCATTTCCTCCACCACCATCCCCATCCTTGCCCATTCCACCACTTCCATCATTTCCTCCACCACCATCCCCATCCTTGCCCATTCCACCACTTCCATCATTTCCTCCTCCACCACCATCCCCATCCTTGCCCATTCCACCACTTCCATCATTTCCTCCTCCACCACCATCCCCATCCTTGCCCATTCCACCACCATCCGCATCCTTGCCCATTCCACCACTTCCATCATTTCCTCCTCCATCACCATCCTTGCCCATTCCACCACTTCCATCATTTCCTCCTCCACCACCATCCCCATCCTTGCCCATTCCACCACCATCCCCATCCTTGCCCATTCAACCACTTCCATCATTTCCTCCTCCACCACCATCCCCATCCTTTCCCATTCCACCACTTCCATCATTTCCTCCTCCACCACCATCCCCATCCTTGCCCATTCCACCACTTCCATCATTTCCTCTTCCACCACCATCCCCATCCTTGCCCATTCCACCACTTCCATCATTTCCTCCTCCACCACCATCCCCATCCTTGCCCATTCCACCACTTCCATCATTTCCTCCACCACCATCCCCATCCTTGCCCATTCCACCACTTCCATCATTTCCTCCACCACCATCCCCATCCTTGCCCATTCCACCACCATCCCCATCCTTGCCCACGCCACCACTTCCATCATTTCCTCCTTCACCAACATCCCCATCCTTGCCCATTCCACCACTTCCATCATTTCCTCCTCCACCACCATCCCCATCCTTGCCCATTCCACCACCATCCCCATCCTTGCCCATTCCACCCCTTCGATCATTTCCTCCTTCACCACCATCCCCATCCTTGCCCTCTCCTCTCTCTACACACACACACCATTTACTTCTCTGCATAGAGAAGATTCCCTGCAGAGCGCAACACACACACAACACACCTCTCCTCACGCTCTGCCGCAGCATCTCATCGCCTTCCTCTGACACAGCCGGCC
Source organism: Ranitomeya imitator (assembly GCF_032444005.1). Taxonomy (NCBI): domain Eukaryota; kingdom Metazoa; phylum Chordata; class Amphibia; order Anura; family Dendrobatidae; genus Ranitomeya; species Ranitomeya imitator. The sequence continues at coordinate 702,500,039 of NC_091284.1, read as the reverse complement.
GCTGGCTGATGACGTCATCCAGCGGCGCATCTGTGTGAGAGGAAGCAGGAAGACAGATCGCTGGGCAGCGGCGCTGCAGGGATTTCTCCCTGCCTGCCGCAGCCACTCTGCAGGGGCTCCCCTCCACCTCTGCTCACATTGGGAGTCGGCGCTCTGCAGCTTCTCTGTGCCGGCTGTCAGCTTGACAGTCGGCGCAGAGAACAGCTGACTCCCAGTGCGGGGGGCAGCAGAATGCAGCCGCCGGGGGAGACGCTGCGGACCGCCATATTAGGCGGCCCGACTGCGCCCCCCCCTGCCGGCTGCGCCCTGCCCCCCCCCCCCCCAGATATGCCTCGGACTGTTGCCGTGCAGGAGGGATCTCCTGCACTGCAACATGGTGTCGGCCAGTGCCTCTGACCTGCCGGGCGGCGGGCCCCTGACCTGCAGAGCCCCGTCGCAGTGGCGACCGCTGCGACCGCGGTAGTTACGCCACTGGTTGTGAGCCTATTTTGCTCGGCACGATTCTTCGTAGTCACAAACTGCTCCTGCTTGCAATTATACATACCATGAGATACGGCATTCCCAAAACCCTGTCTGATGACAAATGCACACTTAGCAGGATGCAGCAGGCCTCCACTGATAAAGGCTAGGGGCGGCACAAGTGCAAACTACTTGATAAAAACAGCCACCCCCATACCAACCAAACATTGCAGGGGTTGGCGAGGACGCGATGAGATGCTGCGGCAGAGCGTGAGGAGAGGTGTGTTGTGTGTGTGTTGTGTGTGTGTTGCCTAGTAGAAAAAATGCACATTGATATAACTCGCATAGGACGCCAGTCACACTGATAGGTGTGGTGCACAGTGTCCGGTATGCAACCCAGAGGCGTAGCTAGAGCTTTTGCCGCCCGGGGCTGTTGCCGAGTTTGGCGCCCCCCCCACCCCCCCGGCTCAATACACACAAAGGTTACCAAAAATAGTTTTCCTGTTTTGTAGAACTTAAACTGGGCCTAATGGTGTCACCCCCACATGCCAAACCTGAGACTTTTCTTAATGACAATGAATGATATGGTTGCCCATAATCATTACTGTGTCATAACATCACAGGTGCACTCCATCGGTCTAACCATGTAGGTTGCAGCATCTGACAGGTTGAATGACTGGTGATGGGGGGGGGGCACCTTTTGCGCTTATGCCACCTGTGTGCTGTGCATATGCTATGCACAATACGCTAAATGTATAGGCGCCAGGGGGGTAAATCCCCAATTGTAATGCAAATATTCACTCAGTGCTTACCTGACCGCGCTCCTGCTCTCTCCACGCAGCTGAAGCGTGCACTCGCCAGCAACTGACAATGACGTCAGATGCCGGCGACATGCACGCTGGGACTGACGTCAGCTGCCAGCCTCAGATTGGCTGGCGGCTGTTAACTATTGAAGTGCGGGCCTGCACGTCAATAGCGTTAAACAGCTGCAGCCAGAGTCGGACTGGGGTGTCCGGGGCCCACCAGAGGAATGGACTCTAGGGGCCCACCCTACAGCTATATGCAAATATATGTCATTATAGTGGAGCATCGGCTGTAAAACACCGGCGGCTGCTGCACATCTACCGTGTGCCCCAAGAACTGGGATGTATAATTACGGTAGTTTACATTAATGGGGTTCTTGGTTAAACCAAGTTATCACTGATCCATGGGCTCCACAGGATAGGTGATCGCTTAGATCCGACCATTAGAAATTGCACCGATCGGAAGAATTGGGAAGTTTTATCCCTGACAGGACACTTTTATCACTATTTTAATATGCAGCGGCAGGTGGGATGTCTGACCGCAGCTCCATTCATTCTCTTTGGGGCTTCCAGAAAAAAACAAGTGCAGCCACTGAGGGAATGAATGGATCAGTGATCTAGTCGGACATGCCACTCCAGTCTAATGGGGATAAAAAGTTCCACATTTTGCTGAATGGGTCCAAGCAGTCAGACCCCCACCAATCAATACGTTATCACTTATCCTGTGGAGAGGTAATTACTTTTTTCCACAGGAAACCCCCTGTAAGTGCATCTCCGCCGCTGTGTACAAAGCATTAAAACTAATGGAAATAAAGAATCTTCTCCTAATTAATATCAGAGAGAACAAATGACCGCCATACACAACAATCCACTATACCAAGACCAATAATATCACATACAAGAAGAAACATCACCACACCATGACCAGACCACATAGTGACCGAATACTACTATAAACAAGGGACAAATACCACCACACCATGAACAGATCACATATTACCACCACTTGGTGACCAAATAGCACATACAAGGGACAAATACCACAACACCATTTCCAGACCACATATTACCACCACATAGTGACTGAATATTACAATACTGATCAGTAATAACAGTAATAAAAAAAAACCAATGCTATCACCATAAGTGCCAGTATTCACAGGAGATCTATACTTAGTATGCAGTGTCTGTGTAGAGGTAATACAGTGATCACTGGTGACATTGTACACGGGACCGCTGTATATAGTATACAGTGTATAGTGTCAGTGTATAGGTAACACTGACTCACCAGTGACTTCTCTAGGTGAAGTCCTTCATCTTTTGTTCAGCACAGACCGCCATCATTTCTTCCAGCCAGGACTCGTTTCTGCAGGAAATAACACAGTTATCTCGAGCTCCGCTTGCAGAACACATTACTTAATTTTTAACAACTTCTACATTACACCACATGAAGAAAAAAAAGTGATATAGTATCACTCTACACAGTAACAGGACCGCCCCTCCCCCCATTTAAAACAGTATACTCCAAAAATAAAATAAATACATCACTGCAGTAATAATATCCCTTAATTAGCCCCTATGGTAATAATATTCCCCACCCTGGCCCCGTTTATCTCATTCCTGGCTCCAGCCATATGTTCTCGCATCCTGCCCTCATGAGTATCCATTCTACCCCATAGGATCTCCCCATCCTGCCCCATCAGTCTCCATTGTATCCATCCTGCCCCATGATCCAATCCTGCCCCATGTCTTTCATTCTGCCCCGTGTCTCCAATCATGCCCCGTATCTACATTCTGTCCATGCCTCAAGTCCTGCCCCTAGTGTATCCAGCAATCTGCCCCAGTGTGTCCAGCATATTACCCCTAGTGTGTCCAGCATATTACCCCCAGTGTGTCCAGCAACCTGCCCCAGTATGTCCAGCATATTGCCCCAGTGTCCAGCAATCTGCCGCAGTGTGTCCAGCATTGCCCCCAGACAGTGTCCAGCAATCTGCCCCAGTATGTCAGGCATATCGCCCCAGTGTGTCCAGTATTGCTCCTGGACAGTGTGTCCAGCAATCTGCCCCAGTGTGTCCAGCATATTACCTCCAGTGTGTCCAGCAATCTGCCCCAGTGTCCAGCATTGCCCCAGTGTGTCCAAAAATCTGCCCCAGGGTCTCCAGCATTGCCCCAGTGTGTCCCGCATTGTCCCCAGTGTGTCCAGCAATCTGCCCCAGTGTGTCCAGCAATCTGCCCCAGTGTGTCCAGCAATCTGCCCCAGTGTCCAGCATTGCCCCAGTGTGTCCAGCAATCTGCCCCAGTGTTCAGCATTGCCCCAGTGTCCAGCATTGCCCCAGGTGTGTCCAGCAATCTGCCCCAGTGTCCAGCATTGCCCCAGTGTGTCCAGCAATCTGCCCCAGGGTCTCCAGCATTGCCCCCAGTGTGTCCAGCATTGCCCCCAGTGTGTCCAGCAATCTGCCCCAGTGTCCAGCATTGCCCCAGTGTGTACAGAAATCTGCCCCAGGGTCTCCAGCATTGCCCCAGTGTGTCCCACATTGTCCCCAGTGTGTCCAGCAATCTGCCCCAGTGTGCCCAACAATCTGCCCCAGGGTCTCCAGCATTGCCCCAGTGTGTCCAGCATTGCCCCCAGTGTGTCCAGCAATCTGCCCCCAGTGTCCAGCATTGCCCCAGCGTGTCCAGCAATCTGCCCCAGTGTCCAGCATTGCCCCTGTGTCCAGAAATCTACCCCAGGGTCTCCAGCATTGCCCCAGTATGTCCAGAAATCTTCCCCAGTGTGTCCAGAAATCTGCCCCAGGGTCTCCTGCATTGCCCCAGAATGTCCAGAAATCTGTCCCAGTGTGTCCAGCAATCTGCCCCAGGGTCTCCAGCATTGCCCCAGTGTGTCCAGCATTGCCCCCAGTGTGTCCAGCAATCTGCCCCAGTGTCCAGCATTGCCCCAGCGTGTCCAGCAATCTGCCCCAGTGTCCAGCATTGCCCCAGTGTCCAGAAATCTACCCCAGGGTCACCAGCATTGCCCCAGTATGTCCAGAAATCTGCCCCAGTGTGTCCAGAAATCTGCCCCAGGGTCTCCAGCATTGCCCCAGTATGTCCAGAAATCTGTCCCAGTGTGTCCAGCAATCTGCCCCAGGGTCTCCAGCATTGCCCCAGTGTGTCGAGCATTGCCCCCAGTGTGTCCAGCAATCTGCCCCAGTGTCCAGCAATCTGCCCCAGTGTCCAGCAATCTGCCCCAGTGTGTCCAGCAATCTGCCCCAGTGTCCAGCATTGCCCCAGTGTGTCCAGAAATCTGCCCCAGGGTCTCCAGCATTGCCCCAGTGTGTCCAGCATTGCCCCCAGTGTGTCCAGCAATCTGCCCCAGGGTCTCCAGCATTGCTCCATTGTGTCCAGCATTGCCCCCAGTGTGTCCAGCAATCTGCCCCAGTGTCCAGCATTGCCCCAGCGTGTCCAGCAATCTGCCCCAGTGTCCAGCATTGCCCCAGTGTCCAGAAATCTACCCCAAGGTCTCCAGCATTGCCCCAGTATGTCCAGCAATCTGCCCCAGGGTCTCCAGCATTGCCCCAGTATGTCCAGAAATCTGCCCCAGGGTCTCCAGCATTGCCCCAGTGTGTCCAGCATTGCCCCCAGTGTGTCCAGCAATCTGCCCCAGTGTCCAGCAATCTGCCCCAGTGTGTCCAGAAATCTGCCTCAGTGTCCAGCATTGCCCCAGTGTGTCCAGAAATCTGCCCCAGGGTCTCCAGCATTGCCTCAGTGTGTCCAGCATTGCCCCCAGTGTGTCCAGCAATCTGCCCCAGTGTCCAGCATTGCCCCAGCGTGTCCAGGAATCTGCCCCAATGTACAAAAATGTGCCCCAGGGTCTCCATCATTGCCCCAGTATGTCCAGAAATCTGCCCCAGTGTGTCCAGAAATCTGCCCCAGGGTCTCCAGCATTGCCCCAGTATGTCCAGAAATCTGCCCCAGTGTGTCCAGAAATCTGCCCCAGGGTCTCCAGCATTGCCCCAGTGTCCAGAAATCTGCCCCAGTGTGTCCAGAAATCTGCCCCAGGGTATCCAGCATTGCCCCAGTGTGTCCAGAGATCTGCCCCAGTGTGTCCAGAAATCTGCCCCAGGGTGTCCAGAAATCTGCCCCAGGGTCTCCAGCATTGCCCCAGTGTGTCCAGAAATCTGCCCCAGTGTGTCCAGAAATCTGCCCCAGGGTCTCCAGCATTGCCCCAGTGTGTCCAGCAATCTGCCCCAGTGTGCCCAGCAATCTGCCCCAGGGTCTCCAGCATTGCCCCAGTGTGTCCAGCATTGCCCCCAGTGTGTCCAGCAATCTGCCCCAGTGTCCAGCATTGCCCCAGCGTGTCCAGCAATCTGCCCCAGTGTCCAAAAATCTGCCCCAATGTCTCCAGCATTGCCCCAGTATGTCCAGAAATCTGCCCCAGTGTGTCCAGAAATCTGCCCCAGGGTCTCCAGCATTGCCCCAGTGTGTCCAGAAATCTGCCCCAGTGTGTCCAGAAATCTGCCCCAGGGTCACCAGCATTGCCCCAGTGTGTCCAGAAATCTACCCCAGTGTGTCCAAAAATCTGCCCCAGGGTATCCAGCATTGCCCCAGTGTGTCCAGAAATCTGCCCCAGTGTGTCCAGAAATCTGCCCCAGGGTGTCCAGAAATCTGCCCCAGGGTGTCCAGAAATCTGCCCCAGGGTCTCCAGCATTGCCCCAGTGTGTCCAGCAATCTGCCCCAGTGTGTCCAGCAATCTGCCCCAGTGTCCAGCATTGTCCCAGCGTGTCCAGCAATCTGCCCCAGCGTCCAAAAATCTGCCCCAGGGTCTCCAGCATTGCCCCAGTATGTCCAGAAATCTGCCCCAGTGTGTCCAGAAATCTGCCCCAGGGTGTCCAGAAATCTGCCCCAGGGTGTCCAGAAATCTGCCCCAGAGTCTCCAGCATTGCCCCAGTGTGTCCAGCAATTTGCCCCAGTGTGTCCAGCAATCTGCCCCAGTGTCCAGCATTGCCCCAGCGTGTCCAGCAATCTGCCCCAGTGTCCAAAAATCTGCCCCAGGGTCTCCAGCATTGCCCCAGTATGTCCAGAAATCTGCCCCAGTGTGTCCAGAAATCTGCCCCAGGGTCTCCAGCATTGCCCCAGTGTGTCCAGAAATCTGCCCCAGTGTGTCCAGAAATCTGCCCCAGGGTCTCCAGCATTGCCCCAGTGTGTCCAGAAATCTGCCCCAGTGTGTCCAGAAATCTGCCCCAGTGTGTCCAGAAATCTGCCCCAGGGTCTCCAGCATTGCCCCAGTGTGTCCAGCATTGCCCCCAGACAGACAGAGTCAGACATAAAGAAAAACAAAGTAAAATCCTCACCTCTCCCTGTTATGAACTGGTGGTTCAGAAACACAATGGACCTGGTGGTTAAGAACACACAAAGTGACCTGATAGTTACTAATAACATAGGACGAGCTCTGAGACGTGGGAACTCTGCTGACCGCAATCCCTAATCCTATCACACCACACTAGAGGTAGCCGTGGAGCGCTCCTGACCAGAAATAGGCGCCTCGGGCACAGCCTGAGAAACTAGCTAGCCCTGAAGATAGAAAAATAAGCCTACCTTGCCTCAGAGAAATTCCCCAAAGGAAAAGGCAGCCCCCACATATAATGACTGTGAGTAAAGATGAAAATACAAACACAGAGATGAAATAGATTTTAGCAAAGTGAGGCCCGACTTACTGAATAGACCGAGGATAGGAAAGATAGCTTTGCAGTCAGCACAAAAACCTACAAACAACCACGCAGAGGGCGCAAAAAGACCCTCCGCAACGACTAACGGTACGGAGGTGCTTCCTCTGCGTCCCAGACCTTCCAGCAAGCAAGACAAACCAAAATAGCAAGCTGGACAGAAAAAATAGCAAACAAAGAAACACAAGCAGAACTTAGCTTATGCAGGCCACAAGGACGATCCAGGAGAGAGCAAGACCAATACTGGAACATTGACTGGAGGCCAGGAACAAAGAACTAGGTGGAGTTAAATAGAGCAGCACCTAACGACTTAGCCTCGTCACCTGAGGAAGGAAACTCAGAAGCCGCAGCCCCACTCACATCCACCAGAGGAAGCTCATAGACAGAACCAGCCGAAGCACCACTCATGACCACAGGAGGGAGCTCGACCACAGAATTCACAACAGTACCCCCCCCTTGAGGAGGGGTCACCGAACCCTCACCAGAGCCCCCAGGCCGACCAGGATGAGCCAAATGAAAGGCACGAACCAGATCGGCAGCATGAACATCAGAGGCAAAGACCCAGGAATTATCTTCCTGACCATAACCCTTCCACTTAACCAGGTACTGGAGTTTCCGTCTCGAAATACGAGAATCCAAAATCTTCTCCACTATATACTCCAACTCCCCCTCAACCAAAACCGGGGCAGGAGGATCAACGGATGGAACCACAGGTGCCACGTATCTCCGCAACAATGACCTATGGAATACATTATGGATGGAAAAAGAAGCTGGAAGGGTCAAACGAAAAGACACAGGATTAAGAACCTCAGAAATCCTATATGGACCAATGAAACGAGGCTTAAACTTAGGAGAGGAAACTTTCATAGGAATATAACGAGACGACAACCAAACCAAATCCCCAACACGAAGTCAGGGACCCACACAGCGCCTGCGGTTAGCGAAACGTTGAGCCTTCTCCTGGGACAATGTCAAATTGTCCACTACATGAGTCCAAATCTGCTGCAACCTATCCACCACAGTGTCCACACCAGGACAGTCCGAAGACTCAACCTGCCCTGAAGAGAAATTAGGATGGAAACCAGAATTGCACAAAAACGGCGAAACCAAAGTAGCCGAGCTGGCCCGATTATTAAGGGCGAACTCAGTCAAAGGCAAAAAGGACACCCAATCATCCTGATCAGCAGAAACAAAACATCTCAGATATGTTTCCAAGGTCTGATTGGTTCGTTCAGTTTGGCCATTTGTCTGAGGATGGAAAGCCGAGGAAAAAGACAAATCAATGCCCATCCTAGCACAAAAGGCTCGTCAAAACCTTGAAACAAACTGGGAACCTCTGTCAGAAACGATGTTCTCCGGAATGCCATGTAAACGAACCACATGCTGGAAAAACAATGGCACCAAATCAGAGGAGGAAGGCAATTTAGACAAGGGTACCAAATGGACCATCTTAGAGAAGCGATCACAGACCACCCAAATGACCGACATCTTTTGAGAGACGGGGAGATCCGAAATAAAATCCATAGAGATATGTGTCCAGGGCCTCTTCGGGACTGGCAAGGGCAAAAGCAACCCACTGGCACGAGAACAGCAGGGCTTAACCCGAGCACAAATCCCACAGGACTGCACAAATGAAGGCACATCCCGCGACAGAGACGGCCACCAAAAGGATCTCGCCACCAAATCTCTGGTACCAAAGATTCCAGGATGACCAGCCAACACCGAACAATGAACCTCAGAGATAACTCTACTCGTCCATTTATCAGGGACAAACAGTTTCTCCGCTGGGCAACGGTCAGGTCTATTAGCCTGAAATTTTTGCAGCACCCGCCGCAAATCAGGGGAGATGGCAGACAAAATTACCCCCTCTTTGAGAATACCCGCCGGCTCAGGCAAACCCGGAGAGTCGGGCACAAAACTCCTAGACAGGGCATCCGCCTTCACATTTTTAGAGCCCGGAAGGTACGAAACCACAAAGTCAAAACGGGAGAAAAACAGCGACCAACGAGACTGTCTAGGATTCAACCGTTTGGCAGACTCGAGATAAGTCAAGTTCTTGTGATCAGTCAAGACCACCACGCGATGCTTAGCTCCTTCAAGCCAATGACGCCACTCCTCGAATGCCCACTTCATGGCCAACAACTCTCGATTGCCAACATCATAATTACGCTCAGCAGGTGAAAACTTCCTGGAAAAGAAGGCACATGGTTTCACCACCGAGCCATCAGAACTTCTTTGAGACAAAACAGCCCCTGCTCCAATCTCAGAAGCATCAACCTCGACCTGGAACGGGAGTGAAACATCTGGCTGGCACAACACAGGGGCAGAAGAAAAGCTTCTACAGCAGTAGAAGACCAATTGACCACATCAGCACCCTTCTTGGTTAAATCAGTCAACGGTTTAGCAATACTAGAAAAATTATTGATGAAGCAACGATAAAAATTAGCAAAGCCCAGGAACTTTTGCAGACTCTTCAAAGATGTCGGCTGAGTCCAATCATAAATGGCCTGAACTTTAACAGGGTCCATCTCGATAGTAGAAGGAGAAAAAATGAAACCCAAAAATGAAACCTTCTGAACACCAAAGAGACACTTTGACCCCTTCACAAACAAAGAATTTGCACGCAGGACCTGGAACACCATTCTAACCTGCTTCACATGAGACTCCCAATCATCCGAGAAGACCAAAATATCATCCAAGTATACAATCAGGAATTTATCCAGGTACTCTCAGAAGATGTCATGCATAAAGGACTGAAATACTGATGGAGCATTGGAAAGCCCGAATGGCATAACCAGGTACTCAAAATAGCCCTCGGGCGTATTAAATGCTGTTTTCCATTCATCGCCCTGTTTAATACGCACAAGATTATACGCACCATGAAGATCTATCTTGGTGAACCAACTAGCCCCCTTAATCCGAGCAAACAAATCAGACAGCAACGGCAAGGGGTACTGAAATTTGACTGTGATTTTATTTAGAAGGCGGTAATCAATACAAGGTCTCAACGAACCATCCTTCTTGCCCACAAAAAAGAACCCTGCTCCCAATGGCGACGACGACGGGCGAATATGACCCTTCTCCAAGGATTCCTTTACGTAACTCCGCATAGCGGCGTGCTCAGGCACAGACAAATTAAACAGTCGACCCTTAGGAAACTTACTACCAGGAATCAAATCGATAGCACAATCGCAATCCCTATGCGGAGGTAGGGCACTGGACTTGGGCTCATCAAATACATCCCGGTAATCCGACAAGAACTCTGGGACCTCAGAAGGGGTGGATGATGAAATAGACAGAACTGGAACATCACCATGTACCCCCTGACAACCCCAGCTGGACACAGACATAGATTTCCAATCCAATACTGGGTTATGGACTTGTAGCCATGGCAACCCCAACACGACCACATCATGCAGATTATGCAACACCAAAAAGCGAATATCCTCCTGATGCGCAGGAGCCATGCACATGGTCAGTTGGGTCCAGTACTGAGGCTTATTCTTGGCCAAAGGCGTAGCATCAATTCCTCTCAATGGAATAGGATACTGCAAGGGCTCCAAGAAAAACCCACAACGCCTAGCAAAGTCCAAGTCCATCAAATTCAGGGCAGCGCCTGAATCCACAAATGCCATGACAGAATAGGATGACAATGAACAGATCAAAGTAACGGACAAAAGAAATTTCGACTGTACCGTACCAATGGTGGCAGACCTAGCGAACCGCTTAGTGCGCTTAGGACAATCGGAGATAGCATGAGTGGAATCGCCACAATAAAAACACAGCCCATTCCGACGTCTGTGTTCTTGCCGCTCAGCTCTGGTCAAAGTCCTATCACATTGCATAGGTTCAGGTTTATGCTCAGATAATACCGCCAAATGGTGCACATTTTTACGCTCACGTAAGCGTCGATCGATCTGAATGGCCAAAGACATAGACTCATTCAGACCAGCAGGCATAGGAAATCCCACCATGACATCCTTAAGGGCTTCAGAGAGACCGTTTCTGAAAATTGCTGCCAGCGCACATTCATTCCATTGAGTGAGCACAGACCACTTCCTAAACTTCTGACAATATATCTCTACCTCATCCTGACCCTGACACAGAGCCAGCAAATTTTTCTCTGCCTGATCCACTGAATTAGGTTCATCATACAGCAATCCGAGCGCCAGAAAAAACGCATCAACATCACATAATGCAGGATCTCCTGGCGCAAGGGAAAGTGCCCAGTCTTGAGGGTCGCCACGTAATAAAGAAATAATGATCTTTACTTGTTGAACTGGTTCACCAGAGGAGCGGGGTTTCAAAGCCAGAAATATTTTACAATTATTTTTGAAATTCAGAAACTTAGCTCTATCTCCAGAAAATAACTCGGGAATAGGAATTTTAGGTTCTAACATAGGATTCTGAACCACTAAATCTTGAATGTTCTGTACACTTATAGTGAGATTATCCATCAAAGAGGACAGACCTTGAATGTCCATGTCCACACCTGTGTTCTGAACCACCCTGATGTAAAGGGGAAAAGAAAGCCAAAACACGGTGCAAAGAAAAAAAAATGGTCTTAGAACTTCTCTCTTCCCTCTATTGAGAAGCATTAGTACTTTGGTCCTCCAGTACTGTTATGAACTGGTGGTTCAGAAACACAATGGACCTGGTGGTTAAGAGCACAGAAAGTGACCTGATAGTTACTAATAACATAGGACGATGTTATGAAAGGTAATTCAGTACCACAATGGACATAGAGGTCAGCGCATATACAGTGACCTGGCAATAACCCAAAAAACAAGAACGAGCTCTGAGACGTGGGAACTCTGTTGACCGCAATCCCTAAACCTCTCCAACCACACTAAAGGCAGCCGTGGATTGCGCCTAACACTCCCTATGCAACTCGGCACGGCCTGAGAAACTAGCTAGCCTGAAGATAGAAAATAAGCCTACCTTGCCTCAGAGAAATACCCCAAAGGAAAAGGCAGCCCCCACATATAATGACTGTGAGTTAAGATGAAAAGACAAACGTAGAGATGAAATAGATTTAGCAAAGTGAGGCCCAACTTTCTGAACAGAGCGAGGATAGGAAAGGTAACTTTGCGGTCAACACAAAACCCTACAAAAACCACGCAAAGGGGGCAAAAAGACCCTCCGTACCGAACTAACGGCACGGAGGTACACCCTCTGCGTCCCAGAGCTTCCAGCAAGCAGAAAAAAACAAATAGACAAGCTGGACAGAAAAAAAACAGCAAACAAATAGCAAAGAGGAACTTAGCTATGCAAAGCAGCAGGCCACAGGAACGATCCAGGAGGAAACAGGTCCAATACTAGAACATTGACTGGAGGTCAGGATCAATGCACTAGGCGGAGTTAAATAGAGCAGCACCTAACGACTTCACCACATCACATGAGGAAGGAAACTCAGAAGCCGCAGTACCACTTTCCTCCACCAATGGAAGCTCACAGAGAGAACCAGCCGAAGTACCACTTGTGACCACAGGAGGGAGCTCTGCCACAGAATTCACAACAGTACCCCCCCCCTTGAGGAGAGGTCACCGAACCCTCACCAGAGCTCCCAGGACGACCAGGATGAGCCATATGAAAGGCACGAACAAGATCGGGAGCATGGACATCAGAGTCAAAGACCCAGGAATTATCTTCCTGAGCATAACCCTTCCACTTAACCAGATACTGGAGTTTCCGCCTTGAAACACGAGAATCCAAAATCTTCTCCACAATATACTCCAACTCCCCCTCCACCAAAACCGGGGCAGGAGGATCAACAGATGGAACCATAGGTGCCACGTATCTCCGCAACAATGACCTATGGAATACGTTATGTATGGAAAAAGAATCTGGAAGGGTCAGACGAAAAGACACAGGATTAAGAACCTCAGAAATCCTATACAGACCAATAAAACGAGGTTTAATCTTAGGAGAGGAAACCTTCATAGGAATATGACGAGAAGATAACCAAACCAAGTCCCCAACCCGAAGTCGGGGACCCACACAGCGATTAGCGAAACGTTGAGCCTTCTCCTGGGACAAAGTCAAATTGTCCACTACATGAGTCCAAATCTGCTGCAACCTGTCCACCACAGTATCCACACCAGGACAGTCCGAAGACTCAACCTGCCCTGAAGAGAAACGAGGATGGAACCCAGAGTTGCAGAAAAATGGTGAAACCAAGGTAGCCGAGCTGGCCCGATTATTAAGGGCGAACTCAGCCAAAGGCAAAAAGGACACCCAGTCATCCTGATCAGCAGAAACAAAGCATCTCAGATATGTTTCCAAGGTCTGATTGGTTCGTTCGGTCTGGCCATTAGTCTGAGGATGGAAAGCCGAGGAAAAAGACAAGTCAATGCCCATCCTACCACAAAAGGCTCGCCAAAACCTCGAAACAAACTGGGAACCTCTGTCAGAAACGATATTTTCTGGAATGCCATGTAAACGAACCACATGCTGGAAAAACAATGGCACCAAATCAGAGGAGGAAGGCAATTTAGACAAGGGTACCAAATGGACCATCTTAGAGAAGCGATCACAGACCACCCAAATGACTGACATCCTTTGAGAGACGGGAAGATCTGAAATAAAATCCATAGAGATATGTGTCCAAGGCCTCTTCGGGACCGGCAAGGGCAAAAGCAACCCACTGGCACGAGAACAGCAGGGCTTAGCCCGAGCACAGATCCCACAGGACTGCACAAAAGTACGCACATCCCGCGACAGAGATGGCCACCAAAAGGATCTAGCCACTAACTCTCTGGTACCAAAGATTCCAGGATGACCAGCTAACACCGCACAATGAACCTCAGAGATAACTTTATTCGTCCACCTATCAGGGACAAACAGTTTCTCCGCTGGGCAACGATCAGGGTTATTAGCCTGAAATTTTTGCAGCACCCGCCGCAAATCAGGGGAGATGGCAGACACAATTACTCCCTCTTTGAGGATACCCGCCGGCTCAGATACACCCGGAGAGTCGGGCACAAAACTCCTAGACAGAGCATCCGCCTTCACATTATTAGAGCCCGGAAGGTATGAAATCACAAAATCAAAACAGGCAAAAAACAACGACCAACGAGCTTGTCTAGGATTCAACCGCTTGGCGGACTCGAGATAAGTCAAGTTCTATTGATCAGTCAAGACCACCACGCGATGCTTAGCTCCTTCAAGCCAATGACGCCACTCCTCGAATGCCCACTTCATGGCCAGCAACTCTCGATTGCCCACATCATAATTTCGCTCAGCAGGCGAAAACTTCCTGGAAAAGAAGGCGCATGGTTTCATCACCGAGTAATCAGAACTTCTCTGCGACAAAACAGCCCCTGCTCCAATCTCAGAAGCATCAACCTCGACCTGGAACGGAAGCGAAACATCTGGTTGACACAACACAGGGGCAGAAGAAAAACGACGCTTCAACTCTTGAAAAGCTTCCACCGCAGCAGAAGACCAATTGACCAAATCAGCACCTTTCTTGGTCAAATCGGTCAATGGTTTAGCAATACTAGAAAAATTGCAGATGAAGCGACGATAAAAATTAGCAAAGCCCAGGAACTTCTGCAGACTTTTCAGAGATGTCGGCTGAGTCCAATTATGGATGGCTTGGACCTTAACAGGGTCCATCTCGATAGTAGAAGGGGAAAAGATGAACCCCAAAAATGAAACCTTCTGAACACCAAAGAGACACTTTGATCCCTTCACAAACAAAGAATTAGCACGCAGGACCTGAAACACTGTTCTGACCTGCTTCACATGAGACTCCCAATCATCCGAGAAGATCAAAATGTCATCTAAATACACAATCAGGAATTTATCCAGGTATTCTCGGAAGATGTCATGCATAAAGGACTGAAACACTGATGGAGCATTGGCAAGTCCGAATGGCATTACTAGATACTCAAAATGGCCCTCAGGCGTATTAAATGCAGTTTTCCACTCATCGCCTCGCTTAATACGCACAAGATTATACGCACCACGAAGATCTATCTTGGTGAAACAACTAGCCCCCTTAATCCGAGCAAACAAATCAGATAACAATGGCAAGGGGTACTGAAATTTAACCGTGATCTTATTTAGAAGGCAGTAATCTATACAAGGTCTCAGTGAACCATCCTTCTTGGCTACAAAAAAAACCCTGCTCCTAATGGCGACGATGACGGGCGAATAAGCCCCTTCTCCAAAGACTCCTTCACATAACTCCGCATAGCGGCGTGCTCAGGCACAGATAAATTAAACAGTCGACCTTTTGGGAATTTACTACCAGGAATCAAATCGATAGCACAATCACAATCCCTATGCGGAGGTAGGGTATCGGACTTGGGCTCATCAAATACATCCCGGTAATCAGACAAGAACTCAGGAACCTCAGAAGGGGTGGATGACGAAATAGTCAGAAATGGGACATCACCATGTACCCCCTGACAACCCCAGCTGGACACAGACATGGATTTCCAATCTAATACTGGATTATGGACTTGTAGCCATGGCAACCCCAACACGACCACATCATGCAGATTATGCAACACCAGAAAGCGAATAACCTCCTGATGTGCAGGAGCCATGCACATGGTCAGCTGGGTCCAGTACTGAGGCTTATTCTTGGCCAAAGGCGTAGCATCAATTCCTCTCAATGGAATAGGACACTGCAAGGGCTCCAAGAAAAACCCACAACGCCTAGCATACTCCAAGTCCATCAAATTCAGAGCAGCGCCTGAGTCCACAAATGCCATGACAGAATACGATGACAAAGAGCAGATCAAGGTAACAGACAGAAGAAATTTTGACTGTACCGTACCAATGGTGGCAGACCTAGCGAACCGCTTAGTGCGCTTAGGACAATCAGAGATAGCATGAGTGGAATCACCACAGTAGAAACACAGCCCATTCAGACGTCTGTGTTCTTGCCGTTCAACTCTGGTCAAAGTCCTATCGCACTGCATAGGCTCAGGTTTAAGGTCAGGTAATACCGCCAAATGGTGCACAGATTTACGCTCGCGCAAGCGTCGACCGATCTGAATGGCCAAAGACATAGACTCATTCAGACCAGCAGGCATAGGAAATCCCACCATGACATCCTTAAGGGCTTCAGAGAGACCTTTTCTGAAAATAGCTGCGAGCGCAACTTCATTCCACTGAGTGAGTACGGACCACTTTCTAAATTTCTGACAATATACCTCTATTTCATCCTGACCCTGACACAGAGCCAGCAAATTCTTCTCTGCCTGATCCACAGAATTAGGCTCATCGTACAGCAATCCGTGCGCCAGGAAAAATGCATCGATATTACTTAATGCAGGATCTCCTGACGCAAGAGAAAATGCCCAGTCCTGAGGGTCGCCACGCAAAAAATAAATAACGATCCTAACTTGTTGAACTGGGTCACCAGAGGAGCGAGGTTTCAAAGCCAGAAATAGTTTACAATTATTTTTGAAACTCAGAAATTTAGTTCTATCTCCAAAAAACAAATCAGGAATAGGAATTCTCGGTTCTAACACAGAATTCTGAACCACAAAGTCTTGAATACTTTGTACTCTTGCCGTGAGCTGATCCACACATGAAGACAGACCTTTAATGTCCATTACTACACCTGTGTCCTGAACCACCCAAATGTCTAGGGGAAAAAAAAGGCAAAACACAGTGCAAAGAAAAAAAAATGGTCTCAGAACTTCTTTTTTCCCTCTATTGGGAATCATTAGTACTTTTGGCCTCCAGTACTGTTATGAAAGGTAATTCAGTACCACAATGAACATAGAGGTCAGCGCACATACAGTGACCTGGCAATAACCCAAAAAACAAGAACGAGCTCTGAGACGTGGGAACTCTGTTGACCGCAATCCCTAAACCTCTCCAACCACACTAAAGGCAGCCGTGGATTGCGCCTAACGCTCCCTATGCAACTCGGCACGGCCTGAGAAACTAGCTGGCCTGAAGATAGAAAATAAGCCTACCTTGCCTCAGAGAAATACCCCAAAGGAAAAGGCAGCCCCCACATATAATGACTGTGAGTTAAGATGAAAAGACAAACGTAGAGATGAAATAGATTTAGCAAAGTGAGGCCCAACTTTCTGAACAGAGCGAGGATAGGAAAGGTAACTTTGCGGTCAACACAAAACCCTACAAAAACCACGCAAAGGGGGCAAAAGACCCTCCGTACCGAACTAACGGCACGGAGGTACACCCTCTGCGTCCCAGAGCTTCCAGCAAGCAGAAAAAAACAAATAGACAAGCTGGACAGAAAAAAAGCAGCAAGGAAATAGCAAAGAGGAACGTAGCTATGCAAAGCAGCAGGCCACAGGAACGATCCAGGAGGAAACAGGTCCAATACTAGAACATTGACTGGAGGCCAGGATCAAAGCACTAGGTGGAGTTAAATAGAGCAGCACCTAACGACTTCACCACATCACCTGAGGAAGGAAACTCAGAAGCCGCAGTACCACTTTCCTCCACCAACAGAAGCTCACAGAGAGAACCAGCCGAAGTACCACTTGTGACCACAGGAGGGAGCTCTGCCACAGAATTCACAACAGGACGAGCTCTGAGACGTGGAAACTCTGCTGACCGCAATCCCTAATCCTATCACACCACACTAGAGGTAGCCGTGGAGCGCTCCTGACCAGACCTAGGCGCCTCGGGCACAGCCTGAGAAACTAGCTAGCCCTGAAGATAGAAAAATAAGCCTACCTTGCCTCAGAGAAATTCACCAAAGGAAAAGGCAGCCCCCACATATAATGACTGTGAGTAAAGATGAAAATACAAACACAGAGATGAAATAGATTTTAGCAAAGTGAGGCCCGACTTACTGAATAGACCGAGGATAGGAAAGATAGCTTTGCAGTCAGCACAAAAACCTACAAACAACCACGCAGAGGGCGCAAAAAGACCCTCCGCACCGACTAACGGTATGGAGGTGCTTCCTCTGCGTCCCAGAGCTTCCAGCAAGCAAGACAAACCAAAATAGCAAGCTGGACAGAAAAAATAGCAAACAAAGAAACACAAGCAGAACTTAGCTTATGCAGGCCACGAGGACGATCCAGGAGAGAGCAAGACCAATACTGGAACATTGACTGGAGGCCAGGAACAAAGAACTAGGTGGAGTTAAATAGAGCAGCACCTAACGGCTTAACCTCGTCACCTGAGGAAGGAAACTTAGAAGCTGCAGCCCCACTCACATCCACCAGAGGAAGCTCATAGACAGAACCAGCCGAAGTACCACTCATGACCACAGGAGGGAGCTCGACCACAGAATTCACAACATCTCCCGTTCCCAGTGCAGGTCCGGTGCACTCAGCGTCTCTCCGGCTCTGCAACGCTCAGGACAGAGAGGCTGACTCGGCTTCAGGAAATTGGCCGCCGCGATCTCTTCTGCGCACGTCTGACTCCTCTCCATTATTAATTTGGCTTAATGTCACCTTACAATAGCAAGGTGACATTAACCCTTCATTACCCCATATCCCACCGCTACACGGGAATGGGAAGAGAGTGGCCAAGTGCCAGAATAGGCGCATCTTCCAGATGTGCCTTTTCTGGGGTGGCTGGGGGCAGATGTTTTTAGCCAGGGGGGGGGGGGCCCAATAACCGTGGACCCTCTCCAGGCTATTAATATCTGCCCTCAGTCACTGGCTTTACTACTCTGGCGGAGAAAATTGCGCGGGAGCCCACGCCAATTTTTGCCGCCATTTAACCCTTTAATTTAATAGCTAGAACGGCCAAATTTTGCATATACACACTACTAACATTAGTAGTGTGGAATATGCAAAAAAAAAGGTGATATGATACTATATGTAAACCATGTCTCATTTCATGTCGGGTTTTAGGAAGGAGAAAGCAAAAGCTGGCAATTGAATTACCGGTTTTAAAGCTATCTAGTGCTGTATGAAGTAATAATATATATACATATATGTGTCTACTGATATATATATATATATATATATATATTTATATATATATATATATAGACAGTATATATGTTTTTTTGTTTTTTTTAAAACATGGATCCCTTGTATAGCCGTATGTTGGTTTTGCAAGCCTGCGAGAAAAACACACAGTACGGATGCCATACGGATTACATACGGAGGATGCCATGCGCAAAAAACGCTGACACACCCTGCCTACGGAGGAGCTACGGACCACTATTTTGGGGACTTTTCAGCGTATTACGGCCGTAATATACGGACCGTATTGTCTTACGCTGAGTGTGACTCTAGCCTTAAAGTCTGAGCTGCAGCTCCTCTGATTTCTGGGTTGTTGTTTTTTCCAATTTCTCTGAGCTTTCCACAGTCTGACAGGGTGATATTTGCCATGTGTTGTTCCTGTTCATGTGAAGTTGTATTAATTCATTTTAAATCCTTTTAAGGACCAGATGATTTTCATTATCTGATGCATAAAATTGCAAGAAGATGTACCTAGTTTTTCTCATGAATGCTGTTAAAGTTTAGCAAAAATACATACAAGATCTCAAAAGAAAATAGTATATATAACAGAAAGTTAGCAATCCTTTAGGCTCTATTCTCACTGCCGTCATGTGCTCTTGTTGGGTGTTTCTGCAAGTTTGACTGGCGGCATGGTGCTGCAGTGGTTAGCATAGCAGCCTTGCAGCGCTGGAGTGCAGGGTTCAAACCCCAACAAGGACAACATCTGCAAAGAGTTTGTATGTTCTCTCCGTGTTTGCGTGGGTTTCCTCCGGGTACTCCGGTTTCCTCCCACATTTCAAAGACATACTGATGGGGAATTTAAATTGTGAGCCCCATCGGGCTGTGCAAACTGTAAAGCGCTGCGGAATATGTTAACGCTATATAAAGATTATTTTTATTATAATAGTGTTGCAGTATAACAATACTATGAATGTTTGTGGTATGGTGTAAATAAGTGTGCGGCCTGACGGCATACAGGGTTGCCATCAGGGCATTACTGCCGGCAGGATTCTTGTTATGATCTGGTGGCCTAGGAGCAGCATGAGACGGACTCTGGAGAAGGTGGTCCCTGTACTGACCGCAAACCCTGAACCTAGCAGCGCAACTAGAAGTAGCCGTGGGGGGTACCTAACACTCCCTAGACCCCTCGGCACAGCCTAAGATCTAACTACCCCTAAAGACAGAAACAGGAAACCTATCTTGCCTCAGAGAAAATCCCCAAAGGATAGATAGCCCCCCACAAATATTGACTGTGAGAGGAGAGGGAAATAACATACGCAGATATGAAATCAGATTTTAGCATAGGAGGCCATACTAGCTAAAAAGAAAGAATAGAACAGAGTACTATGCGGTCAGTATAAAAACACTAGAAAATATCCACCACAGAAAATACGAATCACCACATCTGACTAAAGACATGGGGGGTATATCTGCATCTCCAGAGAAATAGGTAGGCTGCAAAAAATCCTTCACAGACAAAACTGGACAAGACAAAAACATGAATATGCACAGAACTATAAGGTCCACAGCAGATGGACAGCAAAAACAAAGCCAGGACTTATCTTTGTAGAAAAGCACAGCAAACTGGAGAGACCAGCAGGGAAGTGAATCCTGCAAAAACAATGAACAACTGGCACTGACTAAAGAGTCCTGCAAAGCTATATACCCCAGTCAGTTTTGCAATTAGTAGATACACATGTCCACTCCTGCAGTCCAGGCACAACTGCATTACCCTCTACAACCACCGGAGGGAGCCCAAAAGCTGAATTCACAACAGTACCCCCCCCTTGAGGAGGGGTCACCGAACCCTCACCAGAGACCCCAGGCCGATCAGGATGAGCCCGATGAAAGGCACGAATCAAATCAACGGCATGGACATCAGAGGCAGAAACCCAAGAATTATCCGCCTGGCCATAACCCTTCCACTTGACAAGGTACTGAAGCTTCCGCCTCGAAAAATGAGAATCCAAAATCTTCTCAACAACATATTCCAACTCCCCATCGACCAATACAGGGGCCAGAGGATCAACAGAGTGAACAACGGGCTCCACATATTTCCGCAACAAAGATTTATGGAAGACATTATGAATAGCAAACGAGGCCGGAAGCGCCAGGCGAAAGGACACCGGATTAATAATTTCAGAAATCCTATAAGGACCATTAAATTGAGGCTTAAACTTAGGGGAAGAAACCTTCATAGGAACATGACGGGAAGATAACCAAACCAGATCCCCAATCCGAAGCCGGGAACCAACACACCGACGATGATTAGCAAAACGTTGAGCCTCCTCCTGAGACAGCACCAAATTGTCCACCACATAAGCCCAAATCTGCTGCAACCTGTCGACCACAGAATCCACACCAGGAAGGTCAGAAGGCTCAACCTGCCCAGAAGAAAAACGAGGATGAAAACCAAAATTACAAAAAAAAGGCGAAACCAAAGTAGCCGAACTAGCCCGATTATTAAGGGCAAACTCGGCCAATGGCAAAAAAGCCACCCAATCATCCTGATCAGCAAACACAAAGCATCTCAAATAGGTCTCCAAGGTCTGATTAGTTTGCTCAGTCTGGCCATTTGTTTGAGGATGAAATGCAGAAGAAAAAGACAAATCAATGCCCAGCTTGGCACAAAAGGCCCACCAAAACCTAAAAACAAACTGGGAACCTCTGTCGGACACAATATTCTCCGGAATACCATGCAAACGTACCACATGCTGAAAAAACAACGGAACCAAATCAGAAGAGGAAGGCAATTTAGGCAAAGGCACCAAATGAACCATCTTAGAAAATCGGTCACAGACAACCCAGATAACCGACATTCTTTGGGAAACAGGAAGATCGGAAATAAAATCCATAGAAATATGTGTCCAGGGCCTCTCGGGGACCGGTAATGGCAAAAGCAACCCACTAGCGCGGGAACAGCAAGGCTTAGCCCGCGCACAAATCCCACAGGACTGCACAAAAGAACGCACATCCCGCGACAAAGAAGGCCACCAAAAGGACCTACTAACCAAATCTCTGGTACCAAAAATCCCAGGATTGCCAGCCAACACAGAACAATGAACCTCAGAAATCACATTACTAGTCCATCTATCAGGAACAAACAGTTTCCCCACAGGACAGCGGTCAGGCTTATCAGCCTGAAATTCCTGAAGTACCCGTCGCAAATCAGGGAAGATGGCAGAAAGAATCATCCCTTCCTTCAAAATGCTGACCGGCTCAAGAACCCCAGGGGAATCAGGAAAAAAACTCCTAGAGAGGGCATCCGCCTTAACATTCTTAGTACCAGGAATGTACGAGACCACAAAATCAAAACGGGAGAAAAACAGGGACCATCGAGCCTGTCTAGGATTCAGCCGTTTGGCAGACTCGAGGTAAATCAGATTCTTATGATCAGTCAGGACCACAATACGGTGCTTGGCCCCCTCAAGCCAATGTCGCCACTCCTCAAATGCCCACTTCATAGCCAACAACTCCCGATTGCCGACATCATACTTGCGCTCCGCAGGCTAAAACTTCCGAGAAAAGAAGGCACACGGTTTCATCAAGGAACCATCAGAATTCCTCTGAGACAAAACGGCCCCTGCAGAATCGCCGCAGTAAAAACACAACCTATTCTGACGCCTGAATGTTTGACGTTCAGCTCTAGACAAAATCCTATCACACTGCATAGGTTCAGGGCTCCGCTCAGAGGACAACGCCACAGTGTGCACAAGTCTACGCTCGCGCAAGCGCTGATCAATCTGAATGGCCAGAGACATAGAATCACTCAGACCAGCAGGCGTGGGGAACCCCACCATAACGTCTTTAACGGATTCAAAAAGACCCTTTCTGAAAATTGCCGCCAAGGCATCCTCATTCCATTTAGTCAGTACAGACCATTTTCTAAATTTCTGGCAATACGATTCTGCCGCTTCTTGACCTTGACACAGGGCTAACAAGATTTTCTCAGCCTGATGCACAGAATTAGGCTCATCATACAACAACCCCAATGCCTGAAAGAACGAATCAACATTAAGCAAAGCAGGATTGCCAGTTTCCAGGGAAAATGCCCAATCCTGTGGGTCACAACGCAGCAGAGATATGATGATTTTAACCTGCTGAATAGGATCACCAGAAGACCGGGGTCTTAATGCAAAAAACAGTTTACAGTTATTTTTCAAACTCAAAAATTTGGATCTGTCACCAAAGACTAAATCAGGAGTGGGAATCTTAGGTTCTAAGGCAGGAGTCTGAACAATATAATCTGAAATACCCTGTAACCTAGCAGCAAGCTGATCCACCCGAGAAACTAACTCCTGAACATTCATGTTAATACTAGATTCCGTAGCCACCCAGAGATAAAGAGGGATGAAAATAACAAACAGGCTAAAGAAAAAAAAATGGCTCAAAAGCTTCTCTCCCTTCTTCTGAGATGCAATTAACTCATTGTTGGCCAGTTGTACTGTTATGATCTGGTGGCCTAGGAGCAGCATGAGACGGACTCTGGAGAAGGTGGTCCCTGTACTGACCGCAAACCCTGAACCTAGCAGCGCAACTGGAAGTAGCCGTGGGGGGTACCTAACACTCCCTAGACCCCTCGGCACAGCCTAAGATCTAACTACCCCTAAAGACAGAAACAGGAAACCTATCTTGCCTCAGAGAAAATCCCCAAAGGATAGATAGCCCCCCACAAATATTGACTGTGAGAGGAGAGGGAAATAACATACGCAGATATGAAATCAGATTTTAGCATAGGAGGCCATACTAGCTAAAAAGAAAGAATAGAACAGAGTACTATGCGGTCAGTATAAAAACACTAGAAAATATCCAACACAGAAAATACGAATCACCACATCTGACTAAAGACATGGGGGGTATATCTGCATCTCCAGAGAAATAGCTAGGCTGCAAAAAATCCTTCACAGACAAAACTGGACAAGACAAAAACATGAATATGCACAGAACTATAAGGTCCACAGCAGGTGGAAAGCAAAAACAAAGCCAGGACTTATCTTTGTAGAAAAGCACAGCAAACTGGAGAGACCAGCAGGGAAGTGAATCCTGCAAAAACAATGAACAACTGGCACTGACTAAAGAGTCCTGCAAAACAATATACCCCAGTCAGTTTTGCAATTAGTAGATACACATGTCCACTCCTGCAGTCCAGGCACAACTGCATTACCCTCTACAACCACCGGAGGGAGCCCAAAAGCTGAATTCACAACAAATTCTGCCGGTTTCGTAACTAAACATGAACGGACATTCAGTTGAAATCTTTTGCCGTGCAGGACCCACTTCTTGCACTGCAATAGGAGCCACCAGTCAATCAGGGGCTGGCAGCTGACCTCAGTGAGCTCGTCGCTGGCGCATGACGTTGCTATCAAATGGTTGAGGAAGAGGACGACGCTGGACCACTGCCAGGTAAAGAGAAACTTTTTTTGGGCCTGAAATCCCCAATATGAGGAGACATATGTGGGAGCAGGAGGTAGACATATGGGGGGGCAGAATGGGAGAACATATGGGGGATGAGGGGCAGGATGGGAGAACATATGGGGGGGCAGGATGGGGATATATAGGGAGGAAGAATGGGGACATATGGGGGCAGGATGGAGACATATGGGGGGGGCAAGATGGAAACATGTAGGGGCCAGGATGAGAGGATATATATATATATATATATAGGGGCAGGATGGAAACATATGGGGGACAAGATGGAGACATATGGGGGCAGGATGCAGATCTAGGGGAGGCAGGATAGAAATATATGGAGGACAAGATGGAGACATATGGGGTTGGATGGAGACATATGGGGCAGGATGGAAACAAATAGGAGTGTCAGGATGGAGACAAATAGGAGTGGCAGGAAGGAGATATGTGGAAGTAGGTTGGAGATATATGGGAAGGCAGGATGGAGACATGAAAGCAAAGGATCTAGACTTTTGGGGAGGCAGTATGGAGACCCATTGGGCCAGGATGAGCGGACATACAGTACAGACCAAAAGTTTGGACACACCTTCTCATTTAAAGATTTTTCTGTATTTTCATGACTATGAAAATTGTAAATTCACACTGAAGACATCAAAACTATGAATTAACACATGTGGAATTATGTACTTAACAAAAAAGTGTGAAACAACGGAAATTATGTCTTATATTCTAGGTTCTTCAAAGTAGCCACCTTTTGCTTTGATGACTGCTTTGCACACTCTTGGCATTCTCTTGATGAGCTTCAAGAGGTACTCACCGGGAACGGTCTTCCAACAATCTTGAAGGAGTTCCCAGAGATGCTTAGCACTTGTTGGCCCTTTTGTCTTCCCTCCGCGGTCCAGCTCACCCCAAACCATCTCGATTGGGTTCAGGTCTGGTGACTGTGGAGGCCAGGTCATCTGGCATAGCACCCCATCACTCTCCTTCTTGGTCAAATAGCCCTTACACAGCCTGGAGGTCTGTTTGGGGTCATTGTCCTGTTGAAAAATAAATGATGGTCCAACTAAACCCAAACCGGATGGAATAGCATGCCGCTGCAAGATGCTGTGGTAGCCATGCTGGTTCAGTATGCCTTCAATTTTGAATAAATCCCCAACAGTGTCACCAGCAAAGCACCCCCTCACCATCACACCTCCTCCTCCTTGCTTCACGGTGGGAATCAGGCATGTAGAGTCCATCCGTTCACCTTTTCTGTGTCGCACAAAGACACGGTGGTTGGAACCAAAGGTCTCAAATTTGGACTCATCAAACCAAAGCACATATTTCCACTGGTCTACTGCCCAAACAAGTCTCCTGCTTGTTGCCTGTCCTTAGCAGTGGTTTCCTAGCAGCTATGTGAGACAGTTTCTTCGTAGAGCTTGATGGTTTTTGCCCCTCCACTTGGGGACGCTTTCAAAGTTTTCCCAATTTTTCAGACTGACTGACCTTCATTTCTTAAAGTAATGATGGCCACTTGTTTTTATTTACTTAGCTGCTTTTTTTCTTGCCATAATACAAATTCTAACAGTCTATTCAGTAGGACTATCAGCTGTGTATCCACCAGACTTCTGCACAACACAACTAATGGTCCCAACTGTTGTGAATTCTGCTTTTGGGCTCCCTCCAGTGGTTGTAGGTGGTAATGCAGTTGTCCCTGAGTTGCAGTCCTGGTCAGGTGTATCTGCTGATTGCAGCTCTGACTGGGGTATTTAGGTGTGCTGGATTCATTAGTCATTGCCAGTTGTCCATGGTTCTGGGAGGTTTTGGATCGTTGTCTGGTTCCTCCTGCCTTGCTGCCATTTCAGCAAAGATAAGTGTCTGGTTTTTGTTTCTGTGGCACACATGCTGTGTGCTTAATAATTCTGTGCTATTCATTTGTTTTCTCTTGTCCAGCTTAGATTGTGTCAGTGTTTTCTCAGTCATGCTGGATTCTCTGGAGTTGCAGATATACGCTCCACATCTTTAGTTAGATGGTGGAGTTTTTTGTATTTTCTGCTGTGGATATTTTTGGAAGGGTTTTAATACTGACCGCATAGTATTCTGTCCTATCCTTTCCTATTTTAGCTAGAGTGGCCTCTTTTGCTAAATCCTGTTTCCTGCCTGCGTGTGTCTTTTCCTCTACTACTCACAGTCAATATTTGTGGGGGGCTGCCTATCCTTTGGGGTTCTGCTCTGAGGCAAGGTAGAATTCTTATTTCCATCTATAGGGGTATTTAGTCCTCCAGCTGTGTCGAGGTGTCTAGGATTTGTTAGGCACACCCCACGGCTACTTCTAGTTGCGGTGTTATGTTCAGGATTTGCGGTCAGT
The DNA here is from genome assembly GCF_032444005.1 of Ranitomeya imitator. Classification (NCBI taxonomy): domain Eukaryota; kingdom Metazoa; phylum Chordata; class Amphibia; order Anura; family Dendrobatidae; genus Ranitomeya; species Ranitomeya imitator. The sequence continues at coordinate 702,473,413 of NC_091284.1, read as the reverse complement.
TTAGTTTCCACCAACTCCAGAGAAAGTTCCATGCGGCTCCAAGGTCACCGGATCATAACACCCAACCCCATATATAATGCATGAAATCCCACTTATTAAACCTGACAGGGCACACCTGTGAAGTGAAAACCATTCCCGGTGACTACCTCTTGAAGCTCATCAAGAGAATGCCAAGAGTGTGCAAAGCAGTCATCAAAGCAAAAGGTGGCTACTTTGAAGAACCTAGAATATAAGACATATTTTCAGTTGTTTCACACTTTTTTGTTAAGTATATAATTCCACATGTGTTAGTTCATAGTTTTGATGCCTTCAGTGTGAATGTACAATTTTCATAGTCATGAAAATACAGAAAAAATCTTTAAATGAGAAGGTGTGTCCAAACGTTTGGTCTGTACTGTACTTATGATCGAACCATTCACTTATGCTGTATCATTAACTCTGATGTTCCTCTTTACAGAGTCGATTATATTGAAAATCTGCTTGCAAATGTCTACTTGGTCCCCACTACGGATCTCTCTACCTATCCGACTGCTATAACTCATGGTCACAAGATATTATTCCCTTTTTTTCTTCAACATTGGCCATCCATTTTTTTATGCTCAACATACTGTATAACGTATAGGATACAACAATATACATTTGGTTATATTTCACTCTATTTCCAGACACTTTAGAATGCACAATTCCGTGTGGTAAGGTCAGTGGAACGCAAACTCCTCACTAGGAGCACAGTGGAACGCTCATCGACGCACTTCCTGCTGACGGAGCACAGACCGTCAAAGCAAAAGGTGGCTACTTTGAATAACCTAGAATATAAGACATCATTTCAGTTGTTTTACACTTTTTTGTTAAGTATATAATTCCACATGTGTTAATTCATAGTTTTGATGCCTTCGGTGTGAATGTACAATTTTCCTAGTCATGAAAATACAGAAAATCTTTAAATGAGAAGGCGTGTCCAAACTTTTGGTCTGTACTGTATATGGGGCCAGGATGGAAGGCCATATGGGACCATGATGGGAGGACATATGTGAGCAGGATGGAGACACATGGGACCAGGAATGAGACACATGGGGGCCAGGATTGGGGACGTTGTTACAGCAAGGTGCCAAAATGTAGGATTTTATTACTTACTGTAGAAGTTAATTAAGGAATATTATTACTGCCATGATGCATTTTATTTTTGAGGATACTGTTTTCAGTGGGCGGGGGTTCTGGTACTGTGCAGGGCGACACTGTTGCATTTTTTCTTAATTTGGCGTAGTGTAGAAGTTGGGGAATGTGCTCAAGATAACTGTGCTATTTCCTGCAGAGGCAAGTCCTGGCTATAAGAAATGATGACAATCTGCCCTGGATGAAGAAGCAAAACGAAGATGAATATCTTCAAATAGAGACATCACTGGTCAGGTGCGTTACCTGTACACTTACACCAAAACACTATATACTATATACAGAGCTCCTGAGTATAATGTCACTGATGATCCCTGTATTACTTGTTCACTGACACTATATACTATGTGCAGAGCTCCTGTGTATAATGTCACTGGTAATCACTGTATTACTTGTACACTGACACTATATACAGAGCTCCTGTGTATAATGTCACTGGCGATCACTGTATTACCTGTACACTGACACTATACACAGAGCTCCTGTGTATAGTGTCAGTGTACTGTACTATACTGTATTACCTGTACACTGTATACTATATACAGATCCCATGTGTATAATGTCACTGGTGATCACTGTATTACCTGTACACTGACACTATATACAGAGCTACTGTCTATAATGTCACTGGTGATCACTGTATTACCTGTACACTATACACTATATAAATAGCTCCTGTGTATAATGTCACTGGTGATCACTGTATTACCTATACACTGACACCATATTCAGAGCTCCTGTACATAATGCCACTGGTGATCACTGTATTACCTGTACACTGACACCATATACAGAGTTCCTGTGTATAACGTCACTGGTGATCACTGTATTATCTGTACGCTGACACTATATACAGAGCAGCACTTCCACACCATCCTGTAGAATGTAAGCCTGGAAGGGCAGGGTCCTCGCCCCTCTGTATCAGTCTGTCATTGTTAGTTTGCTTACTGTAAGTGATATCTGTAATTTGTATGTAACCCCTTCTCATGTACAGCACCATGGAATCAATGGTGCTATATAAATAAATAATAATAATCACTGCATTACCTGTACACTATACACTGTATACTATGTACAGAGCTCCTGTGTTTAACATCCACTGACAGACACAGTAAATCCTGGCCGGCTGTCAGTTCCCGCACCAGGACAGACTGTGTCCATCATGCATTTAAACTGTCATTGCGTGGAAACACGCAGTGACAGTTCAGTGCCGACAGCTGTCTGTGGCAGCTGAGAGTCACAAAAAGAGTTGCGGGGACCCATGCTGTCAGTCTCCACACCCAGATCTCTGTTATTGGTCAGTCAATCTGACTGACCGATAACAGCATGATCGCACAGGAGATGCTGAAATATTAGCACTTCATGCCCGATCAGTTCATCAGCTCAGCTCTGCCAGTGGCTGAGCGTCTGCACTAACAGCCAAGAGTGGTGTCATTGCCACGCACGATCGCAGCGTTCAGAAGGGACGGGGTGGATTAAGGGTAGCCAGGGCCCCGGGCTGTTCAGACACTGTGGGCCCCTGTTGTGAATTCTGTGGTCAAGCTTCCTCTGGTGGATGTGAGTGGGGCTGCGGCTTCTGAGTTTCCTTCCTCAGGTGACGAGGTTAAGTCGTTAGGTGCTGCTCTATTTAACTCCACCTAGTTCTTTGTTCCTTGCCTCCAGTCAATGTTCCAGTATTGGTCTTGCTCTCTCCTGGATCGTTCTTGTGGCCTGTCTTCCCTGCATAAGCTAAGTTCTGCTTGTGTTTCTTGGTTTGCTATTTTTTCTGTCCAGCTTGCTATTTTGGTTAGTCTTGCTTGCTGGAAGCTCTGGGACGCAGAGCGAGCACCTCCGTACCGTTAGTCGGTGCGGAGGGTCTTTTTGCGCCCTCTGCGTGGTTGTTTGCAGGTTTTTGTGCTGACCGCAAAGCTATCTTTCCTATCCTCGGTCTATTCAGTAAGTCGGGCCTCACTTTGATAAAATCTATTTCATCTCTGTGTTTGTATTTTCATCTTTACTCACAGTCATTATATGTGGGGGGCTGCCTTTTCCTTTGGAGAATTTCTCTGAGGCAAGGTAGGCTTATTTTTCTATCTTCAGGGCTAGCTAGTTTCTTAGGCTGTGCCGAGGCGCCTAGGTCTGGTCAGGAGCGCTCCACGGCTACTTCTAGTGTGGTTTGATAGGATTAGGGATTGCGGTCAGTAGAGTTCTCACGTCTCAGAGCTCGTCCTATGTTATTAGTAACTATCAGGTCACTTTGTGTGCTCTTAACCACCAGGTCCATTGTGTTTCTAAACCACCAGTTCATAACAGGCCCCCGGGTCATGTGATGGGGTCATGTGACATGGTCATCATATACCTGAACCAGATTATTCCAGAAAAATAGTTGCTGTGTGAAACTGTAACCTGTCAAACATCCATTGATCTAGTCAATTTACCCTTCAGTTCAGTATATAGTATACAGTGTATAGTGTCAGTCTATAGGTAACACACTGACTCACCAGTGACATCTCTAGGTGAAGTCCTTCATCTTTCATCCAGCACAGACCGCCATTACTTCATCCAGCCATGACTCATCTCTGCAGGAAATAACAGTTATCTCGAGCTCCGCTTGTAGAACACATTACTTAATTTTTCCCAACTTCTACATTACACCACGTGAAGAAAAAAGAGGCAACATAGTGACACTCTACACAGTAACAGGACCGCCCCCCCCCATTTAAAACAGTGTCCTCAAAAAATAAAATAAATACATCACTGCAGTAATAATATCCCTTAATTAGCCCCTATGGTAATAATAATGTCCCCCATCCTTGCCCCATGTATCTCATTCCTGGCTCCAGGCATATGTTCTCCCATCCTGCCCCATATGATCTATCCATCCTGCCCCATGATCCTGCACGATCTGTCTTTCATTCTGCCCTGTATCTCCAATTATGCCCCGTATCTACATTCAGCCCATGTCTCCAGTCCTGCCCCCAGTGTGTCCAGAATCTCCGCCCCCAGTGTCCAGCCTCTCTGCCCCCAGTGTCCAGTGTCTCTGCCCCCAGTGTCATGCATCTCTGCCCCCAGTGCCCAGCATCCTGCCCCCAGTGTGTCCAGCATCCTGCCTCCAGTGTGTCCAGCATCCTGCCCCCAGTGTGTCCAGCATACTGCCCCAGTGTGTCCAGCATCCAACCCCCAGTGTGTCCAGCATATTGCCCGCAGTGTCTCCAGCATATTGCCCCCAGTGTGTCCAGCAATCTGCCCCAGTGTGTCCAGCATCCTGCCCCCAGTGTGTCCAGCATATTGCCTCCAGTGTCTCCAGCATATTGCTCCCAGTGTGTCCAGCATATTGCCCCAGTGTCTCCAGAATTCTGCCCCAGTGTCTCCAGCATATTGCCCCCAATGTGTCCAGCATTCTGCCCCAGTGTCTCCAGCTTATTGCCCCAATGTGTCCAGCATTTCTGCCCCCAGTGTGTCCAGCATTTCTGCCCCCAGTCTCTCCAGCATTCTGCCCCAGGATCGCCGCTCTAAAAAAAAAAACAAGTTCTTACATACCTAGCCACGCTCCTGCGGCGGTCGGCGGACAAAGCTTCCTCCCTCCACTCAGGTGAAGCGTGTACTCGCCGGTGGCTAACAATGACGTCAGACGCTGGTGACATGCTCGCTGCGGCACACGTCAGCCGCCAGCCTCCGATTGGCTGGCGGCTGTTAACTATTGACGTGCGGGCCCGCACGTCAATAGCCTTACTGCTGCAGCGCCTGTAGGAGGGGCCCGGTGAGCAGATGAGATGGGGCCCGATGCGGGCCCCCTCTGCCCACCGAGCCCATACGCCAGTCAGTTGCAGTAATGCCCTTATGGCGGCCGAGGTCAATCTGAGTGGTTGCCAAGGGCCCCCCACACCACTGGGCCCTGGGCAACCGTTCAGATTGACCTCATTACAATCCACCACTGCCCCCAGGTCACCAAGCTACAGAAAGCTTCTAAGGCCATGCTCACAGCATGGTGTCAGAAGCTTTCAGTATAGGTATAATGCTAAGCAATGCTAGTGCATTGCAATGCATTATACCTTCAATCAAAGTTAAAAAAAATAAATAAATAACGGGACTAGTTAAAAAAGGAAAAAAAATATGTTAAAAAAATTACAAAATAATAAAAAAAATCAAATAAATACACATTTTTATGTAAAAAAATAAAATAAACAAAAAAGGTACACGTTTGGTATTGCCACATTTGGAAAAATCCGATCTATAAAAGTGTCGTGCTAGTTCCACTGTCCTAGGGATGCGCATGGCGGAAGTGACGCAGACGGTGATGATACGGTCTGTGCTCCGTCAGCAGGAAGTGCGTCCACTGACCTTTCCACCCTGAATTGTGCATTCTAAAGTGTCTGGAAATAGAGTGAAATATGGCCAAATGTATATTGTTGCATCCTATACGTTATATGTTGAGCATAAAAAGTGGATGGCCAATGTTGAAGAAAAAAAGGGAATAATATCTTGTGACCACAAGTTATAGCAGTCGGATAGGTAGAGAGATCCGTAGTGGGGACCAAGTAGACATTTGCAAGTATATTTTCAATATAAGCGACTCTGTAAAGAGGAATATCAAAGTTAATGATACAGCATAAGTGCATGGATCAATCATAAGTACAGTACAGTGTAAGGCAAGAAATCCCACTTATTATACCTGACAGGGCACACCTGTGAAGTGAAAACCATTCCCGGTGACTACCTCTTGAAGCTCATCAAGAGAATGTCAAGAGTGTGCAAAGCAGTGGACAGGAAAAACAAAGCCTGGACTTATCTTTGTAGAAAAGCACAGCAAACTGGAGAGACCAGCAGGGAAGTGAATCCTACAAAAACAATGAACAACTGGCACTGACTAAAGAGTCCTGCAAAGCAATATACCCCAGTCAGTTTTGCAATTAGTAGATACACATGTCCACTCCTGCAGTCCAGGCACAACTGCATTACCCTCTACAACCACCGGAGGGAGCCCAAAAGCTGAATTCACAACAAATTCTGCCGGTTTCGTAACTAAACATGAACGGACATTCAGTTGAAATCTTTTGCCGTGTAGGACCCACTTCTTGCACTGCAATAGGAGCCACCAGTCAATCAGAGGCTGGCAGCTGACCTCAGTGAGCTCGTCGCTGGCGCATGACGTTGCTATCAAATGGTTGAGGAAGAGGACGATGCTGGACCACTGCCAGGTAAAGAGAAACTTTTTTTGGGCCTGAAATCCCCAATATGAGGAGACATATGTGGGAGCAGGAGGTAGACATATGGGGGGGCAGAATGGGAGAACATATGGGGGATGAGGGGCAGGATGGGAGAACATATGGGGGGGGCAGGATGGGGATATATAGGGAGGAAGAATGGGGACATATGGGGGCAGGATGGAGACATATGGGGGGGCAAGATGGAAACATGTAGGGGCCAGGATGAGAGGATATATATATATATATATGGGGGCAGGATGGAAACATATGGAGGACAAGATGGAGACATGGGGGCAGGATGCAGATCTAGGGGAGGCAGGATGGAAATATATGGAGGACAAGATGGAGACATATGGGGCTGGATGGAGACATATGGGGCAGGATGGAAACAAATAGGAGTGTCAGGATGGAGACAAATAGGAGTGACAGGAAGGAGATATGTGGAAGAAGGTTGGAGATATATGGGAAGGCAGGATGGAGACATGAAAGCAAAGGATCTAGACTTTTGGGGAGGCAGTATGGAGAGCCATTGGGCCAGGATGAGCGGACATACAGTACAGACCAAAATTTTGGACACACCTTCTCATTTAAAGATTTTTCTGTATTTTCATGACTATGAAAATTGTAAATTCACACTGAAGACATCAAAACTATGAATTAACACATGTGGAATTATGTACTAAAACAAAAAAGTGTGAAACAACGGAAATTATGTCTTATATTCTAGGTTCTTCAAAGTAGCCACCTTTTGCTTTGATGACTGCTTTGCACACTCTTGGCATTCTCTTGATGAGCTTCAAGAGGTAGTCACCGGGAACGGTCTTCCAACAATCTTGAAGGAGTTCCCAGAGATGCTTAGCACTTGTTGGCCCTTTTGTCTTCCCTCCGCGGTCCAGCTCACCCCAAACCATCTCGATTGGGTTCAGGTCTGGTGACTGTGGAGGCCAGGTCATCTGGCATAGCACCCCATCACTCTCCTTCTTGGTCAAATAGCCCTTACACAGCCTGGAGGTCTGTTTGGGGTCATTGTCCTGTTGAAAAATAAATGATGGTCCAACTAAACCCAAACCGGATGGAATAGCATGCCGCTGCAAGATGCTGTGGTAGCCATGCTGGTTCAGTATGCCTTCAATTTTGAATAAATCCCCAACAGTGTCACCAGGAAAGCACCCCCTCACCATCACACCTCCTCCTCCTTGCTTCACGGTGGAAACCAGGCATGTAGAGTCCATCCGTTCACCTTTTCTGTGTCGCACAAAGACACGGTGGTTGGAACCAAAGATCTCAAATTTGGACTCATCAAACCAAAGCACATATTTCCACTGGTCTACTGCCCAAACAAGTCTCTTCTGCTTGTTGCCTGTCCTTAGCAGTGGTTTCCTAGCAGCTATGTGAGACAGTTTCTTCGTAGAGCTTGATGGTTTTTGCCGCTACACTTGGAGAAGCTTTCAAAGTTTTCCCAATTTTTAGACTGACTTACCTTCATTTCTTAAAGTAATGATGGCCACTTGTTTTTCTTTACTTAGCTGCTTTTTTTCTTGCCATAATACAAATTCTAACAGTCTATTCAGTAGGACTATCAGCTGTGTATCCACCAGACTTCTGCACAACACAACTAATGGTCCCAACTGTTGTGAATTCTGCTTTTGGGCTCCCTCCAGTGGTTGTAGGTGGTAATGCAGTTGTCCCTGAGTTGCAGTCCTGGTCAGGTGTATCTGCTGATTGCAGCTCTGACTGGGGTATTTAGGTGTGCTGGATTCATTAGTCATTGCCAGTTGTTCATGGTTCTGGGAGGTTTTGGATCGTTGTCTGGTTCCTCCTGCCTTGCTGCTATTTCAGCAACGATAAGTGTCTGGTTTTTGTTTCTGTGGCACACATGCTGTGTGCTTAATAATTCTGTGCTATTCATTTGTTTTCTCTTGTCCAGCTTAGATTGTGTCAGTGTTTTCTCAGTCTTGCTGGATTCTCTGGAGTTGCAGATATACGCTCCACATCTTTAGTTAGATGGTGGAGTTTTTTGTATTTTCTGCTGTGGATATTTTTGGAAGGGTTTTAATACTGACCGCATAGTATTCTGTCCTATCCTTTCCTATTTTAGCTAGAGTGGCCTCTTTTGCTAAATCCTGTTTCCTGCCTGCGTGTGTCTTTTCCTCTACTACTCACAGTCAATATTTGTGGGGGGCTGCCTATCCTTTGGGGTTCTGCTCTGAGGCAAGGTAGAATTCCTATTTCCATCTATAGGGGTATTTAGTCCTCCGGCTGTGTCGAGGTGTCTAGGATTTGTTAGGCACACCCCACGGCTACTTCTAGTTGCGGTGTTAAGTTCAGGATTTGCGGTCAGTTTAGTTTCCACCAACTCCAGAGAAAGTTCCATGCGGCTCCAAGGTCACCGGATCATAACACCCAACCCCATTTATAAGGCATGAAATCCCACTTATTAAACCTGACAGGGCACACCTGTGAAGTGAAAACCATTCCCGGTGACTACCTCTTGAAGCTCATCAAGAGAATGCCAAGAGTGTGCAAAGCAGTCATCAAAGCAAAAGGTGGCTACTTTGAAGAACCTAGAATATAAGACATATTTTCAGTTGTTTCACACTTTTTTGTTAAGTATATAATTCCACATGTGTCAGTTCATAGTTTTGATGCCTTCAGTGTGAATGTACAATTTTCATAGTCATGAAAATACAGAAAAAATCTTTAAATGAGAAGGTGTGTCCAAACGTTTGGTCTGTACTGTACTTATGATCGAACCATTCACTTATGCTGTATCATTAACTCTGATGTTCCTCTTTACAGAGTCGATTATATTGAAAATCTGCTTGCAAATGTCTACTTGGTCCCCACTACGGATCTCTCTACCTATCCGACTGCTATAACTCATGGTCACAAGATATTATTCCCTTTTTTTCTTCAACATTGGCCATCCATTTTTTATGCTCAACATACTGTATAATGTATAGGATACAACAATATACATTTGGCTATATTTCACTCTATTTCCAGACACTTTAGAATGCACAATTCCGGGTGGTAAGGTCAGTGGAACGCAAACTCCTCACTAGGAGCACAGTGGAACGCTCATCGACGCACTTCCTGCTGACGGAGCACAGACCGTCAAAGCAAAAGGTGGCTACTTTGAAGAACCTAGAATATAAGACATAATTTCAGTTGTTTTACACTTTTTTGTTAAGTATATAATTCCACATGTGTTAATTCATACTTTTGATGCCTTCGGTGTGAATGTACAATTTTCCTAGTCATGAAAATACAGAAAATCTTTAAATGAGAAGGCGTGTCCAAACTTTTGGTCTGTACTGTATATGGGGCCAGGATGGAAGGCCATATGGGACCATGATGGGAGGACATATGTGAGCAGGATGGAGACACATGGGACCAGGAATGAGACACATGGGGGCCAGGATTGGGGACGTTGTTACAGCAAGGTGCCAAAATGTAGGATTTTATTACTTACTGTAGAAGTTAATTAAGGAATATTATTACTGCCATGATGCATTTTATTTTTGAGGATACTGTTTTCAGTGGGCGGGGGTTCTGTACTGTGCAGGGCGACACTGTTGCATTTTTTCTTAATTTGGCGTAGTGTAGAAGTTGGGGAATGTGCTCAAGATAACTGTGCTATTTCCTGTAGAGGCACGTCCTGGCTATAAGAAATGATGACAATCTGCCCTGGATGAAGAAGCAAAACGAAGATGAATATCTTCAACTAGATACATCACTGGTCAGTGCGTTACCTGTACACTTACACCAAAACACTATATACTATATACAGAGCTCCTGAGTATAATGTCACTGATGATCCCTGTATTACTTGTTCACTGACACTATATACTATGTGCAGAGCTCCTGTGTATAATGTCACTGGTAATCACTGTATTACTTGTACACTGACACTATATACAGAGCTCCTGTGTATAATGTCACTGGCGATCACTGTATTACCTGTACACTGACACTATACACAGAGCTCCTGTGTATAGTGTCAGTGTACTGTACTATACTGTATTACCTGTACACTGTATACTATATACAGAGCCCATGTGTATAATGTCACTGGTGATCACTGTATTACCTGTACACTGACACTATATACAGAGCTACTGTCTATAATGTCACTGGTGATCACTGTATTACCTGTACACTATACACTATATAAGCAGCCTCTGGTTTATTTACATTATTAGTGATAATAATTGATCCGTGGCCTTAAGGTATGCCTTTTGAATATGTCCTTGGCTCCATTTAAGTAACCAGCGTGGATACCATCCAAACCGGGGCAAAGTGGACTCATCAAGACATCTGCTTCAGAGAGAATGGGACAAATATTCTTACTATGAAGACTGTTAAACTGAAGCGATGCACTTTTTCCACTATAATGTGATGCCGATGTATAGAAAACGGTTTAGTTCCACTTTGTATACTTGTTCATTTACCGGTTTTTATTGTGAGCTGTATTTTTGATGGGTCCCCAATTGTCCTGTATTGGTAGCAGCTATGAGTAGTGGATGTGGAGGGAGTAGCTTTTATACTTATATTGTGCACTTTTAGTATTTTCCCTCACCAGTGGCCGTGCGCATTGCGCTGTGATTCGTCCTGTCCCTGTGTGGACCGGCGTCTTAGGGCTCGGTGTGTGCGTTCCGGACTTTTTTTTTTTTTTTTTTCTTTGTCCTGGGCGTGCGCACCTGGTCTGACGCTGATTTCCACTGCTGGGACTTGCCGGACACAATGCACATGTGCCGATGGCGCCACTGTGATTGGCTGCTGTGTACCATGTGACCGGGGCCAAGGGCTATTTTAAGGTCCTGTTAGGCAGTACATGGTTATCCCCCTGAGGAAGTGGCACTGGTGGCCACGAAACGTGCGTTGGGGACCATCGCCTGACCGCCCCCCCCTACCTCTGTGTAGTGGTAAGTGCTAGCACCCTTTTTCCACCACCATACTTAATGGCATTACTATAGAGTCCCACTGCTTTGGGGTGACTTTGGTTGGATAGTGTAGGTGCTTTTTCTTATGCATACCATTACAAGGGTATTTACATCTGGGGGAGCGGGGGGATGGGCGTTTTTCCAGCATTCCTGGGACATTCATCCTGTGCTCTAGTCATTAGATAGTGTAATATTTTGATATATGTTTTTGTATTATTTATGACAATTAAAGTTTGTTTTATAAATCATTGCTCTGAATTGCTCTCCTTTTGGCACACTATATAAACAGCTCCTGTGTATAATGTCACTGGTGATCACTGTATTACCTATACACTGACACCATATTCAGAGCTCCTGTATATAATGCCACTGGTGATCACTGTATTACCTGTACACTGACACCATATACAGAGTTCCTGTGTATAACGTCACTGGTGATCACTGTATTATCTGTACGCTGACACTATATACAGAGCAGCACTTCCACACCATCCTGTAGAATGTAAGCCTGGAAGGGCAGGGTCCTCACCCCTCTGTATCAGTCTGTCATTGTTAGTTTGCTTACTGTAAGTGATATCTGTAATTTGTATGTAACCCCTTCTCATGTACAGCACCATGGAATCAATGGTGCTATATAAATAAATAATAATAATCACGGCATTACCTGTACACTATACACTGTATACTATGTACAGAACTCCTGTGTTTAACATCCACTGACAGACACAGTAAATCCTGGCCGGCTGTCAGTTCCCGCACCAGGACAGACTGTGTCCATCATGCATTTAAACTGTCACTGCATGGAAACACGCAGTGACAGTTCAGTGCCGACAGCTGTCTGTGGCAGCTGAGAGTCACAAAAAGAGTTGCGGGGACCCATGCTGTCAGTCTCCACACCCAGATCTCTGTGATTGGTCAGTCAATCTGACTGACCGATAACAGCATGATCGCACAGGAGATGCTGAAATATTAGCACTTCATGCCCGATCAGTTCATCAGCTCAGCTCTGCCAGTGGCTGAGCGTCTGCACTAACAGCCAGGAGTGGTGTCATCGCCACGCACGATCGCAGCGTTCAGGAGGGACGGGGTGGATTAAGGGTAGCCAGGGTCCCGGGCTGTTCAGACACTGTGGGCCCCCGGGTCATGTGATGGGGTCATGTGACAGGGTCATCATATACCTGAACCAGATTATTCCAGAAAAATAGTTGCTGTGTGAAACTGTAACCTGTCAAACATCCATTGATCTAGTCAATTTACCCTTCAGTTCAGTATATAGTATACAGTGTATAGTGTCAGTCTATAGGTAACACACTGACTCACCAGTGACATCTCTAGGTGAAGTCCTTCATCTTTCATCCAGCACAGACCGCCATTACTTCATCCAGCCATGACTGATCTCTGCAGGAAATAACAGTTATCTCGAGCTCCGCTTGTAGAACACATTACTTAATTTTTCCCAACTTCTACATTACACCACATGAAGAAAAAAGAGGCAACATAGTGACACTCTACACAGTAACAGGACCGCCCCCCCATTTAAAACAGTGTCCTCAAAAAATAAAATAAATACATCACTGCAGTAATAATATCCCTTAACCCCTTCCCGACCCATGACGCCACGTAGGCGTCATGAAAGTCGGTGCCAATCCGACCCATGACGCCTATGTGGCGTTATGGAAAGATCGCGCCCCTGCAGATCGGGTGAAAGGGTTAACTCCCATTTCACCCAATCTGCAGGGACAGGGGGAGTGGTAGTTTAGCCCAGGGGGGGTGGCTTCACTCCCCCGTGGCTACGATCGCTCTGATTGGCTGTTGAAAGTGAAACTGCCAATCAGAGCGATTTGTAATATTTCACCTATTATAACGGGTGAAATATTACAATCCAGCCATGGCCGATGCTGCAATATCATCGGCCATGGCTGGAAATACTAATGTGCCCCCACCCCACCCCACCGATCGCCCCCCCAGCCCTCCGATCTGCCCGGTACACTGCCCCGCTCCCCTCCGTCCTGTGCTCCGCTCCCCCGTGCTCTTGTCCGCTCACCCCTGTGCTCCAATCACCCCCCCGTGCTCCAATCACCCCCCCGCACTCCGTTCCACCCCCCCGTGCTCCGTTCCACCCCCCGTGCTCCGTTCCACAGCCCCCGTGCTCCGTTCCACCCCCGTGCTCCGTTCCACCCCTCCCGCGTTCCGATCCACCCCCCCATGCTCCGATCCCCCCCCCGTGCTCCCCCCCCCACCCCATCATACTTACCGATCCTGCCGGTGTCCGTCCGTCTTCTCCCTGGGCGCCGCCATCTTCCAAAATGGCGGGCGCATGCTCTGTGCGCCCGCAGAATCTGCCGGCCGGCAGATTCGTTCAAAGTGCATTTTGATCACTGAGATATAATCTATCCCAGTGATCAAAATAAAAAAATTATAAATGACCCCCCCCTTTGTCACCCCCATAGGTAGGGACAATAAAAAAATATAGAATTTTTTTTTTCCACTAATGTTAAAATAGGGGTAGGGGTAGCGGTAGTTTTAGGGCTAGGGCTAGGGCTAGGGTTACGGCTAGGGTTAGGGTTAGGGCTAGTGGTAGGGTTAGGGGTAGGGTTAGGGCTAGGGTTAGGGTTAGGGTTAGGGTTTGGGCTAGGGTTAGGGTTAGAGCTAGGGTTAGGGCTAGGGTTAGGGCTAGGGTTAGGACTAGGGTTAGGGTTAGAGCTAGGGTTAGGGCTAGGGCTAGGGTTAGAGCTAGGGTTAGGGTTAGGGTTTTGGCATGTGCACACGTATTCTGGTCCTCTGCTGATTTTTCCGCTGCGGATTTGATAAATCCGCAGTGCTAAAACGCTGCGGATTTATGGCGGATTTACCATGTTTTTTCTGCGCATTTCACTTGCGGTTTTACAACTGCGGTTTTCTATTGGAGCAGTTGTAAAGCCGCTGCGGAATCCGCAGAAAGAAGAGACATGCTGCGGAATGTAAACCGCTGCGTTTCCGTGCAGTTTTTCTGCAGCATGTGTACAGCGATTTTTGTTTCCCATAGGTTTACATTGAACTGTAAACTCATGGGAAACTGCTGCGGATCCGCAGCGTTTTCCGCAGCGTGTGCACATACCTTTAGAATTAGGCCATGTGCACACGGTGCGGATTTGGCTGCGGATCCGCAGCAGTGATCCATCAGGTTTACAGTACCAAGTAAACCTATGGAAAACCAAATCCGCTGTGCCCATGGTGCGGAAAATACCGTGCGGAATCCGCAGATGAAATCCGCACAAAAAACACTGGAAATCCGCGGAAAATCCGCAGGTAAAACGCAGTGCCTTTTACCCGCGGATTTTTCAAAAATGATGCTGAAAAATCTCACACGAATCCGCAACGTGGGCACATAGCCTTAGGGTTAGGGTTGGGGTTAGGGTTGTGATTAGGGTTATGGATACAGTTGGGATTAGGGTTAGGGGTGTGGGGGGGTTAGTGTTGGAGTTAGAATTGAGGGGTTTCCACTGTTTAGGCACATCAGGGGTCTCCAAACGCAACATGGCGCCACCATTGATTCCAGCCAATCTTGTATTCAAAAAGTCAAATGGTGCTCCCTCAATTCCGAGCCCCGACGTGTGCCCAAACAGTGGTTTACCCCCACATATGGGGTACCAGCATACTCAGGATAAACTGCGCAACAATTACCCTTGTGAAAATAAAAAAATGCTTGCTAAAACATCATTTTTGAGGAAAGAAAAATGATTTTTTATTTTCACGGCTCTGCGTTGTAAACGTCTGTGAAGCACTTGGGGGTTCAAAGTGCTCACCACATATCTAGATAAGTTCCTTGGGGGGTCTAGTTTCTAAAATGGGGTCACTTGTGGGGGGTTTCTACTGTTTAGGCACACCAGGGGCTCTGCAAACGCAACGTGACGCCCGCAGACCATTCCATCAAAGTCTGCATTTCAAAAGTCACTACTTCCCTTCTGAGCCCCGACGTGTGCCCAAACAGTGGTTTACCCCCACACATTGGGTATCAGCGTACTCAGAAGAAACTGGACAACAACTTTTGGGGTCCAATTTCTCCTGTAACCCTTGGGAAAATAAAAAATTCTGGGCTAAATAATTATTTTTGAGGAAAGAAAACGTATTTATTATTTTCACGGCTCTGCGTTGTAAACTTCTGTGAAGCACTTGGGGGTTCAAAGTCCTCACCAAACATCTAGATAAGTTCCTTTCGGGGTCTAGTTTCCAAAATGGGGTCACTTGTGGGGGGTTCCTACTGTTTAGCCACATCAGGGGCTCTGCAAACGCAACGTGACGCCCACAGAGCATTCCATCAAAGTCTGCATTTCAAAACGTCACTACTTCACTTCCGAGCCCCGGCATGTGCCCAAACAGTGGTTTACCCCCACATATGGGGTATCAGCGTACTCAGGAGAAACTGGACAACAACTTTTGGGGTCAAATTTCTCCTGTTACCCTTGGGAAAATAAAAAATTGCAAGCTAAAAGATCATTTTTTAGAAAATAATTTTTTTTTTTCATGGCTCTGCGTTATAAACTTCTGTGAAGCACTTGGGGGTTCAAAGTCCTCACCACACATCTAGATTAGTTCCTTTGGGGGTCTAGTTTCCAAAATGGGGTCATTTGTGGGGGATCTCCAATGTTTAGGCACAGGGGCTCTCCAAACGTGACATGGTGTCCGCTAATGATTGGAGCTAATTTTCCATTTGAAAAGCCAAATGGCGTGCCTTCCCTTCCGAGCCCTGCCGTGCGCCCAAACAGTGGTTTACCCCCACATATGGGGTATCAGCATACTCAGGACAAACTGGACAAGAACATTTGGGGTCCAATTTCTCCTATTACCCTTGGCAAAATAGGAAATTCCAGGCTAAAAAATCATTTTTGAGGAAAGAACAATTATTTTTTTATTTTCATGGCTCTGCGTTATAAACTTCTGTGAAGCACCTGGGGGTTTAAAGTGCTCAATATGCATCTAGATAAGTTCCTTGGGGGGGTCTAGTTTCCAAAATGGGGTCACTTGTGGGGGAGCTCCAATGTTTAGGCACACAGGGGCTCTCCAAACGCGACATGGTGTCCGCTAACAATTGGAGCTAATTTTCCATTCAAAAAGTCAAATGGCGCGCCTTCCCTTCCGAGCCCTGCCGTGTGCCCAAACAGTGTTTTACCCCCACATATGAGGTATCGGCGTACTCGGGAGAAATTGCCCAACAAACTTTATGATCCATTTTATCCTATTGCCCATGTGAAAATGAAAAAATTGAGGCGAAAATAATTTTTTTGTGAAAAAAAAGTACTTTTTCATTTTTACAGATCAATTTGTGAAGCAATTGGGGGTTTAAAGTGCTCACTAGGCATCTAGATAAGTTCCTTTGGGGGTTTAGTTTCCAAAATGGGGTCACTTGTGGAGGAGCTCCAATTTTTAGGCACACGGGGGCTCTCCAAACGTGACATGGTGTCCGCTAAAGAGTGGAGCCAATTTTTCATTCAAAAAGTCAAATGGCGCTCCTTCCCTTCCAAGCCCTGCTGTGCGCCCAAACAGTGGTTTACCCCAACATATGAGGTATCAGTGTACTCAGGACAAATTGGACAACAACTTTCGTGGTTTAGTTTCTCCTTTTACCATTGGGAAAATAAAAAAATTGTTGCTAAAAGATAATTTTTGTGACTAAAAGTTAAATGTTCATTTTTTCCTTCCATGTTGCTTCTGCTGCTGTGAAGTACCTGAAGGGTTAATAAACTTCTTGAATGTGGTTTTGAGTACCTTGAGGGGTGCATTTTTTTAGAATGGTGTCACTTTTGGGTATTTTCAGCCATATAGACCCCTCAAACTGACTTCAAATGTGAGGTGGTCCCTAAAAAAAATGGTTTTGTAAATTTCGTTGTAAAAATGAGAAATCGCTGGTCAAATTTTAACCCTTATAACTTCCTAGCAAAAAAAAATTTTGTTTCCAAAATTGTGCTAATGTAAAATATACATGTGGGAAATGTTATTTATTAACTATTTTGTGTCACATAACTCTCTGGTTTAACAGAATAAAAATTCAAAATGTGAAAATTGCGAAATTTTCAAAATTTTCGCCAAATTTCCGTTTTTATCACAAATAAACGCAGAATTTATTGACCTAAATTTACCACTAACATGAAGCCCAATATGTCACGAAAAAACATTCTCAGAACCGCTAGGATCCGTTGAAGCGTTCCTGAGTTATTACCTCATAAAGGGACACTGGTCAGAATTGCAAAAAACGGCAAGGTCTTTAAGGTCAAAATAGGCTGGGTCATGAAGGGGTTAATTAGCCCCTATGGTAATAATAATGTCCCCCATCCTGGCCCCATGTATCTCATTCCTGGCTCTAGGCATATGTTCTCCCATCCTGCCCCATATGATCTATTCATCCTGCCCCATGATCCTGCACGATCTGTCTTTCATTCTGCCCTGTGTCTCCAATTATGCCCCATATCTACATTCAGCCCATGTCTCCAGTCCTGCCCCCAGTGTGTCCAGAATCTCCGCCCCCAGTGTCCAGCCTCTCTGCCCCCAGTGTCCAGCGTCTCTGCCCCCAGTGTCGTGCATCTCTGCCCCCAGTGCCCAGCATCCTGCCCCCAGTGTGTCCAGCATCCTGCCTCCAGTGTGTCCAGCATCCTGCCCCCAGTGTGTCCAGCATACTGCCCCAGTGTGTCCAGCATCCAACCCCCAGTGTGTCCAGCATATTGCCCGCAGTGTCTCCAGCATATTGCCCCCAGTGTGTCCAGCAATCTGCCCCAGTGTGTACAGCATCCTGCCCCAAGTGTGTCCAGCATATTGCCCCCAGTGTCTCCAGCATATTGCTCCCAGTGTGTCCAGCATATTGCCCCAGTGTCTCCAGAATTCTTCCCCAGTGTCTCCAGCATATTGCCCCCAGTGTGTCCAGCATTCTGCCCCAGTGTCTCCAGCTTATTGCCCCAATGTGTCCAGCATTTCTGCCCCCAGAGTGTCCAGCATTTCTGCCCCCAGTCTCTCCAGCATTCTGCCCCAGGATCGCCGCTCTAAAAAAAAAACAAGTTCTTACATACCTAGCCACGCTCCTGCGGCGGTCAGTGGACAAAGCTTCCTCCCTCCACTCAGGTGAAGCGTGCACTCGCCGGCGGCTGACAATGATGTCAGATGCTGGCGACATGCTCGCTGCGGCACATGTCAGCCGCCAGCCTCCGATTGGCTGGCGGCTGTTAACTATTGACGTGCGGGCCCGCACGTCAATAGCCTTACTGCCGCAGCACCTGTAGGAGGGGCCCGGTGAGCAGATGAGATGGGGCCCGATGCGGGCCCCCTCTGCCCACTGGGCCCATAAGCCAGTCAGGGCAGTAATGCCCTTATGGCGGCCGAGGTCAATCTGAGCGGTTGCCAAGGGCCCCCCACACCACTGGGCCCTGGGCAACCGTCCAGATTGACCTCATTATAATCCACCACTGCCCCCAGGTCACCAAGCTACAGAAAGCTTCTAAGGCCATGCTCACAGCATGGTGTCAGAAGCTTTCAGTATAGGTATAATGCTAAGCAATGCTAGTGCATTGCAATGCATTATACCTTCAATCAAAGTAAAAAAAATAAATAAATAAAGGGACTAGTTAAAAAAGGAAAAAAAAATATGTTAAAAAAAAATACAAAATAATAAAAAAAATCAAATAAATACACATTTTTATATAAAAAAATAAAATAAACAAAAAAGGTACACGTTTGGTATTGCTACATTCGGAATAATCCGATCTATAAAAGTGTCGTGCTAGTTAAACCCTTCAGTGAACGGTGTAAAACAAAACACAAAATGTAGAAAACTATGCTTTATCATCATACCGCTTGGAAAAAGCGGAAATGCGATCAAAAAGACTAACGTAAATAAAAATGGTATAACTGATAATGCCATCTTGTCCCGGAAAAAAAATGGTGCTATTCAGCTCAATCAGCGGAACAATAAAAAAAGTTATAGCTTTCAGAATAAAGCAATGCAAAAATAATTATTTTTTCTATAAAAGTTTTTATTTTTAAAAGTGCCAAAACATAAAAAAAACTATATAAATGTGGCATCGCTGTAATCGTACTGATCCGAAGAATAAAACTGCTTTATCAATTTTACCACACGCAGACCAGAAAAAAAAAATTCCTGAATTGCTGGTTTTTGTTAATTCTGCTTCCACAAAAATCAAAATAGAAAGAGATTAAAAAAAAAAGTCAAGTGCCCGAAAATGTTACCAATAAAAAAAAGTCAGCTTGTCCTGCAAAAAACAAGCCCCCACATAACTCTGCTTGCCTAAATATGGAAAAATTATAGCTCTCAAAATATGGCGATGCAAAAACTTTTTCTTGGAAAAAAAAGCGTCTTTAGTTTGTAACAGTAGCCAAACATAAAAAATGGATATAAATCTGGTGTGAAGAAACTGGATTATATCTTAATTACCCAGACTACTATTTTTAGCAAACCAAGAAGAATATGCTGCTATCTATACTTTTGCTTGTGTAATCCTGTAATAGTGATATGTAAGATGATATTTCATACAACATAATGTGCGCTTATCTTTGATGACTAGTGATGTTTGCTGATATGCTAATTATGCATTTTATTATGGAGCCAATTTGTTGACTTCAAAAGCAGAAAGGGAAAAACTATGCAAATAGATTAAATAATTGAGTAATGCTGCTTGATCTCATCACCATTGTTCCCGTTATTTTGATTCTGGACTGAAGGACACTGGGTAAACCTAAAAATAGGTTACATGTCTCTGTATCAAGAGACTCAGAGACAGAGAGACAGAAGAGAATCAACCACAGATTCTGCCAAGACATATAAATTCACAGAGACAGCAGCCATTTTACATCATGGCTCCATCACGAGTGACACGGATCAATCATGCTACATGAAAAAACCTAGGGGTTTTTGGCTCCGGTTGGATACAGATCTGCTCCATTGACCATCGCTGAACCATGGATACATTTGGAGAAAGCCAGGATTGGGACCTGCTTTTCACCTGGCTCCATGGAGATGGTCGGATAAGCCAGGTTGTGACTCTCATGTCAACTAGCCTTGGACTTTGTATGGACTCAATGGACTGTCATCATCCTACGCTTGTCGATATCTCCTCTCTGTGTAAGTACCGCAGGTGGGGTAGCCGACCCTGGGAGCTCTGACGTAACATCTGCCATTATCCCATTGGGTCAGCGGAAGGGTGAGACTCTGTATTGTGCACCATCTGGCGTACAGTGCTGGGACTGTTCTATGACGTCAAAGGAACTGGCCAAGGAGCTCAAAGAAAGAATTGTGGCAAGGCACAGATCTGGCCAAGGTTACAACAGAATTTCTGCAGTACTCAAGGTTTCTAAGAGCACTGTGGGCTCAATAGTCCTTAAATAGAAGAAGGTTGGGACCACCAGAAGTCTTCCAAGACTTGGCCGTCCAGACAAACTGAGCAATCGAGGGAGAAAAGCCTTGGTGAGAGAGGTAAAGAAGAACCCCAAGATTACTATGGCTGAGCTCCAAAGATGCAGTAGGGAGATGGGAGAAAGTTCCACAAAGTCAACTTATCACTGCAGCCCTCTACCAGTCAGGCCTTTATGGTAAAGTAGCCCGACGGAAGCCTCCCCTCAGTGCAAGTGAAAAAACCATGGCACAACCGTCTAGGTGCTCAAGTAGGGTCCCAAACCAGTGTGTAAGATATAAGAAACTTGGCACTCAACTTAAGATTCTTAGATGCAGCAGTATTTTAATGAAAACCAGTATCAGTACAATCCAAATGTTTCGGTCAAACCATGACCTTCCTCAGTATCCTAGAAATATACATATACAATTAGATATCATTGTATTGAAGTATAACCACTGATAACATATCATGTAAACTGACACTAATGGTAGTAAAGGAGAAACCATCCTAGTGGGGAGCTTGCGTTCCACTGGCGGAAGTGACGCAGACGGTGATGATACGGTCTGTGCTCCGTCAGCAGGAAGTGCGTCCACTAACCTTTCCACCCAGAATTGTGCATTCTAAAGTGTCTGGAAATAGAGTGAAATATGGCCAAATGTATATTGTTGCATCCTATACGTTATATGTTGAGCATAAAAAGTGGATGGCCAATGTTGAAGAAAAAAAAGGAATAATATCTTGTGACCACAAGTTATAGCAGTCGGATAGGTAGAGAGATCCGTAGTGGGGACCAAGTAGACATTTGCAAGCATATTTTCAATATAAGCGACTCTGTAAAGAGGAACATCAAAGTTAATGATACAGCATAAGTGAATGGATCAATCATAAGTACAGTACAGTGTAAGGCAAGAAATCCCACTTATTATACCTGACAGGACACACCTGTGAAGTGAAAACCATTCCCGGTGACTACCTCTTGAAGCTCATCAAGAGAATGTCAAGAGTGTGGAAAGCAGTCATCAAAGCAAAAGGTGGCTACTCTGAAGAACCTAGAATATAAGACATATTTTCAGTTGTTTCACACTTTTTTGTTAAGTATATAATTCCACATGTGTTAGTTCATAGTTTTGATGCCTTCAGTGTGAATGTACAATTTTCATAGTCATGAAAATACCGAAAAAATCTTTAAATGAGAAGGTGTGTCCAAACATTTGGTCTGTACTGTACTTATGATCGAACCATTCATTTATGCTGTATCATTAACTCTGATGTTCCTCTTTACAGAGTCGATTATATTGAAAATCTGCTTGCAAATGTCTACTTGGTCCCCACTACGGATCTCTCTACCTATCCGACTGCTATAACTCATGGTCACAAGATATTATTCCCTTTTTTTCTTCAACATTGGCCATCCATTTTTTATGCTCAACATACTGTATAACGTATAGGATACAACAATATATATTTGGCTATATTTCACTCTATTTCCAGACACTTTAGAATGCACAATTCCGGGTGGTAAGGTCAGTGGAACGCAAACTCCTCACTAGGAGCACAGTGGAACGCTCATCGACGCACTTCCTGCTGACGGAGCACAGACCGTATCATCACCGGCTGCGTCACTTCCGCCGTGCGCATCCCTAGGACAGTGGAACGCAAGCTCCCCACAAGGAGCATAGTGGAATGCACAGCTATGCACTTCCTGCCGACGGCCGCGTCACTTCCGCTGTGTGCACTCCAAGGCCTCCTGCCCACAGCTTAGATTGACTGCATATAAACAGCAGTCTGAGCCCAGATCTCCCACGGCAAGCACTTCTCTCCACAAGAAGATCCAATCTCCACTGTCACCACTGGTAAGCAACAATCTGCATCACCTCCTAATATGTATATTCACGCCCACCTAACGACACTGGTTTTTACACTAGACGGTGCCAATAGGATAATCGGTGGATACCGGATCCACCCGCCTCTCTTCAAACTGCAAATAATAGGTATTTCAGCATTAACTTTTAATGATATTTTATATTAAATTACCATTGAGTTCATATACACATTATTATGGTCAAATATGTTTTCAATGCAGCATCACTAGTCTTCTTGACTACTTCTCCCTTACATAAAAATATGTGGGTGAAACAAATTTATCTTACATCTTTGCCCAAGATTGTATTTCTTATAAGGCTACACCCTTTTGTTGCAGAACTATCCCAATTACAATGACCAACTGCACTTCGTAATCACAACAGGTCTAATTCTTCCAAACAGTCGGGTAGGCCTCCTAT
This sequence comes from Ranitomeya imitator, assembly GCF_032444005.1. Classification (NCBI taxonomy): domain Eukaryota; kingdom Metazoa; phylum Chordata; class Amphibia; order Anura; family Dendrobatidae; genus Ranitomeya; species Ranitomeya imitator. The sequence goes on along the minus strand of NC_091284.1, from coordinate 702,450,455 downwards.
TCATGGGATCCTCCTACTCCATGTATTTTCTTGTTTATTCTTATATATATATATACATATATACTAGATTGTGGCCTGATTCTAACGCATCGGGTATTCTAGAATATGCATGTCCCCGTAGTATATGGACAATGAGGATTCCAGAATTCGCGGCAGACTGTGCCCGTCGCTGATTGGTCGAGGCAACCTTTATGACATCATCGTCGCCATGGCAACCATTATGACATCTACGTCGATACTGTGCCCATCGCTGAATCAGAAACGTGGGATTTCTACGTCCTTTATGACATCATCATTGCTGTGCCCGTTGCTGATTGGTCGAGGCCTGGCGGTCTCGACCAATCAGAGACGCGGGATATTTACGTCCTTTATGACATCATCGTCGCTGTGCCCGTCGCTGATTGGTCGAGGCCGCCAGGCCTCGACCAATCAGAGACGCGGGATTTCTACATCGATGCTGTGCCTCGACCAATCAAAGACGCGGGATTTCCAGGACAGACAGACAGACAGAAAGACAGACGGAAAAACCCTTAGATATATATATATACTAGATTGTGGCCCGATTCTAACGCATCGGGTATTCTAGAATATGCATGTCCCTGTAGTATATGGACAATGATGATTCCAGAATTCGCGGCAGACCTTTATGACATCATCGTCGCCATGGCAACCATTATGACATCTACGTCGATACTGTGCCCGTCGCTGAATCTGAAACGTGGGATTTCTACGTCCTTTATGACATCATCAGGGACGCGGGATTTCCAGGACAGACATACAGACAGAAAGACAGACAGACAGACAGACAGACGGAAAAACCCTTAGACAATTATATATATATAGATACATATATATATGGTTTTATATGGTTTCTCCTTTACTACCATTAGTGTCAATTTACATGATATGTTATAAGTGGTTATACTTCAATACAATTAATTGTATATGTATATATCTAGTACACTGAGGAAGGTCATGGTTTGACCGAAACGTTTGGACTGTACTGCTACTGGTTTTCATTAAAATACTGCTGCATCTAAGAATCTTAAGTTGAGTGCCAAGTTTCTTATATCTCCTCAGTGCAAGACATTTGAAAGCTCGCATAGAGTTTGCTAAAAAATACACATGAAGGACTCCCAGACTATGAGAAATAAGATTACCTGGTCTGATGAGATGAAAATAGACCTTTTTGGTGATTATTCTAAGCAGTATGTGTGGAGAAAACATGTCACTGCTCATCACCTGCCCAACATTGAAACATGGCAGTGGCAGCATCATGCTATGGAGGTGTTTTTCAGCTGCAAGGACAGGACGAATGCAGCCAATTACGGATATGTCCTGAATGAAAACATTCTCCAGAGTGCTCTGAACCTCAGACTTGACCAAATGTTCACCTTCCAACAAGACAATGACCCTAAGCACACAGCTAAAAAAAAACAAAGGAGTGGCTTGAGAACAACTCTGTGACCATTCTTGACTCAGAGCCCAGAGCCAGAGCCCTGACCTAAACCCAATTGAGCATCCCTGGAGAGACCTGAAAATGGCTGTCCACCAACGTTCACCTTCCAATCTGACTGAGCTGGAGAGGATCTGCAATGAAGAATTGCAGAGGATTCCCAAATGCAGGTGTGAAAAACTTGTTGTGTCATTCAAGAGAAGACTCATGGCTGCACTAGCTCAAAAGGTGCGTCTACTCAATACTGAGCAAAGAGTCTGAATACTTATGACCATGTGATATTTCAGTTTTCTTTTTTTAATAAATTTGCAAAAATTACTACATTTCTGTTTTTTTCAATCAAGATGGGATGCAGAGTGTACATTAATGAGAAGAAAAAAATGAACTTTTTTGAATTTATTAAATGTCTGCAATGAAATAAAGAGTGAAAAATTTAAAGGGGTATGAATACTTTCCGTTCCCACTGTATGTTACTTTTTGGGGATAAAGTCAGCTTCGTTCTAAGGTTGAATTCAGACATCTGTGAAACACAAACTATAATGCACAGACTGGTACCAAGCCTTCCAACCTGAACTCAATAGAGCCTCATACATGCTTATGAGGCTGTCAAGTTTGGGGCTAGAGGCCCATGGCCAGTCTATGTATCGTGATTCGTACTCGGACTGTGATACAAGGACACCTGAGTTCGTCCTAATGCATGTTTATACATGTGTTTTTTTGGAAGGGGCACATTAAACTGTTGCTCTGCTACAATTCTGGTTTGTGGAGTTTAAACTGCAGTTTTTTGGAACAAAACAGAAGTGCTATTCCCTGAAATCCAGGTGAGCCACGTGACCCAACACAGCCTCATCTATGAAAGTGACACAGGGCCTGGATAAACACTGACCAGGCTAAAATACTACAACCTCTTTGAAAGACCAGGATTATACCTCACCGATCAGAAATTGATGGTATATTCTGAGAATATTTCCCCCTTCCAAATTACTTTTTTCCTTATGAGCATTTAATAGAGCACCTTTTTCATCTGTACAAGTTGTTCATCTTCACGTCGTTTTCACTGGCAATAAGGTCCAAGGGTGCAAATAATGACATTTCTGATTGCCATACTGCGCCAAGTAACAAAAAAATATGTTTTTACTTAATATACTTTATTATAAGTTTCAAAACATAAAAAACTAGATAAAGTAGATAGTAAAAAATGAAATTCAGGAACAATTGCACAGCAATTACAATTGTGGTTTGGGGATAAATCTGCGCTGTAAAAGAAAGTGGATCCATTATAGCAATTTGTGTTACTTAACTTGCTTCAGGAGCTCTGCTAAGGCATCCTTTTATCTCTTACAGGTAAGTAGTGTTCTACCTTGTGTGGTATTTATTGAGTTTTACATAGAACAGGATATGAAATTGTGGGTGGAAATTTCCTCTAATTGCTGCAGAGTAGTTTATGCATAAATACTAATGCGTCTACTATTCTACTATGCCCATATTACTTAAATGGGAATTCATAGCATGTAATGACAAATCTACAATAACTGCCACCCATAAGCACTTGTAAAACTTTTGTGCAAACGCAAACTATGCCATAGTAATAACATTTGCATCTCAAAGCAAAGTTAAACACTGATGTTCTCCAGTTTATTATCAGTCTATATTGCCCAAATAACATTAATGACAAAAGGCATAAGGAACATAAAGTTTTTATTTTATGAACAATCTTTTGATATATACTCCTTTAAGAAAATTATATATGTTAGAAATAACTTGAGTTGGATGGATGAATGAAGTGTTGTCTCATGTTCAAATCTAGGAAATGTTAGTTTCATGATATCCACTTTTCTTTCTAGGTCTAAGTAGGCTAAACTCACTGATTTCGGCCTTAAGACCCCAGTACATATTAGATCAGGGATGGGAAACCTTTTTTCTGCCAGGGGCCATGTGAATATTTATACCATCATTCAGGGGCTGTAGAAAATTATCAGCACTGGCACGGGAGTTGAGCATAAACTTTTTAATTTTATTGGCGCCAAACATTAATATCAAGAAGGGATTGTCCTAGTAGTGGACAACCTCTTTAAGCTACTGCTGGAGTGTTCTTGTATATGGGGGTGTCAGGAAAGGTAATGCCGCTTGCCGCTCACCTCTTCTTGATTACTTATACATCTGAAGATGGAGACAGTGACACCAGTGCTGATTGGGCACAGGGCGCACGTAACATACCGTATTTTTCGGACCATAAGACGCACTTTTTTTCCTCCCAATTTGGGAGGAAAGTGTGGGTGCGTCTTATGGTCCGGATGTACCATGTGGGGAGGGGGGCAGCACGAGTGGGATCCACTGTGATCCCACTCACAAGAGGCAGAAAAATGTCCCCGCTGCCTGGCTGCAGTGCTGGGGAAACCATGTGGTCCCGATGATTAAAGTGCAGTGAATATTTATTAGCAGCTTCCCCGCCCACCTGTCAGCTTCCAGCAGTGAGCAGGGAGCAGCAAATGAATACTCCTTCACCTAAGCAGTGACACACATGGATCCCCAGTGCTGAATTCCTGCAGAGGCTGGGGAGATCTGTGTGTCCGGTGGAGGAGGAGGCAGCAGCAGGGGCCAGACGAGATCGCTACTTACCTGCCTGGGCTGTGCTGGATGCTGAGGCATAAGGACCTGTGTGATGTCATGAAGTGGGCGGGCTGGAGCATCACATAACAGCACAGAGCTCTCTCTCTACTGATGTCATCACAGGTCCTTCAGACACCGCAATAGAATCTGCAGGCTTCCTCTTGTTGTCTGTGCTGTGGAAAGTCAACAAGAGGGAGGGCTCTGTGTGTGCATTCATGGGATGCTTCAGCTTTTCACCTCACCACAGTGGCTGACTGGCTGCCACAATTAAAAGGTTAGTCTTTACAACACACAATAAAGCACTCTGCCACTCCTGTGGTGAACTATTACTCCCAGCATGCCATAGCATGTGCAGGACATGCTGGGAGTTATAGTTCTCCAATGGGATCTTAAAGCAGCACTCCAGTGTTAGTTTTCAGTGCTGGAAAATATAAGCCCTGTGCCCCCATTCTTATACTCATCCTCCAGCGTCTTCATATAGTATTTTACAGCCACCACACTGGTCCTGCAGCACCATCTTCTACCCGCAGCTTCCAACATAATAACATACTATTATATATGATAACACCATATATAATAGTATGTTATTTATGTTACTAAATATTTTACCACATTCTTTTGCTTCAAATATTTTTTTCCCTATTTTCCACCTCTAAAACATAGGTGCGTCTTATAGTCCGGTGCATCTTATAGTCCGAAAAATATGGTAATTAACAACCTCATGTGAGCCCCGGGAATGCGAGTGACGACACCGCTGGAACAGTGGCGGCACGGAAGGTGAGTATATGTGTCTTTATTTTACCGGGGGCAAAGATTCAGATTGAGATGGAGTTGTCCTAGTAGCAGACAACCTCTTTAAGAGACCATTAATTTTTCTCCCAGCACCACCACTTTTTGGTTTCTTTGGGATCTTAGGGAGAATATAGTATATCTGTAAAATGGTATGCAACATGGCATAAGTCCAAATACGAGAAAAACCCTCTGTATGCTCCTGTATGAAATTGCATGGATATGGAGACCGTTAGACTTCTCTGGAAGCTGGATGGTATACAGTCATGGTCATGTGCCTCAAGCCTTGTTCAATCTTGCAAACCATACCTGGATATCTGTAGGAAGAAACATATCTTGCCTGAGCTATGACTTATGATGATGTTTCTAGGAGAACATCACAGACTTAATGTTTATGAGACTATGTAGATACTTAGAGGTTAGGCATGGGATCCATAATATGGATGTGCATACCGACCCTTATTTCTTACTATAACTAATTGGAAGAATGTGGTACAAAAGACACAAATGTGTAAGCTGTATGTTCCTTCGAATAGTTTCTACGATTGTGAAATAGCTTCCAAGGTCATTAAGGAAGCACGTCAGGTCCTCAGCTGTTTTCTTTGTCTTCTTAAAGAGAACTACAATAGCGTACTTACAACATGTATGGAAATGCTAATGCTTCTCTTTCATAAAATTACCAATAACATTTGCTAGAATTGTAAGATAATATTAATTAAAGGTTTGCAAAATGTGAAGGCGCAAAAGCATTAAAAAGACAAATGTTAAAAACACAGAACTATTCCTGGAAATTAATTTGCCAAATTTGTTAAAGTGTTTGACAAACTGGAACAATATAAAACATGAAGAAATAAAATATTGGGAAAAGAAAAATTGATTGAATTGTAAGAAGGTCACTAGTAAAATACTAGAGGAGAGATATGTGTTACTCAGGATGTTAACCTCAGTGATATGAACCTGGGAAAATGAGAGGGGTTAATCCGCCATATTAAAAGCTGGGTTTTTGTTAACAACCGAGGAGTGGGTGGGAGACTGTTCACCATATCTCCACCCCAGGGTGTGGTCCAGAAGTTAAATGTGGAGCCTTTGGATTCATTCAGTGTTCAGTGTGTCAGGAGATGAGAACTCCAGAGCTGTGCTCATGTTAAAGAGAACTAAATCTTGTAGGCGGATGAACACAGCTACAGACTGTACTGTATGCTATTTTGTTTTTCCTGTTATGCCAGAAGGGACATGTTTGTTTACCTAATTTTGGACTGGTTTATGCAGTTTTAATAAACCAGTTGAAAACTTAAACGGAAAGTGTTCCTGTGAGTACCTCTTTAAGCAGCTGAGTGAATCGATCTACCATAATATATTTGTGTACATTTGTTTACTTGTTATAGTATGATATATATGGACATCTATCTAATAAGCAAGCAGCTTGGTATGCTGAAATCAACTGTGGGAGCAATAAGAAGAAAATGGAAGACATACAAGACCACTGATAATCTCCCTCAATCTGGGGCTCCACGCAAGATCTCACCCCGTGGGTAGGGTTGAGCGAAACGGGTCGTTCATTTTCAAAAGTCGCCGACTTTTGGCAAAGTCGGGTTTCATGAAACCCGATCCGACCCCTGTGCGGGGTCGGCCATGCGGTACGCGACTTTCGAGCCAAAGTCGCGTTTCAATGACGCGAAAAGCGCCATTTCTCAGCCAATGAAGGTAAACGCAGAGTGTGGGCAGCGTGATGACATAGGTCCTGGTCCCCACCATCTTAGAGAAGGGCATTGCAGTGATTGGCTTGCTGTCTGCGGCGTCACAGGGGCTATAAAGGGGCGTTCCCGCCGACCGCCATGTTACTGCTGCTGATCTGAGCTTAGGGAGAGGTTGCTGCCGCTTCGTCAGAAGCAGGGATAGCGTTAGGCAGGGTCCATTAACCACCAAACCGCTTGTGCTGTAGCGATTTCCACTGCCCAACACCACCTTCGGTGTGCAGGGACAGTGGAAGCTACATTTTTTTGTTTTCCCCTCAGCGCTGTAGCTCATTGGGCTGCCCTAGAAGGCTCCCTGATAGCTGCATTGCTGTGTGTACGCCGCTGTGCAAACCAACTGCTTTTTTCAAAGCACAAAACCTCTTGTTCCTTCCTTTCTGCACAGCTATCTTTTTGGTTTGTACACACTTTTTATTTAATTTGTGCATCAGTCCACTCCTTATTGCTGCCTGCCATACCTGGCTGAGATTACTGCAGGGAGATAGTAATTGAAGGACACTCCCTGTTTTTTTTTTTTTTTTTGTGGGAGATTAAGATTGACATTTCTGCTAGAGTGCCATCCCTGTCTGTGTCATCTCTCACTCAGTGGGCCATAGAAAGCCTATTTATTTTTTTGCTTGATTTGGGTTATAAAATCTACCTGAAAAAATCACTACATCAATCAGTGGGAGAAAAATATTGGCCTCAGGGCTTGTGTGCCACTCTTGACTCCTGTGTGCATCATCACTCACTCAGTGGGCCATAGAAAGCCTATTTATTTTTTTGCTTGATTTTGGTTCTAAAATCTACCTGAAAAAATCACTACATCAATCAGTGGGAGAAAAATATTGGCCTCAGGGCTTGTGTGCCACTCCTGACTCCTGTGTGCATCATCACTCACTCAGTGGGCCATAGAAAGCCCATTTTTATTTATTTTTTGCTTTATTTGGGTTCTAAATTCTACCTGAAAAAATCACTACATCAATCAGTGGGAGATTAATATTGGCCTTTGGGCTTGTGTGCCAGTCCTAAGCGTGCCATCTCTCTCTCTCAGATAGTGGGCCATAGAAAGCCTATTTATTTATTTTTTTTTTAATGGGTTTATAAATTTTCCCTGGAAAAAAAAAAAAAAAGTGGGAGATTAATATTGGCCTCTGGGCTTGTGTGCCAGTCCTGAGCGTGCCATCTCTCTCACAAATAGTGGGCCATAGAAAGCCTATTTATTTATTTTTTTTTGGTTTTATAAATTCTCCCTTAAAAAAAAAGGGAGATTAATATTGGCCTTTGGGCTTGTGTGCCAGTCCTAAGCGTGCCATCTCTCTCTCTCAGATAGTGGGCCATAGAAAGCCTATTTATTTATTTTTTTTTTAATGGGTTTATAAATTTTCCCTGGAAAAAAAAAAAAAAAGTGGGAGATTAATATTGGCCTCTGGGCTTGTGTGCCAGTCCTGAGCGTGCCATCTCTCTCACAAATAGTGGGCCATAGAAAGCCTATTTATTTATTTTTTTTTGGTTTTATAAATTCTCCCTTAAAAAAAAGGGAGATTAATATTGGCCTTTGGGCTTGTGTGCCAGTCCTAAGCGTGCCATCTCTCTCTGTCTCTCAGATAGTGGGCCATAGAAAGCCTATTTATTATTTTTTTTATTGGGTTTATAAATTTTCCCTGGAACAAAAAAAAAAGTGGGAGATAAATATTGGCCTCTGGGCTTGTGTGCCACTCCTGACTCCTGTGTGCGTCATCTCTCACTCAGTGGGCCATAGAAAGCCTTTTTTTGTTTTATTTGTTTTCTAAATTCTCCCTGAAAAAATCATTTTATTTTATTTGGTTTCTAAATTCTTCCTGAAAAAATCATTTTATTCTATTATTTTTTTTTCCTAAAGTCTCCCTTAAAAAAAAAAAAAAATCAAATCAGTGGGAGATTAATATTTACATTTGTGCTTCAGTGACAGTCCTGCGTGTGTGGCATCTCTCTCATTTGTTGCCACCAACAACAGAGTGTGTAACATTGTGCCTGATTTTCGTTGTGGTCTCACTCACCTGTAAAGGGGTAGCTAAATCATACTGAAGTTATAGCTCACCGTGTAATTTGTGTGACAGCAACAAATACCGTTAGTTTGTTTACGTTTTTAAAACAATGAGGAAGTATGGTGGAAGAGGTCGTGGCCGGGGGCGTTCATTGTCAGCTGGTAATGAGGGTAGTGGTAGTGGTGGAGCATCAGCTGGTCGTGGGAAAAAAAATATTGCACCTAAGTCTGGAGCTGTGGAGCCAGGTTCGTCGTCTGGCTACACAAGGCCTCGAACGCTCCCTTTTCTGGGAGTAGGAAAACCGCTTTTAAAGCCGGAGCAGCAAGAGCAAGTTTTGGCTTATCTTGCTGACTCAGCCTCTAGCTCTTTTGCCTCCTCTCGTGAAACTGGTAAATGTCAAAGCAGCGCGTCGTTAGTGGATGTTCACGGTCAGGGACAAGTCGCTTCCTTGTCCTCTTCAGCAAAAACAACAACAGAGAAGAATGCAGCAGGCGACACAACGGGTTACTCCATGGAGCTCTTTACACATACCGTCCCTGGCTTAGAAAGTGAAGCAGTTAACAGTCCATGCCCATTACAAGTTGAATCTGACATGGAGTGCACTGATGCACAGCCACAGCCAGACTAGTATGCTGGTCCTTTGACTCAGACCACAACATTGCCCTCGCAGGGTGCTGATCAAGAATCAGACCCTGATGAGACTATGTTGCCCCATCACGAACGCTATACCACCGACCGACACGGTGACACAGACGAAGTTGCACACGAGCTACAAGAAGAGGTAATAGATGACCCAGTTCTTGACCCCGATTGGCAGCCATTGGGGGAACAGGGTGCAGGCGGCAGCAGTTCTGAAGCGGAGGAGGAGGGGCCGCAGCAGGCATCAACATCGCAACAGGTTCCATCTGCCGGGCCCGTATCTTGCCCAAAACGCGTGGCAAAGCCAAAACCTGTTGGAGGACAGCGTGGCCATCCGGTTAAAGCTCAGTCTGCAATGCCTGAAAAGGTATCCGATGCTAGAAAGAGTGCAGTCTGGCATTTTTTTAAACAACATCCAATTGATCAGCGCAAAGTCATCTGTCAAAAATGTTCAACTACCTTAAGCAGAGGACAGAATCTGAAAAGTCTCAATACAAGTTGCATGCATAGACATTTAACCACCATGCATTTGCAAGCCTGGACTAACTACCAAACGTCCCTTAAGGTTGTAGCACCCTCGGCCAATGAAGCTAGTCAGCAACGCAACATCCCTTCCGGCAGTGTAGGGCCACCATTTTCCGCACCACCTGCAGTATCTGTGCAGGTTTCTTTGCCAGGCCAAAGCAGTCAGGGTCAGGGAATCACCAGTTTCGTAGTAGGAAACACTGCATCTAGGGCACCGGTGGCAACAATACCATCTCCCACCGTCTCTCAGTCTGCCATGTCCACCGGCACCCCCGCTAGTTCCACGATCTCCAGCTCTCCAGTCCAGCTCACCCTACATGAGACTATGGTTAGAAAAAGGAAGTACTTAGCCTCGCATCCGCGTACACAGGGTTTGAACGCACACATAGCTAGACTAATCTCGTTAGAGATGATGCCCTACCGGTTAGTTGAAAGCGAAGCTTTCAAAGCCCTGATGGACTACGCTGTACCACGCTACGAGCTACCCAGTCGACACTTTTTTTCCAGAAAAGCCATCCCAGCCCTCCACCAGCATGTTAAAGAGCGCATCGTCCATGCACTCAGGCAATCTGTGAGCACAAAGGTGCACCTGACAACAGATGCATGGACCAGTAGGCATGGCCAGGGACGTTACGTGTCCATCACGGCACACTGGGTAAATGTGGTGGATGCAGGGTCCACAGGGGACAGCAAGTTTGGGACAGTTCTGCCTAGCCCACGGTCTAGGAAACAATTGGCTGTAGCCGTTCGCACCCCCTCCTCCTCCTCTTCGTCCTCCTGCAGAAGCGAGAGCTCGTCCACAGACCGCAGTCGCAGAACCACTCCATCCGCAGCTGCCACTGTTGCACACCAGGTCTCCCATTATGGGGCAGCTACTGGCAAACGTCAGCAGGCTGTATTGGCTATGAAGTGTTTGGGCGACAACAGACACACCGCGGAAGTTCTGTCCGAGTTCTTGCAGAAAGAAACGCAGTCGTGGCTGGGCACTGTAGATCTTGAGGCAGGCAAGGTAGTGAGTGATAACGGAAGGAATTTCATGGCTGCCATCTCCCTTTCCCAACTGAAACACATTCCTTGCCTGGCTCACACCTTAAACCTGGTGGTGCAGTGCTTCCTGAAAAGTTATCCGGGGTTATCCGACCTGCTCCTCAAAGTGCGTGGACTTTGCTCACATATCCGCCGTTCGCCCGTACACTCCAGCCGTATGCAGACCTATCAGCGTTCTTTGAACCTTCCCCAGCATCGCCTAATCATAGACGTTGCAACAAGGTGGAACTCAACACTGCACATGCTTCAGAGACTGTGTGAACAGAGGCGGGCTGTTATGTTTTTGTGGGAGGATACACATACACGGGCAGGCAGTAGGATGGCAGACATGGAGTTGTCAGGTGTGCAGTGGTCGAAGATTCAAGACATGTGCCAAGTCCTTCAGTGTTTTGAGGAATGCACACGGCTGGTTAGTGCAGACAACGCCATAATAAGCATGAGCATCCCCCTAATGCGTCTGCTGATGCAAAGTTTGACGCACATAAAGGATCAGGCGTCTGCAGCTGAGGAAGAGGAAAGCCTTGATGACAGTCAGCCATTGTCTGGCCAGGGCAGTGTACAGGACGAGGTAGCGGGCGAAGAGGAGGAGGAGGACGAGGAGGATGATGGGGATGATTATATTTTTAATGAGGAAGCTTTTCCGGGGCCACTGGAAATTGGTGGCGCGGCAAGGCCGGGTTCTGGTTTTTTGAGGGACACAAGTGACGTGGATTTGCCTGAAACTGCCCCTCAACCAAGCACAACCGCAGATTTGAGAACTGGAACTTTGGCCCACATGGCGGATTATGCGTTACGTATCCTCAAAAGGGACACACGCATAACTAAAATGATGAATGATGACGATTACTGGTTGGCCTGCCTCCTTGATCCTCGCTATAAAGGCAAATTGCAAAATATAATGCCACATGAGAACTTGGAACTAATATTAGCAACCAAACAATCAACTCTTGTTGACCGTTTGCTTCTGGCATTCCCTGCACACAGCGCCCGTGATCGTTCTCACACGAGCTGCAGGGGCCAGCAGACCAGAGGAGTTAGAGGGGCAGAAATCAGAAGTGGCGTTGGCCAGAGGGGTTTTCTGACCAGGTTGTGGAGTGATTTTGCTATGACCGCAGACAGGACAGGTACTGCAGCATCAATTCAAAGTGACAGGAGACAACATTTGTCCAGTATGGTTACAAACTATTTTTCATCCCTTATCGATGTTCTCCCTCAACCGTCATTCCCATTTGATTACTGGGCATTAAAATTAGACACCTGGCCAGAATTGGCAGAATATGCATTGCAGGAGCTTGCTTGCCCGGCAGCTAGTGTCCTATCAGAAAGAGTATTCAGTGCTGCAGGTTCAATACTAACAGAAAAAAGGACTCGTCTGGCTACCCAAAATGTAGATGATCTAACCTTCATTAAAATGAACCACAACTGGATTTCGAAATCTTTTGCCCCACCTTGCCCGGCTGACACCTAGCTTTCCTATGAAAAGGTCTTGCCTGTGGACTATTCTGAATGCCTTTTCCAATCTCGTAATTTTCTGCACCTGATTGTCCAGCATACGACATGTTTACACCTCACTAAATGGCCAAACTCCCCACACGGGGCCGTGGTATCGACACTTGGCGACAGCACCCGTGAGAGTGCAGTTTGTCTGAAGAGGTGGGTGAGCCCGCTTTTGGTCGACGGCACTGCCACTGGGTCCCTCCTAGTACAATAAAGTGTCTCTGGCGGTGGTGGTGCGCACCCAACGTCAGACACACCGTTGTAATATGAGGGGCCCTGGGCCTGTACCGCCGGCCACAAGACAGTTTCCCCCCACCCCAGCTCAAACAGTGCTCTACCATTTGCAAAATTATCTCACAGCTCCACCAATGTTTAGTCTATGCGCTGACATCCTTCAATGCCTGCCACTGACAATACCATTGTATTGACATTTTTGTTATGTTAGGCCTTCGATGCCTGTCTGTGGTCACTCCTTCCACTAGGCCTCCACTGACCACACCACTGCTGCCCGTGTACCCCTGGAACCAATTTAAAATTGCCTACAGCCATGTGTTATTATTTTAGGCCTTCGATGCCTGTCTGCGGTCACTCCTTCCACTAGGCCTCCACTGACCACACCACTGCTGCCCGTGTACCCCTGTAACCAATTTAAAATTGCCTACAGCCATATGTTATTATTTTAGGCCTTCGATGCCTGTCTGCGGTCACTCCTTCCACTAGGCCTCCACTGACCACACCACTGCTGCCCGTGTACCCCTGGAACCAATTTAAAATTGCCTACAGCCATGTGTTATTATTTTAGGCCTTCAATGCCTGTCTGCGGTCACTCCTTCCACTAGGCCTCCACTGACCACACCACTGCTGCCCGTGTACCCCTGGAACCAATTTAAAATTGCCTACAGCCATGTGTTATTATTTTAGGCCTTCGATGCCTGTCTGCGGTGACTCCTTCCACTAGGCCTCCACTGACCACACCACTGCTGCCCGTGTACCCCTGGAACCAATTTAAAATTGCCTACAGCCATGTGTTATTATTTTAGGCCTTCGATGCCTGTCTGCGGTCACTCCTTCCACTAGGCCTCCACTGACCACACCACTGCTGCCCGTGTACCCCTGGAACCAACATCAGAAAATATAAAAATAAGTATTTTGCTTATAAAAAAGAAAATACTGGAGAGATATCAAATGCAGACATTTTAACATTAAAAACAAACACATACAACAAAAATCTGGTACAGTACTAAAAATGGCCACCAGCTACAATAACTTTCTCCTGCAAGTAGTTAACTGAAAGGTTTTTTCAATTTTAAACACAGATATGGCATCCACCGAGTGTTGTCCTGTCGCGTCTTCTTTATATTATTGCCAAGAAGATGCAAAACAATGAAAATAATAAAATCATTATTTACCAAAAAAATAGAGTAAGTCAAAACCACATTGCAAATAAACATTCATTACAAATAAAGAAGCAGGGCGCGTCCGAGGGTGAGTATATACCTAATAAGAATATAATCACCCTCGGACGCGCCCTGCTTCTTTCCGACAGCCTTCCTTCCTAAGAATCAGCCCTTCCGTGGTGTAGAGAAAGGGTTTGTTACACTCCAAGGTGTTCCCCAGGTTGCCTTTCCTGAGCTTCGATCTTCCGGCTCTCGTTTAGTAGTTGTTGGAAACTACGCTGCATTAGGCCTACAAATTGGGTATGGGGTGTAGAGAGATGGTGTGTTACACTCCAAGGTGTTCCCCAGGTTTCCTCTCCATTGCTTCGATCTTCCGGCTCTCGTTTAGTAGTTGTTGGAAACTACGCTGCATTAGGCCTACAAATTGGGTATGGGGTGTAGAGAGATGGTGTGTTACACTCCAAGGTGTTCCCCAGGTTTCCTCTCCATTGCTTCGATCTTCCGGCTCTCGTTTAGTAGTTGTTGGAAACTACGCTGCATTGGGCCTACAAATTGGGTATGGGGTGTAGAGAGATGGTGTGTTCCACTCCAAGGTGTTCTCCAGGTTGCCTTTCCTGAGCTTCGATCTTCCGGCTCTCGTTTAGTAGTTGTTGGAAACTACGCTGCATTAGGCCTACAAATTGGGTATGGGGTGTAGAGAGATGGTGTGTTACACTCCAAGGTGTTCCCCAGGTTTCCTCGCCAATGCTTCGATCATCATGCTCTCGTTTAGTAGTTGTTGGAAACTACGCTGCATTAGGCCTACAAATTGGGTATGGGGTGTAGAGAGATGGTGTGTTACACTCCAAGGTGTTCCCCAGGTTTCCTCTCCATTGCTTCGATCTTCCGGCTCTCGTTTAGTAGTTGTTGGAAACTACGCTGCATTAGGCCTACAAATTGGGTATGGGGTGTAGAGAGATGGTGTGTTCCACTCCAAGGTGTTCCCCAGGTTTCCTCGCCAATGCTTCGATCATCATGCTCTCGTTTAGTAGTTGTTGGAAACTACGCTGCATTAGGCCTACAAATTGGGTATGGGGTGTAGAGAGATGGTGTGTTCCACTCCAAGGTGTTCCCCAGGTTTCCTCGCCAATGCTTCGATCATCATGCTCTCGTTTAGTAGTTGTTGGAAACTACGCTGCATTAGGCCTACAAATTGGGTATGGGGTGTAGAGAGATGGTGTGTTACACTCCAAGGTGTTCCCCAGGTTTCCTCTCCATTGCTTCGATCTTCCGGCTCTCGTTTAGTAGTTGTTGGAAACTACGCTGCATTAGGCCTACAAATTGGGTATGGGGTGTAGAGAGATGGTGTGTTCCACTCCAAGGTGTTCCCCAGGTTTCCTCGCCAATGCTTCGATCATCATGCTCTCGTTTAGTAGTTGTTGGAAACTACGCTGCATTAGGCCTACAAATTGGGTATGGGGTGTAGAGAGATGGTGTGTTCCACTCCAAGGTGTTCCCCAGGTTTCCTCGCCAATGCTTCGATCATCATGCTCTCGTTTAGTAGTTGTTGGAAACTACGCTGCATTAGGCCTACAAATTGGGTATGGGGTGTAGAGAGATGGTGTGTTACACTCCAAGGTGTTCCCCAGGTTTCCTCTCCATTGCTTCGATCTTCCGGCTCTCGTTTAGTAGTTGTTGGAAACTACGCTGCATTAGGCCTACAAATTGGGTATGGGGTGTAGAGAGATGGTGTGTTACACTCCAAGGTGTTCCCCAGGTTTCCTCTCCATTGCTTCGATCTTCCGGCTCTCGTTTAGTAGTTGTTGGAAACTACGCTGCATTAGGCCTACAAATTGGGTATGGGGTGTAGAGAGATGGTGTGTTACACTCCAAGGTGTTCTCCAGGTTTCCTCTCCATTGCTTCGATCTTCCGGCTCTCGTTTAGTAGTTGTTGGAAACTACGCTGCATTAGGCCTACAAATTGGGTATGGGGTGTAGAGAGATGGTGTGTTACACTCCAAGGTGTTCCCCAGGTTTCCTCTCCATTGCTTCGATCTTCCGGCTCTCGTTTAGTAGTTGTTGGAAACTACGCTGCATTAGGCCTACAAATTGGGTATGGGGTGTAGAGAGATGGTGTGTTACACTCCAAGGTGTTCCCCAGGTTTCCTCTCCATTGCTTCGATCTTCCGGCTCTCGTTTAGTAGTTGTTGGAAACTACGCTGCATTAGGCCTACAAATTGGGTATGGGGTGTAGAGAGATGGTGTGTTACACTCCAAGGTGTTCCCCAGGTTTCCTCTCCATTGCTTCGATCTTCCGGCTCTCGTTTAGTAGTTGTTGGAAACTACGCTGCATTAGGCCTACAAATTGGGTATGGGGTGTAGAGAGATGGTGTGTTACACTCCAAGGTGTTCCCCAGGTTTCCTCTCCATTGCTTCGATCTTCCGGTTCTCGTTTAGTAGTTGTTGGAAACTACGCTGCATTAGGCCTACAAATTGGGTATGGGGTGTAGAGAGATGGTGTGTTCCACTCCAAGGTGTTCTCCAGGTTGCCTTTCCTGAACTTCTATCTTCAGGCTCTCATTAAATTGTGGTTAAACGGAACAACTGCATTTGGCGTACTAGTTGGTTTGGGGCCTACTATCGGTGTCTGCCGCTCCTTGCTGTTCTCCTGGTTTCCTGTCCTGAAATTCCGTTTTCAGGCGCTCGTTAAGTAGTTGTTAATGTTAGACTGCATTTGGCCTACTAGTTGGGTTGGGGCCTACTATTGGTGTCTGCCACTCCTTGCTGTTCTCCTCCACTGAACAAAGCTGTGCCGCCTGTTTACTACTGTTGCCAATTTTGAACTGCATTTCGATTACTTACTGATTTGGGCCTACTCTCTGTGTCAGCCTCTCATTCCAGTTGTCCTCCACTGCAATGCCCCCTGATTAGTCCTGTGTTACCAATTTTGAACTGCATTTAGCCCACTTTATTCTTTGGGCCTATATCTGTGTTTCCTCCTCATCCTGCCCATTGCCCAGCCAGTGATAGATGAGTCTGCTGGTACATTGACCCATAACGCAACATTTCCCGTGCACGCTACACTGCAAGATTGTGACCCTGCTGAAAGTCAGGTCCCCCTTCCCGCATACCATACCACCTTACACGGGGACAAACAGGAAGGTGCAGATGAAAGTGCAGGTTCCTTCATCAGGTGGGGGGAGGAATACTAGTTGGCGACGTCACTGGCACAGGGCCTCTCATGGTACGCAAAAGTGTTGCTGCCGGTGGGAGGCGCCCCCGCCGTGCAAACACACCGCTGTACTTTGAGGGGCCCTGTGCCAGTGCCAATGCCAACGAGTGGGCCCCCCCTGCTTGCTCAGGTTCACAGCACTTGCAAAGTTGAAATACTTACCTCTCCCTGCTCCACTGCCGTGACGTGGTCCAGATTTCCTGGGCCCACTAATTACTTGAACCAGCCCTACCCACCACAACTTTAGCCAAATGACCCCCAATTTCAAATGCCTTCCAATTATTATAAGGTAAATTACGCTTGACAAGCTTCATTAAGAAGAATGGATGGTTTTGACATTAAAATGGGCACTCTAGGTGTTTTCCTGGCCCCCACTCACTGCCGACTATGCTGCCCCATTGACTTGCATTGGGTTTCGTGTTTCGGTCGATCCCGACTTTACGTCATAATCGGCCGATCTCAAAAGTCGGGTCACTCGACCCGACTTTTGAGATAGTCGGGTTTCGCGAAACCCGGCTCGACTCTAAAAAGGTCAAGGTCGCTCAACTCTACCCGTGGGGTCAAAATGATCACAAGAACGGTGAGCAAAAATCACAGAACCACACGGGGGGACCTAGTGAACGACCTGCATAGAGCTAGGACCACCGTAACAAAAAATACCATCAGTAACACACTACGCTGCCAGAATCTCAGATTCTGCTGTGCTCGACGTGTCCCCCTGCTTAAGCCAGTACATGTCCGGAAATGTCTGAAGTTTGCTAGAGAACATTTAGATTATCCAGAAGAGTATTGGAAGAATGTCATATGGTCTGATGAAACCAAAGTAGAACTGTTTGGTAGAAACAAAACTCGTCGTGTTTGGAGGAGACAGAAGGCTGAGTTGCATCCAAACAACACCATACCTATTGTGAAGCATGGGGGTGGCAACATCATGCTTTGGAGCTGTTTCTCTGCAAAGAGACCAGGACGACTGATCTGTGCACATGAAAAAATGAATGGGGCCATGTATCGTGAGATTTTGAGTGCAAACCTCCTTCCATCAGCAAGGACATTGAAGATGAAATGTGGATGGGTCTTTCAGTATGATAATTATCCCAAGCACACTGCCAGGTCAACGAAGAAGTGCCTTCGTAAGAAGCATATGAAGGTCCTGGAGTGGACTAGCCAGTCTCCAGATCTCAACCCCATAGAAAACCTTTGGAGGGAGTTGAAAGTCTGTGTTGTCCAGTGACAGGCCCAAATCATCACTGCTCTAGAGATGTGCATGGAGCAATGGGCCAACATACCAACATACAACCAACAGTGTGTGCCAACCTTGTGAAGACTTACAGAAAATATTTGACCACTGTCATTGCCAACAAAAGATATATAACAAAATATTGAGATGAACTTTTGTTAATGACCAAATACTTATTTTCCACCATAATTTGCAAAATCTTGCCAAATAAGGCAAGGTGATTTTCTGGATTTGTTTTCTCATTTTGACTCTCATAGTTGTGGTACACCTATGATGTCAATTACAGGCCTCTCTCATCTTTTTAAGTGGGAAAACTTGCACAATTGGTGGCTGACTAAATACTTTTTTCCCCTACTGTATATACACTGAATAACCACTTTATTAGAGTCACCTGCACTTTCACAAATGCAGCATCCCTGGAAATCTGACATGTGACCCTAGAGTGCCGCAAAAATCAAGTGAACAAGTACAGTAGATCATTTTCAGTGTAAATCCATTTTAGGCCATGTTCACACATTAGTATTTTACATCAGTATTTGTAAGCAAAAAACAGGAGTGGGTGAAAAATGCAGAAGTGGTGCACATGTTTCTATTTTACTTTTCCTCTGATTCTTCCACTGAACAAATACTCAACTTATGAACATGGTCTTAGAAAGGAAATAGCTAGTGATTTGAGTGACTTCAAATAGAGGTATACTACAAAAACAACAAACTGACCTAACAAAGTCAAGCAGGCATAAACAGATACAAACTTATGTGACTGTATTACAGTGGGGTAAATAAGTATTTGATCCCTTACTGATTTAGTAAGTTTGACCATTGACAGACATAAACAGTCTATAATTTTTAAGGGTAGGTTAATTTTAACTTTGAGAGATAGAATATCAAAAATAAAATCCAGAAAATCACATTGTATAAATTATATACATTTATTTGCATTTTGCAGTGAGAGATAAGTATTTGATCCCTCTGGCAAACAAGACTTATTACTTGGTGGCAAAACCCTTTGTCATGATCTCGACCGGGTTTTGAGCCCTGTCTACCTCTTTCCCCGTCTGGTCATATCAGGGGTTAACTTTGCTCTGCCTCATTCTGGGTTCAGGTTTGCTATATATCTCCGCTGCATCCTGCAGGTGGTGTCAGTTATATTTTCTGCCTACGGCGTGAGTATCTGACTCCGATGTTACTTTGATTTGTCCTGCTGCTTTAGCTGACTTCGCTCGTGTCTGTTCCTTCCTCTCTCCCCGTCCTGACTCAGTGTTTCCCTTAGTATTTGGATTTCCCTGTGTTTGACCTGGGTTTGATCCTGATCTGACTTTATCTCTTGCTTCTGGTACTTCGGCTTCTGACTGGTATTGACCCCCTAGCACCCCGCTGACTATGTATTTGGTGTTTTCCCTTTGTACTGCGTTACTCTCTAGGTTTTGACCTGGCTTGTTTGACTATTCTGCTGCAGGTGGTAGCCTCGCTGCAGGTCTGTTGTTGTGAATTCTGCTCTTGGGTTCCCTCCAGTGGTTGTAGGTGGGAATGCAGTTGTCTCTGAGTCACAGTCCTGGCCAGGTGTATCGGATGATTACAATTCTGACTGGGATATTTAGGTGTGCTGGATCCTTTAGCCCTTGCCAGTTGTCATTGTTCCTTGTGAAGTGTTGGATTACTTTCTGGCTTCTCCTGCTTGCTGCCAAATTCAGCAAAGATAAGTGTTTGGTTTTTGTATCTGTGGCACACTGCTGTGTGCTTGTTTCAGTTTTATTCCTGCTCTGATTGTAGGATTCACTGGAGTTGCAGATTTACGCTCCTACATCTTTAGTTAGATGTAGGAAGTTTTTGTATATTCTGCTGTGGATGTGTTGAAGGGTTTTTATACTGACAGCACAGAACTCTGTCCTATCCTGTCATATCTAGCTAGAGTGCCCTCCTGTGCTAAATCCTGTTTTTCTGTCTGTGTATGTTTTTTCCTCTCCGACTCACCGCCAATATTTGTGGGGGGCTGTCTGTCCTTTGGGGATTTTCTCTGAGGCAAGATAGTATTCCAATTTCCATCTTTAGGGGTATTTAGTCCTCCGGCTGTGACGAGGTGTCTAGGTGTGTTAGGTACACTCCACGGCTACTTCTAGTTGCGGTGTTAAGTTCAGGATTGCGGTCAGTATAGTGGCCACATTCTCCAGTGAAAGTTCTCATGCAGCTCCAAGGTCACCGGATCATAACTGTACAACTGGCCAACAGTGAGTTAAATGCATCTCAGAAGAAGGGAAGGAAGCTCTTGAGCCATTTTTTTTCTCCAGTCTGTTTTGTGTTCTCTTCCCTCTTAATATCTGGGTGGCTGAGGAGCCTGGTGCAAGCATGAATGTTCAGGAATTAGCTTCTCGTGTAGACCAGCTTGCTGCTAGGGTGCAAGGTATTTATGATTATATTGTTCAGACTCCTGCTTTAGAACCGAAGATTCCTACTCCTGATTTGTTTTCTGGTGACAGGTCTAAATTTTTGAGTTTTAAAAACAACTGTAAACTGTTTTTTGACCTGAGACCTCGATCCTCTGGTGATTCCATTCAGCGGGTAAAAATCGTAATCTCCCTGCTGCGTGGCGACCCGCAGGATTGGGCGTATTCCCTGGAATCTGGGAATCCGGCTTTGCTTAATATTGACTCCTTTTTCCAGGCTTTGGGACTATTATATGATGAACCTAATTCTGTGGATCAAGCTGAGAAGACCTTGTTGGCCCTGTCTCAGGGTCAAGAGGCGGCAGAATTGTATTGTCAGAAATTCAGAAAATGGTCTGTGTTGACTAAATGGAATAATCATGCTTTGGCGGCAATTTTCAGAAGGGTGCTTTCTGAATCCGTTAAAGATGTTATGGTGGGGTTTCCCACGCCTTCCGGTCTGAGTGATTCTATGTCTCTGGCCATTCAGATCGACCGACGCCTGCGGGAGCGCAGAACTGTGCGTGCTGTGGCGTTATCCTCAGAGCAAATTTCTGAGCCTATGCAGGAAAGAAATATATCTTGGTACCGTGTTAGCCAGTAGATAGAAAAAATATTTAGAATTGAGAGTCCTCAGTGGTTGATACCTTTTAATGGCTAACTGAAAAGATGGTAACAAATTGCAAGCTTTCGAGACTACATACGTCTCTTCATCAGGCAAAGACTAAAACAAATTCTGAAGAATCACATATTTATGCACAACATCGTATAGAAAAAAAAAAAAAAAAAAAAAACCACCATGGATAAGCCAGGTGACCTGGCTTATCCATGGTGGTTTGTTTGTTTTTTTGTTTTTGTTTTTTTTCTATACGATGTTGTGCATAAATATGTGATTCTTCAGAATTTGTTTTAGTCTTTGCCTGATGAAGAGACGTATGTAGTCTCGAAAGCTTGCAATTTGTTACCATCTTTTCAGTTGGCCATTAAAAGGTATCAACCACTGAGGACTCTCAATTCTAAACATTTTTGAGCCTATGCAATGTGATAGAATTCTGTCTAGAACGGAACAACAAGGTTTCAGACGTCAAAATAGGTTGTGTTATTATTGTGGCGACGCTTCTCATGTAATTTCTGTCTGCCCTAAGCGGACAAAGAGGATCGCCAGTTCAATTACCATCAGTACTGTACAACCTAAATTTCTGTTATCTGTGTCATTGATCTGCTCATTGTCATCATTTTCTGTCATGGCGTTTGTGGATTCAGGCGCCACCTTGAATTTAATGGATTTTGAGTTTGCCAAGCGTTGTGGTTTTCCCTTGCAGCCTTTGCAGAACCCTATTCCTTTAAGGGGCATTGATGCTATACCCTTGGCTAAAAATAAGCCCCAGTTTTGGACACAGGTGACCATGCGCATGGCGCCAGCCCATCAGGAGGATTGTCGATTTCTGGTGTTGCATAACTTGCATGATGTTATCGTGCTGGGTTTTCCATGGTTGCAGGTACATAATCCTGTGTTGGACTGGAAGTCCATGTCTGTGACTAGTTGGGGTTGTCAGGGCGTTCATAATGATGTTCCTTTGATGTCAATCTCCTCTTTTTCACCTTCTGAAATTCCAGAGTTTTTGTCTGATTTTCAGGATGTATTCAATGAGCCCAAGTCCAGTTTCCTTCCACCGCATAGGGACTGCGATTGTGCTATTGACTTGATTCCAGGCTGTAAGTTTCCTAAGGGTCGACTTTTTAATCTATCTGTGCCTGAACATGCCGCCATGCGGAGCTATATTAAGGAGTCTTTGGAGAAAGGGCATATTCGGCCATCTTCTTCACCATTGGGAGCGGGGTTCTTTTTTGTTGCTAAAAAAGATGGTTCCTTGAGACCCTGTATAGATTATCACCTCTTGAATAAAATCACAGTCAAGTTTCAATACACTTTACCTTTGCTTTCCGATTTGTTTGCTAGGATTAAGGGAGCTAGTTGGTTTACCAAGATTGACCTTCGAGGGGCATACAATCTTGTTCGTATTAAGCAGGGTGATGACTGGAAAACTGCATTTAACACGCCCAAAGGCCATTTTGAATACCTTGAGATGCCATTCGGACTCTCTAATACTCTCCATCTGTTTTTCAGTCCTTCATGCATGATATCTTCCGGACTTATCTTGATAAATTCTTGATTGTATATTTGGATGATATTTTGATTTTTTCCGATGATTGGGAGTCTCATGTGCAACAGGTCAGGATGGTATTTCAGATCCTTCATGACAATGGCCTGTTTGTGAAAGGGTCTAAGTGTCTCTTTGACGTACAGAGAGTCTCTTTTTTGGGCTTCATTTTTTCTCCTTCGTCTATAGAGATGGACCTGGTTAAGGTTCAAGCCATTCATGATTGGATTCAGCCCACATCCGTGAAGAGCCTTCAGAAATTTTTTGGTTTTGCAAATTTTTATCGCCGTTTCATTGCTAATTTTTCCAGCGTGGTTAAACCCTTGACCGATTTGACGAAGAAAGGCGCTGATGTGGCGAATTGGTCCTCTGCGGCTGTCTCTGCCTTTCAGGAGCTTAAACGTCGATTTACTTCTGCTCCAGTGTTGCGCCAACCGGATGTTTCTCTTCCGTTTCAGGTTGAGGTTGACGCTTCTGAGATTGGGGCAGGGGCCGTTTTGTCTCAGAGGGATCCTGTTGGTTCCTTAATGAAACCGTGTGCTTTCTTTTCCCGTAAGTTTTCGCCTGCTGAACGCAATTATGATGTCGGCAATCGGGAGTTGTTGGCTATGAAGTGGGCGTTTGAGGAGTGGCGACATTGGCTTGAGGGAGCTAAGCACCGTATTGTGGTCTTGACCGATCATAAGAATTTGATTCACCTCGAGTCTGCTAAACGGCTGAATCCTAGACAGGCTCGATGGTCCTTGTTTTTTTCCTGTTTTGATTTCGTGGTCTCGTACCTTCCGGGTTCTAAGAATATTAAGGCTGATGCCCTCTCTAGGAGTTTTTTGCCTGATTCTCCTGAGTTCTTAGAGCCGGTCAGTATTCTAAAAGAGGGGGTGGTCCTTTCTGCCATTTCTCCTGATTTACGACGGGTTCTTTAGGAATTTCAGGCTGACAAACCTGACCGCTGTCCTGTGGGGAAATTGTTTGTTCCTGACAGTTGGACTAGTAGAGTGATTTCTGAGGTTCACTGTTCCGTGTTGGCCGGTCATCCTGGCATTTTTTGTACCAGAGATTTGGTTGGTAGGTCCTTTTGGTGGCCTTCATTGTCACGTGATGTGCGTTCTTTTGTGCAGTCCTGTGGGACTTGTGCGCGGGCCAAGCCTTGTTGTTCCCGTGCTAGTGGGTTGCTTTTTCCATTGCCAGTCCCTGAGAGGCCTTGGACGCATATTTCGATGGATTTTATTTCTGATCTTCCGGTCTCCCAGAAGATGTCTGTTATCTGGGTTGTTTGTGACCGGTTCTCTAAGATGGTTCATTTGGTGCCCTTACCTAAATTGCCTTCATCTTCAGATTTGGTTCCGTTGTTCTTTCAGCATGTGGTTCGTTTGCATGGTATTCCGGAGAATATTGTGTCCGACAGAGGTTCCCAGTTTGTTTCTAGGTTTTGGCGGGCCTTTTGTGCTAGGCTGGGCATTGATTTGTCTTTTTCTTCTGCATTTCATCCTCAGACAAATGGCCAGACCGAGAGAACTAATCAGACCTTGGAGACTTATTTGAGATGCTTTGTGTTTGCTGATCAGGATGATTGGGTGGCCTTCTTGCCATTGGCCGAGTTTGCCCTTAATAATTGGGCTAGTTCGGCTACTTTGGTTTCGCCTTTCTTTTGTAATTTTGGTTTTCATCCTCGTTTTTCTTCTGGGCAGGTTGAGCCTTCTGACTGTCCTGGTGTGGATTCTGTGGTGGACAGGTTGCAGCAGATTTGGGCTCATGTGGTGGACAAGTTGGTGTTGTCTCAAGAGGAGGCTCAACGTTTTGCTAATCGTCGTCGGTGTGTTGGTTCCCGGCTTCGGGTTGGGGATCTGGTCTGGTTGTCTTCCCGTCATGTTCCTATGAAGGTTTCTTCTCCTAAGTTTAAGCCTCGGTTTATTGTTCCTTGTAGGATTTCTGAGATTATTAATCCGGTGTCTTTTCGACTGGCGCTTCCGGCCTATTTTGCTATCCATAATGTCTTCCATAGATCTTTGTTGCGGAAATATGTGGAGCCCGTTGTTCTCTCTGTTGATCCTCCGGCCCCTGTGTTGGTTGATGGGGAGTTGGAATATGTTGTTGAGAAGATTTTGGATTCCTGTTTTTCGAGGAGGAAGCTTTAGTACCTGGTCAAATGGAAGGGTTATGGCCAGGAGGATAATTCTTGGGTTTTTGCCTCTGATGTCCATGCTGCTGATTTGGCCCGTGCCTTTCATCTGGCTAGTCCTGACCGTCCTGGGGGCCCTGGTGAGGGTTCGGTGACCCCTCCTCAAGGGGGGGGGGTACTGTTGTGAATTCTGCTCTTGGGTTCCCTCCAGTGGTTGTAGGTGGGAATGCAGTTGTCTCTGAGTCACAGTCCTGGCCAGGTGTATCGGATGATTACAATTCTGACTGGGATATTTAGGTGTGCTGGATCCTTTAGCCCTTGCCAGTTGTCATTGTTCCTTGTGAAGTGTTGGATCACTTTCTGGCTTCTCCTGCTTGCTGCCAAATTCAGCAAAGATAAGTGTTTGGTTTTTGAATCTGTGGCACACTGCTGTGTGCTTGTTTCAGTTTTATTCCTGCTCTGATTGTAGGATTCACTGGAGTTGCAGATTTACGCTCCTACATCTTTAGTTAGATGTAGGAAGTTTTTGTATATTCTGCTGTGGATGTTTTGAAGGGTTTTTATACTGACCGCACAGAACTCTGTCCTATCCTGTCCTATCTAGCTAGAGTGGCCTCCTGTTGTGAATTCTGTGGCAGAGCTCCCTCCTGTGGTCACAAGTGGTACTTCGGCTGATTCTGTCTGTGAGCTTCCGTTGGTGGAGGAGAGTGGTACTGCGGCTTCTGAGTTTCCTTCCTCAGGTGATGTGGTGAAGTCGTTAGGTGCTGCTCTATTTAACTCCACCTGGTGCTCTGATCCTGGCTTCCAGTCAATGTTCTAGTATTGGACTTGCTTCCTCCTGGATTGTTCCTGTGGCCTGCTGCTCTGCATAGCTAAGTTTCGCTTGAGTTATTTTTGTTTGCTGTTTTTTCTGTCCAGCTTGTTTATTTAGTTTTTCTTGCTTGCTGGAAGCTCTGGGACGCAGAGGGTGTACCTCCGTGCCGTTAGTCGGTACGGAGGGTCTTTTTGCCCCCTTTGCGTGGTTGTTTGTAGGGTTTTGTGTTGACCGCAAAGTTACCTTTCCTATCCTCGCTCTGTTCAGAAAGTCGGGCCTCACTTTGCTAAATCTATTTCATCTCTACGTTTGTCTTTTCATCTTAACTCACAGTCATTATATGTGGGGGGCTGCCTTTTCCTTTGGGGTATTTCTCTGAGGCAAGGTAGGCTTATTTTCTATCTTCAGGCTAGCTAGTTTCTCAGGCTGTGCCGAGTTGCATAGGGAGCGTTAGGCGCAATCCACGGCTGCCTTTAGTGTGGTTGGAGAGGTTTAGGGATTGCGGTCAACAGAGTTCCCACATCTCAGAGCTTGTTCTATGTTTTTGGGTTATTGTCAGATCACAGTATGTGCTCTGACTACTATGTCCATTGTGGTACTGAATTACCTAATCATAACAGTACTGGAAGCCAAAAGTACTAATGATTCCCAATAGAGGGAAAAAAGAAGTTCTGAGACCATTTTTTTTTCTTTGCACTGTGTTTTGCCTTTTTTTTCCCCTAGACATTTGGGTGGTTCAGGACACAGGTGTGGACATGGACATTCAAGGTCTGTGCTCTTCAATGGATAATCTCGTTATAAATGTGCAAAAGATTCAAGATTTGGTGGTTCAGAATCCTATGTTAGAACCAAGAATTCCTATTCCTGATTTGTTTTATGGTGATAGAGCCAAGTTTGTGAATTTCAAAAATAATTGCAAACTGTTTCTGGCCTTGAAACCTCGCTCCTCTGGTGACCCAGTTCAACAAGTTAGAATTATTATTTCTTTTTTGCGTGGCGACCCTCAGGACTGGGCATTTTCCCTTGCGCCAGGAGATCCTGCATTAAGTAATATTGATGCGTTTTTCCTGGCGCTCGGATTGCTGTACGATGAACCTAATTCGGTGGATCAGGCAGAGAAAAATTTGCTGGCTCTGTGCCAGGGTCAGGATGAGATTGAGATTTACTGTCAGAAATTTAGAAGGTGGTCCGTGCTTACTCAATGGAATGAAGGTGCGCTCGCAGCTATTTTCAGAAAGGGTCTCTCTGAAGCCCTTAAGGATGTCATGGTGGGATTTCCTATGCCTGCTGGTCTAAGTGAGTCTATGTCTTTGGCCATTCAGATCGGTCGACGCTTGCGTGAGCGTAAATCTGTGCATCATTTGGCGGCATTATCTGAGCATAAACCTGAGCCTATGCAGTGCGATAGGACTTTGACCAGAGTTGAACGGCAAGAACACAGACGTCAGAATGGGCTGTGTTTCTACTGTGGTAATTCCACTCATGCTATCTCTGATTGTCCTAAACGCACTAAGCGGTTCGCTAGGTCTGCCACCATTGGTACAGTACAGTCAAAATTTCTTTTGTCCGTTACTTTGATCTGCTCTTTGTCATCTTATTCTGTCATGGCATTTGTGGATTCAGGCGCTGCTCTGAATTTGATGGACTTGGAGTATGCCAGGCGTTGTGGGTTTTTCTTGGAGCCCTTGCAGTGTCCTATTCCATTGAGAGGAATTGATGCTACGCCTTTGGCCAAGAATAAGCTTCAGTACTGGACCCAGCTGACCATGTGCATGGCTCCAACACATCAGGAGCATATTCGCTTTCTGGTGTTGCATAATCTGCATGATGTGGTCGTGTTGGGGTTGCCATGGCTACAGGTCCATAATCCAGTATTAGATTGGAAATCCATGTCTGTGTCCAGCTGGGGTTGTCAGGGGGTACATGGTGATGTCCCATTCCTGTCTATTTCATCATCCACCCCTTCTGAGGTCCCAGAGTTCTTGTCTGATTACCGGGATGTATTTGATGAGCCCAAGTCCGATGCCCTACCTCCGCATAGGGATTGTGATTGTGCTATCGATTTGATTCCTGGTAGTAAATTTCCAAAAGGTCGACTGTTTAATTTATCTGTACCTGAGCATGCCGCTATGCGGAGTTACGTGAAGGAGTCCTTGGAGAAGGGGCATATTCGCCCGTCATCGTCGCCATTGGGAGCGGGGTTCTTTTTTGTGGCCAAGAAGGATGGTTCGCTGAGACCTTGTATAGATTACCGCCTTCTAAATAAGATCACGGTCAAATTTCAGTACCCCTTGCCGATGTTATCTGATTTGTTTGCTCGGATTAAGGGGGCTAGTTGGTTCACCAAGATAGATCTTCGTGGTGCATATAATCTTGTGCGTATTAAGCGAGGCGATGAATGGAAAACTGCATTTAATACGCCCGAGGGCCATTTTGAATACCTAGTTATGCCTTTCGGACTTGCCAATGCTCCATCAGTGTTTCAGTCCTTTATGCATGACATCTTCCGAGAGTACCTGGATAAATTCCTGATTGTGTACTTGGATGATATTTTGGTCTTCTCGGATGATTGGGAGTCTCACGTGAAGAAGGTCAGAACGATGTTCCAGGTCCTGCGTGCTAATTCTTTGTTTGTGAAGGGATCAAAGTGTCTCTTTGGTGTTCAGAAGGTTTCATTTTTGGGGTTCATTTTTTCCCCTTCTACTATCGAGATGGATCCTGTTAAGGTCCAGGCCATCCATGATTGGGCTCAGCCGACATCTCTGAAGAGTCTGCAAAAGTTCCTGGGCTTTGCTAATTTTTATCGTCGCTTCATCTGCAATTTTTCTAGTATTGCTAAACCATTGACCGATTTGACCAAGAAGGGTGCTGATTTGGTCAATTGGTCTTCTGCTGCTGTGGAAGCTTTTCAAGAGTTGAAGCGCCGTTTTTCTTCTGCCCCTGTGTTATGTCAGCCAGATGGTTCGCTTCCGTTCCAGGTCGAGGTTGATGCTTCTGAAATTGGAGCGGGGGCTGTTTTGTCGCAGAGAAGTTCTGATTGCTCGGTGATGAAACCATGCGCCTTCTTTTCCAGGAAGTTTTCGCCTACTGAGCGAAATTATGATGTTGGCAATCGAGAGTTGCTGGCCATGAAGTGGGCATTTGAGGAGTGGCGTCATTGGCTTGAAGGAGCTAAGCATCGCGTGGTGGTCTTGACTGATCATAAGAACTTGACTTATCTCGAGTCTGCCAAACGGTTGAATCCTAGACAGGCTCGCTGGTCGCTGTTTTTCTCCCGTTTTGACTTTGTGGTTTCATACCTTCCGGGCTCTAAAAATGTGAAGGCGGATGCCCTGTCTAGGAGCTTTGTGCCCGACTCTCCGGGTTTATCTGAGCCGGCGGGTATTCTCAAAGAGAGAGTAATTGTGTCTGCCATCTCCCCTGATTTGCGGCGGGTGCTGCAAAAATTTCAGGCTAATAAACCTGATCGTTGCCCAGCGGAGAAACTGTTTGTCCCTGATAGGTGGACGAATAGAGTTATCTCTGAGGTTCATTGTTCGGTGTTGGCTGGTCATCCTGGAATCTTTGGTACCAGAGAGTTAGTGGCTAGATCCTTTTGGTGGCCATCTCTGTCACGGGATATGCGTTCTTTTGTGCAGTCCTGTGGGATTTGTGCTCGGGCTAAGCCCTGCTGTTCTCGTGCCAGTGGGTTGCTTTTGCCCTTGCCGGTCCCGAAGAGGCCTTGGACACATATCTCTATGGATTTTATTTCAGATCTTCCCGTCTCTCAAAAAATGTCAGTCATTTGGGTGGTTTGTGATCGCTTCTCTAAGATGGTCCATTTGGTACCCTTGTCTAAATTACCTTCCTCCTCTGATTTGGTGCCATTGTTCTTCCAGCATGTGGTTCGTTTACATGGCATTCCGGAGAATATCGTTTCTGACAGAGGTTCCCAGTTTGTTTCGAGGTTTTGGCGAGCCTTTTGTGCTAGGATGGGCATTGACTTGTCTTTTTCCTCGGCTTTCCATCCTCAGACTAATGGCCAGACCGAACAAACCAATCAGACCTTGGAAACATATCTGAGATGCTTTGTTTCTGCTGATCAGGATGACTGGGTGTCCTTTTTGCCTTTGGCTGAGTTCGCCCTTAATAATCGGGCCAGCTCGGCTACCTTGGTTTCGCCATTTTTCTGCAACTCTGGGTTCCATCCTCGTTTCTCTTCAGGGCAGGTTGAGTCTTCGGACTGTCCTGGTGTGGATACTGTGGTGGACAGGTTGCAGCAGATCTGGACTCATGTAGTGGACAATTTGACCTTGTCCCAGGAGAAGGCTCAACGTTTTGCTAATCGTAGACGCTGTGTGGGTCCCCGACTTCGTGTTGGGGATTTGGTTTGGTTGTCATCTCGTCATATTCCTATGAAGGTTTCCTCTCCTAAATTTAAGCCTCGTTTCATTGGTCCATATAGGATTTCTGAGGTTCTTAATCCTGTGTCTTTTCGTTTGACCCTTCCAGATTCTTTTTCCATCCATAACGTATTCCATAGGTCATTGTTGCGGAGATACGTGGCACCTATGGTTCCATCTGTTGATCCTCCTGCCCCGGTTTTGGTGGAGGGGGAGTTGGAGTATATTGTGGAGAAGATTTTGGATTCTCGTGTTTCGAGACGGAAACTCCAGTATCTGGTTAAGTGGAAGGGTTATGCTCAGGAAGATAATTCCTGGGTCTTTGCCTCTGCTGTCCATGCTCCCGATCTTGTTCGTGCCTTTCATATGGCTCATCCTGGTCGTCCTGGGGGCTCTGGTGAGGGTTCGGTGACCCCTCCTCAAGGGGGGGTACTGTTGTTAATTCTGTGGCAGAGCTCCCTCCTTTGGTCACAACTGGTACTTCGGCTGATTCTGTCTGTGAGCTTCCGTTGGTGGAGGAGAGTGGTACTGCGGCTTCTGAGTTTCCTTCCTCAGGTGATGTGGTGAAGTCGTTAGGTGCTGCTCTATTTAACTCCACCTGGTGCTCTGATCCTGGCTTCCAGTCAATGTTCTAGTGTTGGACTTGCTTCCTCCTGGATCATTCCTGTGACCTGCTGCTCTGCATAGCTAAGTTTCGCTTGAGTTATTTTTGTTTGCTGTTTTTTCTGTCCAGCTTGTTTATTTAGTTTTTCTTGCTTGCTGGAAGCTCTGGGACGCAGAGGGTGTACCTCCGTGCCGTTAGTCGGTACGGAGGGTCTTTTTGCCCCCTTTGCGTGGTTGTAGGGTTTTGTGTTGACCGCAAAGTTACCTTTCCTATCCTCGCTCTGTTCAGAAAGTCGGGCCTCACTTTGCTAAATCTATTTCATCTCTACGTTAGTCTTTTCATCTTAACTCGCAGTCATTACATGTGGGGGGCTGCCTTTTCCTTTGGGGTATTTCTCTGAGGCAAGGTAGGCTTATTTTCTATCTTCAGGCTGGCTAGTTTCTCGGGCTGTGCCGAGTTGCATGGGGAGCGTTGGGCGCAATCCACGGCTGCCTCTAGTGTGGTTGGAGAGGATTAGGGATTGCGGTCAGCAGAGTTCCCACGTCTCAGAGCTCGTTCTATGTTTTTGGGTTATTGTCAGATCACTGTATGTGCTCTGGCTACTATGTCCATTGTGGTACTGAATTACCTAATCATAACAGCCTCCTGTGCTAAATCCTGTTTTTCTGCCTGTGTATATTTTTTCCTCTCCGACTCACTGCCAATATTTGTGGGGGGCTGTCTGTCCTTTGGGGATTTTCTCTGAGGCAAGATAGTATTCCAATTTCCATCTTTAGGGGTATTTAGTCCTCCGGCTGTGACGAGGTGTCTAGGTGTGTTAGGTACACTCCACGGCCACTTCTAGTTGTGGTGTTAAGTTCAGGATTGTGGTCAGTATAGTGGCCACATTCTCCAGTGAAAGTTCTCATGCAGCTCCAAGGTCACCGGATCATAACAGTCTGTTCTGGCAGACTTTCTTTCCTCCCTCCACTTTATTGCCATCTAGTGGAGTTTGTATCATCCTGCATGTCTGCAGCGTGACACCCTTGTTGGCAAGCACAGCAGTCAAACGTTTTTGTAGTTCATGATGAGGTGTGCACACATGTCAGGATGAATTTTGGTCCCCTCCCCTTTGCAGATCATCTCTAAATCATTATGATTTTGAGGCTGTCGCTTGGCAACTCGGTGCTTCATCTCCCTCCATAAGTTTTCTATGGGATTAACGTCTGGAGACTGACTAAGCCACTAAATGATCTTAATGTGCTTCTTTTTGAGCCACTCCTTTGTTGCCTTGGCTGTATGCTTTGGGTCATTGTCTTGCTGGAAGACCAAGCCACAACCCATTTTTAATGTCCTGGAGGAGGGAAGGAGGTTGTCACTCAGAATTTTATGGTACATGGCTCCATCCATTCTTCCACTGATGCGGTGAAGTAGTCCTGTGCCCACAGCAGAGAAACAACACCAAAACATAATGTTTCCACCTCCATGCTTGACAGTTGGGTCTTTGGGTCATAGGCAGCATTTCTCTTCCTCCAAACACGGCGAGTTGAGTTAATGCCAAAGAGATCAATTTTTGTCTCATCTGACAGCAGCACCTTCTCCAATCACTGACAGAATTATCCAGTTGTTCATTGGCAAACTTAAGATGGGCCTGCACATGTGCCTTCTTGAGAAGGGGGATCTTACGGGCACTGCAGGATTTTAAACCTTTATGGCATAATATGTTACCAATGGTTTTCTTGGTGACTGTGTACCGGGGCCAGGGTGGTAGTCATGCTGAGGGGCTTCTATATTTCCACACCCTGGCACTCCGCTACATAAACATCATGTCCAATCTGAGTAATGTGTGTACGTTGCCTGTCACTCACTTGTGAAATCGAGTTTTCCTCAGATTGCTACATCCCAGAGTTCTTCAGCACCACACAATGAAGGTCCGAGTCCAAGTTAATTTTTAATAAAACAACTTTACTGAGCTCGCCCAGTTTTATCACAGACATGGCACCGTAATCTTCATACTTCAGGGACATTCCTTTCGCTGAACTGTCCCTGGTCCTTCCTGCCATTTCTCGTTCCTGTACAGTATCCTCCGGTACCGCAGCTCCCTGAGTAGCCATGCTAGTTTCTTCTTGATGCTCCCCGTCCACTTTCCCCATCCTGGGTGAAACTAAAGGATGCCACTGCCAATCCTTTTCAGACCGTAGGGCTTGGACATTTCAGGATTTATCATTAAGCCTATCCGTTTCCTCTCTCATGCTGCTCTGATCCTCTCCACCTCGTGTCTCATACCGCCCATAGTTCAATAATATGACACGTCACTCCTACTCAGTTTTTGGTGCTCAGATAAGGGTTACCAGCCCCTGTATCAGAATAATATGAAAAGAATCCGGCACTCCAAAAAGTAAACAGCAAATATTAATTTATTTATGGATATATAATCCCCCCAAAAAAGCATAACGTTTCGGTCTTTTCTTAGACCTTCTTCAGACGCATTGTGTAAATGCTATGGGACCGACCAGGGTGTGCAAGGTAACCTTTAGAAGTTCATGTGCGTGTCATAGATAATGGGTCCCGATAATCAGTGCTGCAGAGTAACAGGTGAGAGCTAGTGGTATAAGGGCCTGGACTTTTGAGCTTCTCGCAGACTCGTTCCTCTCACAACCTGACAGCTCTAATCAACTCCTCTCACTGATTACCTCAGGGAGACACTCTTCCCGCCACTACATGGCCCCGCCCCCTTTCTCAACTGTCACTACTCTGAGTGAAACCAGTTCTGAACTTAACTCAATCTAATCTCCTACTCTACAGTGCCCCACAGTGTTCTAACTCCTAAATGAACCCTTATTAATACTAATCCTTACACTAACACTATATTTCCCCTATCTCTAACCCTTGTCCTATAAAGATATACAGTTAGGGCCAGAAATATTTGGACAGTGACACAATTTTCGCGAGTTGGGCTCTGCATGCCACCACATTGGATTTGAAATGAAACCTCTACAACAGAATTCAAGTGCAGATTGTAACGTTTAATTTGAAGGGTTAAACAAAAATATCTGATAGAAAATGTAGGAATTGTACACATTTCTTTACAAACACTCCACATTTTAGGAGGTCAAAAGTAATTGGACAAATAAACATAACCCAAACAAAATATTTTTATTTTCAATATTTTGTTGTAAATCCTTTGGAGGCAATCACTGCCTTAAGTCTGGAACCCATGGACATCACCAAACGCTGGGTTTCCTCCTTCTTAAAGCTTTGCCAGGCCTTTACAGCCGCAGCCTTCAGGTCTTGCTTGTTTGTGGGTCTTTCCGTCTTAAGTCTGGAGTTGAGCAAGTGAAATGCATGCTGAATTGGGTTTAGATCTGGAGATTGACTTGGCCATTGCAGAATGTTCCACTTTTTGGCACTCATGAACTCCTGGGTAGCTTTGGCTGTATGCTTGGGGTCATTGTCCATCTGTACTATGAAGCGCCGTCCAATCAACTTTGCAGCATTTGGCTGAATCTGGGCTGAAAGTATATCCCGGTACACTTCAGAATTCATCCGGCTACTCTTGTCTGCTCTTATGTCATCAATAAACACAAGTGACCCAGTGCCATTGAAAGCCATGCATGCCCATGCCATCACGTTGCCTCCACCATGTTTTACAGAGGATGTGGTGTGCCTTGGATCATGTGCCGTTCCCTTTCTTCTCCAAACTTTTTTCTTCCCATCATTCTGGTACAGGTTGATCTTTGTCTCATTTGTCCATAGAATACTTTTCCAGAACTGAACTGGCTTCTTGAGGTGTTTTTCTGCAAATTTAACTCTGGCCTGTCTATTTTTGGTATTGATGAATGGTTTGCTTCTAGATGTGAACCCTTTGTATTTACTGTCATGGAGTCTTCTCTTTACTGTTGACTTAGAAACAGATACACCTACTTCACTGAGAGTGTTCTGGACTTCAGTTGATGTTGTGAACGGGTTCTTCTTCACCAAATTAAGTATGCGGCGATCATCCACCACTGTTGTCATCCGTGGATGCCCAGGCCTTTTTGAGTTCCCAAGCTCACCAGTCAATTCCTTTTTTCTCAGAATGTACCCAACTGTTGATTTTGCTACTCCAAGCATGTCTGCTATCTCTCTGATGGATTTTTTCTTTTTTTCAGCCTCAGGATGTTCTGCTTCACCTCAATTGAGAGTTCCTTTGACCGCATGTTGTCTGCTCACAGCAACAGCTTCCAAATGCAAAACCACACACCTGGAATCCACCCCTGACCTTTTAACTACTTCATTGATTACAGGTTAACGAGGGAGACGCCTTCAGAGTTAATTGCAGCCCTTAGAGTCCATTGTCCAATTACTTTTGGTCACTTGAAAAAGAGGACGCTATGCATTACAGAGCTATGATTCCTAAACCCTTTCTCCGATTTGGATGTGGAAACTATCATATTGCAGCTGGGAGTGTGCACTTTCAGCCCATATTATATATATAATTGTATTTCTGAACATGTTTTTGTAAACAGCTAAAATAACAAAACTTGTGTCACTGTCCAAATATTTCTGGCCCTAACTGTATGACTTGCACCGTACCCGAACATCAGTACATTGTTTAACATTAATTCACAATAAAACAATATCACATGACACATCACTTTACATGTGAAACATACACGTTTTATTAGGAAAGTGTGCAAAGGTTTGCAGGGCATAAGTTAGCCCCCAGTGCAACTGTCGTCCCAGCTGCCTTGAGATCATTAACAAGTTCCCCCCGAGTAGTTTTAGGCTGATTTCTCACCTTCCTCGTGAGCACAGATATTCCACGAGGTGAGATTTTGCCTGGTGCTTCCAATCATATCACTTGACAGTCATTTTGTATTTCTTCCATTTTCTTACTATTGCACCAACAGTTGTCTCTTTCTCACCCAGCGTCTTGCTTATGGTTTTGTAGCCCATTCCAGCTTTGTGCAGGACTATGATCTTGTCCCTGACATCCTTATGAAGCTCTTTGGTCTTGCCCATGTTATAGAGGTTAGAGTCTGACTGATTAATTGAGTCTGTGGACAGGAGTCTTTTATAAAGGTGACTATGTAAGACAGCTGTCTTTACTGCAGGTGATGAGTTGATTAGGAGCGTCTAACTGGAACTCTTAATGGTTGGTAGGGGATCAACTACTTATTTCTCACTGTAAAATGCAAATAAATTTATATAATTTACACAATGTGATTTTCTGGATTTTATTTTTGAAATTCTATCTCTCAATGTTAAAATTAACGTACCCTTAAAATTATATACTGTTTATGTCTTTGTCAATGGGCAAATTTACAAAATCAGCAAGGGATCAAATACTTATTTCGCCCACTGTATATATAAGCCAAAAAATACAGCAGCACTCTAAGCACTGAGACATATGCAGACATTGAATATATAAAATTTAAATTGCATAACTGCTATATAGAATGTACTTAAATTACTAAAGGGATATTCCCATCTCCAAGACCATATCTCAATATGTAGTTGATGTAATAATAATAATAATAATAATAATAATAATAATAATAATATTAGCAAATACCTTCAATTAGAAATATAGTGTAGTTCTTCTGATTTGCTATGTCTCTTATCTCAGGTGCAGGGCACTGCAGTAGCTTCAGTATCCATGGTTACAATCACTAGCAACTAGCTGTCACTATATGAGTGGTCATAACCATGGATACCTAAGCTACTGCAATGTCCTGCACATGAGGGAAAGCGGCATAGCAAATCAGAAAAACTGTACTACATTTCTAATTGGAGGTATTTGCTAATGTTATTATTATTATGCCTATTGCATATTGGGATAAAATCTTGGAGATGGGAATACCACTGTAAGGTAATTAGCGTACAAATTGGCCAATTCATGTGTGCCCACTAGCCATAACAAGGCGTACCTTTCTCTGAATGGACCCAAATAATGTCTATCAGATATACCTCTCCTGGGTTAAAGCCTTCAAATATAAAGGGAAGATAGGATCCAATGCTAATGAAAATCAGCCTTCCATTGATAGGCGGTGTGCTCAGCCAAATAAGCAGACAATCACCACATCCAGATGTATAGTACAGAGAAGCCTCCTATTAGGCTGGTTTCACATTTGCGTTTTTTTGGGTGCGTTTTTGCGGTAAAAAACGCAAAAAAAAGAATGGTGAAAAAACGCATGTAAACGCGTGCAAATGCTGCGTTTTTTTGACGCATGCGTTTTTGCATGTGGTGAAAAAAAACGCGGCATTTTGACACGTTTACATGCGTTTTTTCATGCG
This sequence comes from Ranitomeya imitator, assembly GCF_032444005.1. Taxonomy (NCBI): domain Eukaryota; kingdom Metazoa; phylum Chordata; class Amphibia; order Anura; family Dendrobatidae; genus Ranitomeya; species Ranitomeya imitator. The sequence continues at coordinate 702,413,528 of NC_091284.1, read as the reverse complement.
TTTGCATTTTTTAAACGCATGCTGAGAAACGTGTGACAGCTGCTAATCATCAAAATAAAGTAAAAAACCCACTAAAGACAGAAATAGTTAGGGTTAGGGTTAGGGTTAGGGGTAGGGTTAAGGGTAGGGATCATAACCCTAACCCTACCTCTAACCCTAAGGGATCCTAACCCTAACCCTAACCCTAAAGGGATTAGGGTTAGGGGTAGGGTTAGGGGTAGGATCCCTTAGGGTTAGGGTTAGGGGTAGGGTTAGGGGTAGGGTTAGGGTTAGGATCCCTTAGGGTTAGGGTTAGGGGTAGGTTTAGGGGTAGGGTTAGGGGTAGGGTTAGGATCCCTTAGGGTTAGGGTTAGGGGTAGGGTTGGGGTGAGGGGTAGGGTTAGGGTTAGGATCCCTTTATCACCTTTATGTTGGGGGGTGGCATATCAGTGTGTTTTCTGGTTTTTTAATATAAAAACGCATGCGTTTTTAACGCAAAAAAACGCACGCACAAAAAAACGCATGCGTCCCCATTGACTCCAATGTATTTTTTGACCCCAAAAAAACGCATGAAAACGCATGCGTTTTTTTGGGTCCAAAAAACGCCTCTCAAAAATACTACAAGTTGCATTTCTGAAAATGAACGCATGCAGTTAAAAAACGCATGCGTTGCAAAACGCGACCAAACGCGTACAAACAAAAACGCATGCGTTTTCAATGTTAAATATAGGAAAAAAAACGCATGCTTTTTTTGAAAAAAAACGCTGCAGACAAAAACGCAAGTGTGAAACCACCCTTAGAATGAAGTAAGTGTGAACAGGTCAAAGGTGCTATGACTGTATTACATGTAAGCCAAAGAATACAGCAGCACCCTGTACACTAGGATATGTGCAAACATGGATTATCTTAAATGTAAACTGCATATCTGCTATATAGAATAAATTAAGTGCGCAAATTCGCCAATTTGTGTGTGTCTGCCAGCCACGACAAGGCAACCTTTCTCTGGAGGGACCTGTCATTACAAGGCGACTTTGCAGAAACCCTAACCATGTCTCTCATGCAGTCCATCCAGAGAAAGGTTGCCTTGTTGTGGCTGGTGGCACACATTAGTTGGTTAATTTGTGCGCTAACGACCTTAATTTTATACGTATAGTCTATTTAGCAGCAATGCAGTTTAACTTTCACGTATTCAATTATAGCAAATACAGTGGTGCTGGAACGTTTGTGAACCCTTCAGAATTTTCATATTTTAGAATAATTTGACCAAAACATACATCAGTCCTAAAAGCAGATAAAGAGAATCAAATCAAACAAATGAGTCAACAATATTTGACTTTGTCATTTTTTTAAGTAAGAAAATAATCTTACATCCCATGTCTGAGTGTGACAAAAAATTTGAACCATTTCTTCTTTTCTTTGAATATCTGGTGTCAGGGCCGGCTCCAGGTTTTCATGGGCCCTGGGCGAAAGAGTCCTGCTGGGCCCCTTTAAAACATACCACAATTCATAATGCACCGATACGGCAGAGAAATATAGGTATAGTACAATGCCAAAGATTTCACTTACTTCTTACATTACATGAGTGATATCTATAGTACATTCTACATTAGCTCAGAAACTGGACAGTATAGTCCTCTATACAGAATAATGAGCCTCATATATTGCTCCAAACAGAATAATGAGCCCCATGTATTGCCCCATACAGTATAATGGCCCCACATAGTGCGCCATACAGTATAATTGGCACCACATAGTCCTCTATACAGAATAATGAGCCTCATATATTGCTCCAAACATAATAATGAGCCCAATAATATGCTCCATACAGAATAATGAGCCTCATATAATGCTCCATACAGTATAATGGGCACCACAGAGTGCTCCATACAGAATGAGCCGCATATATTGCTCCATACGGAATTGACCTCATATAATGCTCCATACAGTATAGTGAGCCACATATAAATCTCCATACAGTATATGATGGACCCCATCTATTGCTCCATATATAACGGGCCTCATATAATGCTCCATACAGTATATGATTGGCCCCATACAGTATACTGAGTCCCATTTATTGCTCCATACAGAATGGGCCCCATATGATGCTCCATACAGAATGGGCCCCATATAATACTCCTTACAGAATGGGTCCCATATAATGCTCCAAAAATAATTGGCCCCATAAGAATGCTCCATATATAATGGGCCCCATATAATGCTCCATATATAATTGGCCATATAAAATGCTCCATATATAATTAGACCCATAAGATGCTTCATATATTATTGGCCCCATATACTGCTTCATATGTAATTGGCCCCATATACTGCTCCATATTGAATTGGCCCCATAAGATGCTCCATATTAAATTGGCCCCATATAATTCTCCCTATAGAATTAGCCCCATAAGATGCTCCCTATATTATTGGCCCCATAAGATACTCCATATATAATTAGCCCCATATAATGCTCCATATATGGGCCCCTTCTGATGGTCCCCATATATTGCTCCAAATATTAAAAAAAATGAAATACTCACCTCTCGTTGCTTGACGCTGCTCTGCTCTGGAGTCCTCACCGTCAGCGTCTTCCTGCTCTCTGTGCTGCGACTGCTCAGGCAGAGGGCGCGCACTGGTGACGTCATCGCGCCCTCTGACCTGAACATCACAGTCAGAGGATGGAAGACGCTGCAGCGCTCAAACCGAGAGAGGTAATTATCGCAAGTGGCGGGGCCCGGAGCAGGTGGGGGGTCCTATAGCGCGCCAGTGTCCCCGACGACGAGTGGACTCCCTGCCTGCTCAGGGCCCCGGCACTTGCCCGGGTGTGCCGGGTGCTGACGCCGGCCCTGTCTGGTGTGACCACTTGTGCAGCAATAACTGCATTGAAAGGTTTCCTGTAATTTTTGATCAGTCCTGCATATCATCTTGGAGGAACTTTAGCCCCTTTCTACCTACAAAACAGCTTCAACTCAGTTATGATGGTGGGTTTTCTTCCATGAAGTGCTCACTTCAGGTCCTTCCAGGTCAGCACCTTCCTCAACATTTCTATCTAAGATTAAGACTTATACTGGCCATTCCAAGTCATTAAGTTTATTCTAACTATTCCGTTGTAGAGCAACTTGTGGGCTTTGAGTCGTTGTCTTGTTGCATGAACTATGTTTTATTGAGAGTGAACTTATAGACAGATGTCTTGACAGTCATCCTGGCCCAGATACAACAAAAACAGGCCCCAAACCCGATGCTCCCACTATCACGTTTCACAGATGTCATGATGTTTTTATGCTGTAATGCAGTGTTTTTCTTTCTACAAACATAACACTATTCTTGTGAACCAAAAAACACTAGTTTGGTGTCATTGTCTCAGAAAACTTTGTTCCAAAGCCTTCAGATTTGTGCAAACTGCAAACGGGTGGCAATGTTTTAATTGGAGAGCAGTGGCTTTCTTCTTGCAATCCGGCCATGCACACAATTGGTGATCAGTGTTCTCCTAATATTTCCTAGTGTATGAGAGACCTTTAGTTGCTTGGATGTTACCTTGAGTTCCTTTTTTACCTCACATACTATTCTGCGCCTTGCTCGTCAAGTGATTTTTATTGCTGGGGAGGGTAATAATAGTCTCAAATTTCTTCCATTCTTCCATTTGTAAATATCCTGTCTGACTGCGAATTGGTGGAATTAGACCTCTTTAGAGATGGTTTGGTAACCTTTTGCAGCCTAATGAGCACCAACAACTCTTCTGATTTACACAGAAATCTCCTTTGTTTGTGTCATGAAGGACTCCCACAGACATGTTTTGTAGAGATCAGACTTTGATAGATCCCTGTTCTTTAAATAAAATATGTCACCCACTCACACCTGATTGCTATCCCATTGACTGAAAACACAAGAAAATTATTTTATCTTAAAAATGTCTGCTAATTCCAAAGCAATATTTTACTCATTTATTTGATTTTGTTCTCTTTACCTATTTTTTCAGACTTGTGAGAAAATTGAATGTAGTTTTACGTCAATTTTATACAGAAATATGGAAAATTCTGAGGATTTCACAAACTTTTATCTGTATCTTAGTACATATAGGGCGCTGCTCCACTCTTTCTTCAAATGAGGTATAGTTATTGGTGGTAGACAAGTCCGGTCTAGTAATTTAAAAATTGGCAATCCTATGCAGTTTTTCTCATACAGAGAATCGTTTGACTGAGATAAAGCATCCGCCTAAAGGGGATCCTATGAACTTAAAAAAAATGGAAAAAATGGGTCATAGTTGGATTTAAAAAATAATTATGATGTACAGTCAAGAAAATTACCATTCGATGCAATGCTGTTGTTGAAACTTGTCAGATGGACTGTATCAACAGCGACAAATTGGAGTGCTAGTGCTGTGTAAGGAAAACAGAAAAGCAAGACTCCTGTAGGCAAA